>NC_048232.1:14890573-15161827 GCF_002007445.2 Ailuropoda melanoleuca | reverse complement strand
TGTTCTGATGGCTGAGTAATATTCCATTATATATATGGACCACATCTTCTTAATCCAGTCATCTGTTGAAGGGCATCTCGGCTCCTTCCACGATTTAGCTATTGTGGACAATGCTGCTATATGAACATTGGGGTGCATATGGCCCTTCTCTTCCACTACGTCTGTATCTTTGGGGTGTCTTCTTCTTAGGGAAAAAAGTCCGCTGCATAATATAATAATGTTCTTAGAGAAAGAATATCGGAAGAATGTCTAACTCTGTTTAATATATAAAATATGTATTTAAAGCGTACTATTTAAAACATATGCTGATCATCCCGCAAAGTTTTAGAGCCCAAAATGGAAGTCAGGTCGCTTTTTTCTTGGACTTTTTGGTTTTTTTTTTTTTGTTTCTTGTGGATCTGTGTGTATCTTCTTTCTTTAGAATTGGAAAAATCATCTTTTAAGCGAGTCTGAGCTTGTTCTGTTGAAACCTCCATGAGATTGTTTGAAACTGGCGAGCAATCTGCTGGTGCTTTGAAACATCAAAATAATTGGAGCGGAAAGTTTTTTCCTCTTAGTCGGTAGCGTGTAGAAGACTTTCCGGCTTGCTGGTGGGCACAGGTGAAGTGACGTGCTCCCTGTTTACTGGGACATGGTCTCTCCGTCTTCACATGCTGTTCCCTTTGGTTCCCGTGAGGCGCTGAGCCTCTCCACGCTCCGGACACGCGTTAGCTGTAGAGACGGATCGTTGAGGCGAGGCCCGCGGAGCAGGTCGCCACGCAGAGCTAACTGGCCCTTGTAATGTTTGATCCCGTGACAGTAATCTCATTAGCTCTAACTCGCCGCGCTAATTGCATAGCTTTTCTTCATTTGGCGTAACATTTAACAGACAGTGTTACATGAAACCTTCCTTCTATTTTCGTGAGCGCTCACACTTCAACCTGTGAAGATAATGCAACGCTTCATCTTGTAGGAGTGTGGGGATAATTTGGGAACATTTACTGACTGTGTGTGTGTTTTTGTTTTTTTTTCTTTTACAGTCTCCTTATCGCACATCACACAACTGGTCCTCAGCCACAACAAGCTAACAAGTGAGTTAACTTTACTGTCGATTATGCAGTTTCTGACTTGGAGGTAATATTGTGATACACTGTTGATTCTTTTGTTTCCTTTGAAGATGCTAATGACAGATGTTATTTGGAGAAACCTAAAATCTTCTTTGGTGACAGTGCGGTACACGAGCATATGAGCGTATTGTCCTGTATCTTGTACTTTGTTCTGCTTCGTTTGTGTGTGTGTGTGTGTGTGTGTTTACTTTGCTCTGTTTGGAGAATTCTTTTCTCACGTGTGAACTGAAGGAAGAACATGACATTGCTTCTCAGGAAATGGTTCCTTTCAGGGCTGGTAAGTGCTCCAGTGACCCCAACTGCCAGGTGGATAACAAGTGTTTCATGGGGGGAAAAAACCTTATTAAAAAAATATTAGAGTAAGAGTTCTTGGCTTTCTCTGTACTTCCTCCCCAAATGGAGAATATTTAAGTGTTGCTCTGTTTCTCTGAGGGATAGGAGGGAACCCCCCCCCCCAAATTGTGTAAGTTATGTAAATTGGCGTCTGCATTTTTCACATTTTTGAGTCGGGTTCCCAAGAAGAATTCTCTGGGGTCTGGGTGGTGTCATGGCATTGTTAACATACAGGAGAACTGATAGTTGTTTTTATGAAAATATCTCCTGTGAGTGATAATGGGCCATTTTATCCTTAGAGCTGTGACTTTAAAGATTTTAATGACAGGGACCCACTCTCCTTTCTCTTTCCTAATTGACTGTCACTTCTTTGTGCTTGCCGTATTTCCTGCAGACTTGAGTGATTTTCTAATCATGTGGCAAGAATTTGTTAGGGCGCCTTCTGAGTCCCATGAAATTGAGCCGAATGTCATGTTGAGGGATGTGTCGCGTGAATTTATGTGTGTATGTGCGTTATATACAGCTCGAGGCAATGTCACGGAGCTCCTGATGATTGAGAATTAGGAGGGCAGTTAGGGCCCCTTCATGTGCGGGGAAACAGGCAGATTTAGTTCATGTTTAGCAAAAGCACCTATTTGTAAGGCCAAGGCAGAGTGGCCTGATTGTCACGTTTGAGTAACGGTGGTCACAGAACCTGAAAGTGAAGGCTCCGCTTCACATGTGATCATTTTTGTAACAGGTAATATGCTGCCAGTTTCATGGTTTTTATAGCAAAGGATCCTTTTGTCCACTGAGACTATAATCCCGGTTTAGAGGGGATTTGCAGTTTGTCTTGAAAGGTGGACAGCATGATCCCTGAATTCCCCAAGATTTTGTGAGCAGAAGTCCCCAAAGCTATTGCCAGTTCATAAAAATACTTAATTGCCAAGCTTGCCCTCGTTAGATTTGCATCATCAGCAGAGTGAAAAAAGTGTACATTTAAACAAGAAGCAGGACATGCTCCAGTCCTCTTACATCGTTAATGGGTCTGTTCTTTAAAAACAAACAAACAAAACCTTTCAGAGTTTTCAGTCGTCGTTTATTTCTTTTTTTACGTGTCCACAAAGATAGAAATCTCGGGGATCAGGGGATCAGTTTCTTTCTGGCATACAAATACGAGATTAATTTAGAGAGGCATAAAAACGGAGTTAAATTGTGACTGTTACTGAAGAGGTTGGCTACGAATGGATTCAAACTTCAAATTTCTTCCTTCCCTGTTTTATTTTTCTTTTTTTTTTCTTTTTCTTTTTGAGACACTCTTGACCTAATCCAGTAAACTCTAATTAATCGTCTTGGTAAATTCTGTTTCAAGCCCTTGTGAGTCGTGTCAGTGACACTCGATCTGTTCCACTAAGGTCAAATTAGCATCTTTTACTATTTTTCTGGCATTTAAATGAATGACTTCGCTATGGTTTTTCAAGTATTTATAGTAAATATGTCTATTTGATGGAAATATAAATATGCATTAAATGCAAGTGGCGGAGCACACCCTCCTGTCACTTTGTATGGTAATCAGTGTCTTTCACTTTCCATGGTTTTTAATAGGGCCTGGCTGACAATGCTGCATTAAAACCAGTGGCACTCAGAAGTTAAACCCCTCAGCCCTGCTTTTGTCTTGCAAAAAGTACTTGTGTTTTTCTCTTAGTCTGCCAATTACACTGGTGTTTGACATTTCCACTTGTGCACTCCTGGACTGAATGGCTAGCCGGCACAGACCGGGACCTTGATTTGGGGACACCGTGGGACTCCACGCACTGGAGTAAGGATCTGAGGAGCCATCCAGACCCTATGGCAACGAGTGGGCTTCCTTTCCCTGCTGGTGGTTTTGACGTGGACACGTCCTCTTAGCCTAGTAGGAGGGAGGCTACAGGAAGCCGGAAGTGGGCAGATGATCCTTCAATACCCCAAGATTCTGTGAACAGAAATCCTTCAAGCTTCCTCTATTTGAGTTCATAAAAAATATTTCCAAATTGTCAAGCCAGGCGCTATTAGGGGTTTATCATTACTGCAGCAGCACTATTTAAATTTAAACCCCGGGGGATTGGGGCCATATGGATGGGCGTTGGTAGAATGGCGGGGGCGGGGAGTGGGGATAGCTGTGCCTGGAACAACTTTCCTGGACGCGTGCGTCTCCCTGAGCTATGTAGACGGAAGGCAGAGCAGCAGGCGTATCTTTCCTTCTTCCCTGTGCTCTGAGGGGCAGGTGCTAGCTGGCAACCCAGCAGAGGTGCTTTCTGGCCCCGGGGGGAGTGGTTTCAGAGTAAAGACAGGGTTCCCGCAGAGTCAGGCTGTCCCGTCTGAGACACCATTCGCCCTGAGATAACGCACGCATCTGGTGGAAGGTGCGGTTTCCTGACTTTCAGAAGCTGCCCCGATCTGGACCCCCCTCCAGCCAGCTTTTCCTCCCCCTGTGCTGCTGCAGACATGTTCCTCAGTCTCTCCTCACGCCCAGCCCTGCCTCTGCACCTTGCCTCCTCCCTTCCACTCCTTGCGGCCTCGCCCGCTCCTCCTGTCCTCGAGGCCTCCCAGCTGCCCTGGCCAGTGGGAAATCTTTCTTCCCCAAACTCCTATTGTTCATGGGCCCTTCACACCGGTGCAGCACGTCCTTGTCCTCCTACTGCTTTATGTGTCCTTGCTCTCTCCAGATAGATCTTAAGCGTTTTTGAAAGTGGGGACCTTTTTTCTTTTTCTTTAACACCAGTTGCCGAGCACATAGTGGCTTCTTCCCAGGAATTGTCTACAGAAAGCAGTAATGATTGACAGAAGGGAGCCCTAGATGGCAGGGAGGTCCTGCGAGGAAACAGCTGGCCGGAGGTGAAGCAATCTGTGTAAAAACTGGACTTGTGGGATTAACTAGTAGAGGGACCTGAGTAGATGTGGCCAGCACACACTGCTGTTTCCTACTCAGGGGCTAATGTCACACGTGCTGGACTGTGAGGGCTCAAGAAGCATTGCCCTGTGTGCTGGGAACTGATGTCCACGTCGTGTTCCTCGTTCATAGTGAGGAGTGAGGTGCTGGGATGGCCCCCCTCAGGTACATCTGAGCATCCACAGGTGGGGACTGCTGGTGTCAGGATGACCCATGGATGCTCCTTCCGCCCAGTGACCCTGATGGGCTCAGCTGAGTGTCCCTTCATCATAAAGCCTCCTTTCGTTCTTCTAGTTGTGACAGCTTCTGTACCTGTTACTCTTCACTTCAAGTTAGTTTTATATATTTAAGATCCCCCATTATTTACTGATTTCTTCATGCAGTTAATTGCATTATAATTTCCCTGAGGTCAGGAGCCCTGGCTGAAGCTCTTTTGTATCCCACGCCTCCAACAGTACCAAGAGCCTGGTGAACATCACCTCGGCCCTCAGTTAATACAGGTTGATTAATGGATTGGCAGGTGATGAGTCGTGCGAAGTCAGAGCAGACAGAGATGACCTACCCAGGGGCTTGCTCGCTCTCAGTGTTTTGAAAGAAGGGAACATAGCAATGATTTCAAAGACGGTTTTCCTGTGTGTCTGCCCTCCTGCTCCAGGGCTTGCCTTTGTGATTACTCTGCCTTTTAAGCCAGTGTTTGCTGAGTCTTTTCAGTTGGCTCCGTAAGCTCATACCTGGTTTTTATGGTGGTTTGGGAGTGTTAGCTTTGTAGGTGTTTTCCCACTTGTTTTCAGTCTTGGAGAATTTCATTTTGAGACTGTCATTTTAAGGCTCTTCCACTAGAGGTCACTGTTGAGATACATATTTTCCCCCCTGGGTCTTTTGGCGAAAAGATTAAAAACTGAATTTGTGTTATGAGATTAAATTTTTTGCATGTTATTCTGCTCTGTCCAGTAGGGTATGTTGCTGTTGCTATTTATGTGGTGCAGTTTGCCATTATTAAGTTAGATCCCTCTAGAAGGATATACATTGTTTTTCTCTTTTACTCCTATAATTATTCTGTCTCACATACCATTTTTGAGTTTATTACGGCTACTTTCTCAAGTTAGAAAGTTTACTTCTTTACATTAGAAGAATTTTATTGCCCTCTGTAGTATTTTGTATTGGGGATATGTAATTCTTTATTCCCGTGGAAAGTTAAAAATGTATATGCGTGTAACCAGATTTTAATTAAAAAATAACTATGTAAAACCCAGGGAAGTGTGCATTTTGTGAGGACTTACATGGATTCCTTTACTAAATGCCACTGTGAAGGGAAGGATGCTCTGCCTTATGAAATGAATTACACTCTGAGTCGGTGACAAAACAGTTTCTAGGCATAATTTTTTAATGCGAAGCTTTTCTTAATTTTAAAAACAATTTTATTTTTACAGCCAAACTCACATACAGATATTGCCAGCACCTTGAATATAACAGTCATGTTTTTCATTTTGTGACCCATACGTTTTGAGGATTAAGCATTCATCATTTTGTGCAAAAAATACGAAGGATATCATTTCTCTTTGTGTGAACGTTGCACAGCCAGCTCTGTGTAAACCTTTCATAAGTGTGGGTCTCTGGACATAACTGTCAGTTTTATACTTTGAACTTTGAACTGTCGTATAAAACCTTTTCTTGAGGTTTTAGGAGTTTTGCCTGCAGTTTGAGGCCTTAATGTGACCATATCTTGTCACTTAATGTATCGGAAATGGCTAGTCAGGCAGTAAACCTGTTTTATGGCAAAGTGTGTTTTATTTTTTTAGCAGACTATTTCCCATTGGTTATAGCTTATGTATGAATTCAAAATTACAGTGGACAAGAAATGGTAGGATTTTCTTTTATTAGCGATTTCAATAATTTATCAAAGATAATGTTCTAAATATATAGAAGTTAATATAATAATTTAAAATTTTATGTAGATGTGTATATTATATATATATATATATATATGGGATATTTACCATAAATGTTATAAATGAACTAAGGAGCATGTTGCACATGAAAATGTGACGTTCTCAAAATATGCAGATCTAATTATAATGAAGAAAATTAAGCAGTTTTTTAAAAAAGCATAATAAATTAAACCCCTTTCTACAGAGCTCATAGATTGTTGAGATGTATGAGAGAAATAAACTGTTCCAACTCCTAAGAATGACCTTGACCGGTGTTCAACACCTTTTTGTTCTACAGTCTCTAGTTCTTCTCTCATAGATTATTTGTCATGCCTTATGCAAAAGTTCCTGTGCATGGCTTGTATGAAATTAAACTGAGGGGAAATATGCAAAATAAATCGTCTGTGTGTCATGAATTTATCTTGTGACAATGTCAAAACAACTTGCTGTTTGCATTTTAAAAGAGTGTAAATGTATCTATAATACAGAGGCTTTGATCAATAGCTTATTTTTTAAATTAGTGCACATTTATCAGTTTGTTACTATGCCACCATTTGAAAGATTGGATTTGAAAAACTATATACATAGTATTTTTGAGTCTGGCAGCTATTAATTAGACAGTATGTATCAGATACCAGTGGTTAGGTTACTATAAAAAAATTTACCCGCAGTTGGGAGTTTGTTATTTTGGTTTAGTAAGTAAACCTGCTAGATCATCTCATGGAAGATTCTGTTGGCCCCATATCCAGAACCAGCAGAGGCCAAGACCATTGGGTGAAGTTGGAGAAGCTGTCTCTTGATGGTATTGTGTCCTTCGCTCAGAGTCTCTGGCCCACTGATGCAGTGCTACCAACCAAAATCTACCTATTCTAGAATCTCTTTTCTTGGAGTCTTGCTCTGTGCCAAGAGGAAGCTAGCTAAACTGTAGTGTGTTAATTCTTCCACAGTATTTTTTATTTATTATTATTATTTTTTTATTTACAGAGGGGAAGAGAGAGGTGGGGGGTTAGGACAGAGGGAGAGAGAATCTTAAGCAGACACCATGCCCAGTGTGGAGCCAGATGCAGGACTCAATCCCATGACCCTGAGATCATGACCTGAGCTGAAATCAAGAGTTGGATGCTTAACCGATTGCACAACCCAGGCGCTGCCACGGTATATTTATAAATGGAACGACTTTAGTTGGGAGAATTTCAGAATGGTGGCGGGCTGTGGAGAGAATGACTGGGGTTTTTTTGAACCTGTGCCTTTCCAAATCATAACTAGCCTCTCTAGGGTAGCTGATCTTGAAAAGTGTTTCTTTTACTATTTATAATACAATTCTCAAACAGAATTGATTTAATAGCAAAAAATATATATATGAATCATCTGTTGACTATTCTTCCTAAATAATGTGTGTGGTGTGCGGGTGTATGTGTGTGTACGTTCGTGGGTGTACGTTCGTGGGTGTGCTGTGGGGGAGGGTGGGAGAGGATATTCTAAAAGGTGCAGTTCCTCGGTGCATACATTCTTTTGGAGAAGTTAACACTTCGTAACTCACTGGCCTTTTTTAATGGGGTGAAACTGTGTCAGTGATCCTTAGAAAAACGCACATAGGTTTTGTGGATCCTATAAAAACCATCCATGAAGTCTTTAGGGGTGCATATAACCCATATTTAGGAACCCTGGAGTAGGGGAAAGATAACACTGTAGTTGTGGGGTAGATATACTGGTGCTATTTCTTAGAGATGTTGGCTGGAAATTTGTACAAAACTTTAAAAAGATGACTTTCATTGCAATGTGAAATTCAGTCTTCATAGCTTTTTAAAAACGTTCAAAACCTCCACCTACTTTAGCTGCTGAAATTTACATTTCGTTAAATAAGAATGTGTAATCTTGAGTGGAATGCATGTGTATTGTTAACCTTAAATATAAAACTGCTCCATTATTTTACCAACAAAAGTGGGTTTAGTTGGGAATAGCAGAGAATTGCACTTTGGGACAAGCAAGCTGTGGCAAAACCACGGGCAAGCTGGAAAAGAGAGTGGGAGCTTCTTTGTGGAGGAGGGGGTAAGTTGGGGATGCTGTTGTAAGCAAAAAGCCCATTGGAATAAAGTGGGAGCTGGAAGTATGCTGGCTTTTCATTGGCCAAGTTGTTACTGTCTCTGATTGGCTGGGCTGTTGCTGGGGGAGGAGGTAAGCCTTTCTTCCTCCTGCAGGGATGGTAAAGTATCCCTGTACAGGGTCCATCTCTTCCTGTTGGGTCCGCAATTGACCACCAGTGGTTGAGCATGAGAGCTCCCCCTGCTGGCCTCCCAAATACGTTTGAGTGACGTGTCCCTTTATTAATGTTCACAGTATATACGTATTTCAATTTCCATAAAACCTAGGAGAAGGCTTTATTCCCATTTTAGTTTTTCTTCAGTTTGCCAGTCAGGTTAATAAGACAAAACACTCTGCGCTTGACCGACCACTAGTTAACAAACTCATCTACCTCCTTTTCCGTCTGAAGCCTCTTGTCTAATTTTTTGCTATTCCTTTAGCCTTTTTCTCCTGCCCAAATGTACTCTTCTCTGATCACCCGATTCTTACCTGCAGTCCCTGACCCTCTTCAAGTCTTGCTCATCCTTCAAAAAGTTGAGAGGAATTCTCCTCTTTCCCCACAAAGCCCACCTGTCCCACCATCTGTAGTATGTGGAAAATCAAGTATTAAGGCCGTCGTAAGTTTAATATTAGACTCTGAAGGGCCAGCCTTACATATATGATGACTTGAGCGTGAAAGGAAGGGCATATTTTGGCGCCCTTCTCTATATCTGGTAGAAGCAACAGGCCTGATGTGGTCAAGTAACCAGAGCTGGAAGGTGGGGGGCTTTTCATGGTGTCCAAGCTTCTGTGCTCACCATCGCCCTGCTGTCTTGTCAAGGATGTACGTGTGCAGTTCACGTATCCCACCCACGTAAATCTAGAAGCTCAGTGGTGGAAGCGTGGCCGTGACACTTTGCCTGTTCAAACAGAAAAGCAGGGAGAATTCCAAAGGTTAAGAGGCAAAATTGTTATCATAGAGTGGGCGTTCAAAAAGCCCTCTGTGGATTGTGTGGATTTTTTTGGTCCTGGCCGTTGACCCCTGGCCCATTTCTTCCTCATGTAATTACTCCCATCCTCAGCATTAAAATAGAAGATGAGGAAAGAAGAGAAGTAACCCAGTGTGGCCTGTGGCTGAAGTCATTCTTTATTGTAAAAGAAGACGTGAATTATTGGCAAAGCGTGTGTGTGTGTGTGTGAATTTGACTTCTCTGCTGTCTCCCTCTTCATGTTCATAATCGAGGATTGAGTGTGTGTGTGTATAATACATGATAATGATATTTAAGAGCCTGGACTGCTCTTTCTAGGACACTGAGCTTGCTTTCTGCAGTGATTGAAGTGATTTTTGTTTTTGTTTTTCATGTTCTCCTCTTCCTTCTTACTGTGTCTCAAAACTTCTTAGGCATTTTTCGCAGAGAAGCCTTTGCCTTCTGCTTGCCCTTCACTAGATGTCACTTCCTCCCAGACCATCGAATGTCACTGCCTTTCCTCTTCGTGCTGCTTCTCTGACCCAGCTCCCTGGTTAGGGCTGGTTATTGACATACTGCCTGACTGCCTGGGTAGTGCCTCAGTACTCCAGTGTGCTTTCAAAGGTATGTTCCTGAAAGAATGCAGAGTTCAAGACTGTGTGGACCGTTCCTCGTTTCTCTCTGGGCTGTTAATAAAAGATTCAGAAATCAAGTAAATTCTGCAGGCTCAGAGGGGCAGAAATCCATGCTTGTCAGCTTTTTAGGAGATTTGTTTGGCCTTGCTTACACATTTTTTTATAGCCCAGGGACATATATTTTTGCATGTTTGACTTTATACTGTAAAATCTGCCTTAATGCTTGCTTGTAACTTTTTTCCCTGATTTTTGTGAAATTGATTATTCTCATTGTTGCTGAAAGAGTAGAGTCTTTTTTTTTTCCTTCTTCTTTTCAGTGAATTAAGTCAGGATATTTTTGGTTAGTAAAATTACTTAAGCTGCAGAATCTTAAGGAGGCCGTGATGAGATACAATAAGTACGTACCTCTAGGTGTGGGTGCTGAGTAAATACTGTTGTTTAACTGACTGTAGCATTACTATTGCCATTTATAAAGCTAATAATGTTTTGGGGGATGTTGGCCTTTATTGGGTAGATGTGTAGATTATTTTGGTGTTTAATTTTTACCTCGAGGAACATAGAGATCCTTTTAAATGAGAATCTGCTTTACTGTTTCATAAACTTTATGTTTTTAAATAACCCATAACTACTGTAATTCAGTGTTGTAATAGCTGCTTTGGGGGAAATCCCATAAAATCTGTAAAGCCTTGTTATCATTAGTATACTTTTGAACTTCACGTTCTCGTGCTAAGATAATTAGTTCAGTACCCACCTTGTGTTTTGGGCCAGAAAACAAAAGTCATTAATCACTATAAATACAAATGACCTTTTTTGCATATAAAATTCTGAAGAGCGTAATTATTTGTATGCAGGACTAAAGAGATGCTCCTTTACAGGTAATCATTAAACTGGCATTCAAGACTATGATTCCTAATTTGCTGAAAAAATTGGCATCTATATAATGAGTCTAGACATCACCTCTTTGGAAGGAATAGACTAATGTCTCCAGCTGGTATAATTCAGTGTTAAAGGGGCTGTCCTTTTATTCTGACCAGAAATGCCCCAGGTTCGTATCTCACATAGTTTCTGTTCTTTTGGCGTCTTCCCACCTGGCCTCACTCAGGCCATAGGGAGATAGTTGTTATCCAGTATTGTATTCATCCAATATTGCGGCAAAGAAATGTTTGCTTTTACTACACCACTATTTGGATGTATTCTCATGGTTTTCATCCTTTTTCTAATAACTTTGTTGTAGTACTGTATCTTAAGGATCTAATAACTGGCCTCGTTGAACGATCTCCTACCTTCCCTTATCCTTTTCTGTTTAAGAAATCTTAGAAAGCAGCAGAAACATACAGAAATCTGACCAAGCATCTTCATTTGTTAAGGCAATCAAGTCTCCTGTTTTTAATATAAATATGCCAGGTTTGGGCAGGCAGTGCTATCTGATTTTTTTGCTTTACCTTATCCCATATGGTGGTGTCTTCACGTGTTGTGTGGCCCGTGGGTCAGTAGCACTGAGGTGTGTCTGGAAATGGGCATGAGATTGTAGCGTTTCACCCATTGCCAGACGGGCAGCGTGCCCACCGCTGGGCCATGTGCTCATCTTTGCCTTTGCCATGGGCAGTGGTTCCCAATAGGTACCCGCTCTGAGTCTCCCTCTTTATCCACTTGGGGCGGTTTGCAGTCCCTCCCCGGTTTCCCACGATGGAGGCAATGGCTGAACCATGAGTTCAGTTTTTCAAAGACGCACCCAGGCAGCATCCCCTTGGCCTTCATGCCTTAGCCTGGTGCCTCCTCTTTGCAGGAATCTCCGGATTTAAAAAAATCCAGTCTGGAAGCTTCTGCAAAACAGGCACAGCGTAGTCCTGACTACTCAGAAGTTTGGTGGAGATGGTGGGTAGAGTTCACGACTCCGGATTTCATGCCTGTGCTTATGAGGAAAACCTACATGTGTTGCGAGCAGCTTCTGGCTTCCCGGCAGCCGTGGGTGGTAACGTGGTGCATGGTCTCTTACTGCCCTTTTGTCGCTGAAGAGGACCTGGCTGTCGGTGCAAACCATATGGCTCCAAAGACCAATGCATGACCCGCCGGCCTTTCCGTAGGCTGCACGCCGCCGAGCGCCAGTCCTTATGTTTTGCAGGGTGCCTGCTGCTCGCAGAGCCTGTTTTCGCGATTTTGTTTCTTTGCCTCAGGGGCCACGAGATGCTTTTGCTCGAGAAGCCCCCAGATCAGCTGCACCCCAGCTGGTCTCTCTGTGCTGTCACGGCCATCCAGCATCCTCCATTTACTTCTCGGTGTTTCAACGGCCAGAAGCATAGCAAGGGGCATCTCTTCATGGGACCACCCTTGGTCACGACGAAGTTGCTGCTAAGTGACTCAATTCGATGAACTAGGGAATTCAGGACTTTTTCTCCTTGAACGTTGTTCATACTACTCCGAACTCATTTCACCGTAAGGATCTGTGTGGGTATAACGGGACCAAACGAGCGTTTGTCCATCCAGTGCACACCCAGCCAGTAAAAGCTGACACCGAGCTTTTGCAGTGCAGGAAGATAAGCTGTCTGTTGGTGTGCGGCCATCCAAGAGAACGGGGGGCTAATGCCCCAAAGCCCCAGACTCCCCAGTAGCTGACAGGTGAGGATTTTTAAGGGCAAGATTTGGGGCAGGGGTCTTCTGAGAAGGTGGAGGCTGGTGATTGGAGGCCCATGAGGTCATGGTAACAGATATGCTTAGTTACACCTAATGCCTCTTCATCTGGTCCCGTGGAGGGCTGTTCCATCTCGAAATTGGAATCTGAAAATCTCTCTCTTCATGTTAGAGATTTCATTAGTATTTGGTGTTGATGTGTTGAGGGTGCTTATGTGCTGATTAGCTGCCTGTATGAGCTCTATGTTAGCTTGAATGATAAGCAAAAATTCCTACCTCTTGGGCCTGGGTCTGTGTGTTCTTGGGCCAGCCCAGCCGTGCCTGGGGACGGTGTGACCTGTAGCGTTCGTTCATTCATCTGAACTAATGAGATGGATGCCAGCTGCGTGGGGAAGCAGTTGATGGGAAATGGTTGGATTGCAGCCCCCAGGTTGGGTGGAAGCTATTCAGAGTTCTTTTTTGGTTTTGTTGTTGTTGTTGTTTTTTGCCACTTTTCATCAACCCCAAGTCTCAACTTGTTGATGTAACAGAGAAGACTTAATTTGGGTAATCTTACTCAGCATTATTGTGTGGGGTAACGGACATATAAATTGGACTCACGACTTTGATGTCATCAGTAAATTAAGTTTTCTGCACCAAAGTGGTCTCTGGACCCGCAGCATCAGTATCCGCTGGGAACTTGGAAATGCAGAAGCTCGGGCCCCATCCTAAACCTACTGAATCAAAAACTCTGAGGTATGCGTCCCCCCCCAGTCTGTGTTTTAACAAGCCTTCCAGTAAATCTGATGTACTCGAAAGTTTGTGACCCCCTGACCTAGAGCAGCACAATCTAGAACTTTCTGCAGTGAAGGGAATGTTTTCTACCTGTGTTATCCAATATGGTAGCCACTAAACACTTGAAATGTGGCTTGTGTGACCAAGAAACTGAATTATTAATTTTACTTAATTTCAAGTAATCTAGATTTAAATTTACTTCCTTTTTTTTTTTTTATGTCTTAACTCTTTCCTGTAGCTCCCTCACCATGCCCCCATCTCCACCTCTGGTAATCATAAATCTGATCTCTTTTCCTATGAGTGTGTGTGTGTGTGTGTGTCTGTCTGTCTGTATCTATATGTTTTAAGCTTCTACATATAAATAAGATTTTACAGGGCTTGTCTTTTTCTGTCTTATTTCACTTAGCATAATGCCTTCAAGGTCCACCCCATATTGCAAATAGGGTTTCCCTTTTTATGGCTGAGTAATATTCCGCTGTATATACATAAACTACGTTCTCCTTGTCCATCCATCTGTTGGTGGACACTTAACACCGCTTCTGTGTCTTTGCTGTTGTGACTAATGCTGCAGTGAACATGGGTGCAGATATTTCTTGCAGACAGTGGTTTCATTTCCTTTGGGATTGTACCCAGAAGTGGAATTGCTGGTCATACGGTAGTTATAGTTTTAATTTTTCTGAGGAACCACCATACAATTTTTCATGGCAACTGCACGTTGGACAGGCCAGTGCCAGAGCAGACCCTGCTTCTTATCATTGTGTGGATAAACGAATAGGTGTTTAAAAATAAGTTCTTGGTTGTGCAATTGTGAATTTGATATCCCAGGACAAAATGCTCCTGAAGTGAAGGTGCTGTTGCTGTAAGAATCGTTTACTGATGTTGTTCTGTTGGGGGAGGCAGGTGACGGTTGCTGGTTACTGGGTCAGCTGTTTCTTACAGCCGGAGTGCTCTGGTCTGTCCCGTGTGTCCAGCGAGTGCGTGCTGAGGCTTCCTGCTGGAGGGAGCTGCTTTCCAAGGGCTGTTAACGTAAGAGATTAGCCAAGTCCCCTTCTAGCCCAGACTCAGGAGCCTGCCCAGGGATTGGGCTGCTTGTTGTGGGGCTGTCCCCAAACTGCAAGGGCTTATGGTTAAGTCTGGCTGGCACATGCTTCTCCCACAAAACTAGAATCACGTTCAGGCTCTAGATGTAGGAGGCCTTGAAGGCAAAGAGGGTCCTGTGGGGCATGTCAGTCTGAATTGTTGTAGCTGCCAGGAGATAACGTAAGACCAGTGTAGTGTCTGCCCAGAGCTCCAGGGGTGGCAGAACCCCATCTCTGTCACCTCTGCTCTGGACCGAGAGGGCTCCCAGCAGTCATCTGATCCTGCGACGAAAGCAGAATGTGGCATTTAGGAGCCAGAGGACACCTGAGAGTGATTGGGGACCTTTCTCTCCACTGTAGCAACCAGAGTCTCAAAATTAAAGCAGTCGTTCTTGACAGAAAATGATACTAAATTCTCTGTCATAAGCAAAGTTCTACATGACTGAGCTTCCTAATTGAGGGCCCCATTTGTTGCATTATTTAAATCCATATCATTGATTTTCATCATCCAGCTCTTTTGGGAATCGTAGAATGCTAAAGGCGGGTGGGAGAGGACTTTGAAAGGGTCCTCGTGCAGCCCGGACTCCTGTGTTCACACGTTGCGCTGCCCCCGTTTCCCCTGCGAGCTCGGCTCCTGGTTGTCTGTATGTGTGGTTGTATACAGCTGGGGTCACAGTCACAAACGGGACAGATTGATGAAAAGGAATATTGCCAAGGCGCAATGAGGAATATCTTGAGGCTGACTGTTCAGTTATGTTTTAAAATACTTCATGCAAATGTGTCATGTGGAGATCTTTGAGAAATTTCACCAGTCTTCTGACTGGGGACATACTGCTCCCGTTTTTTCTGTATGAGCTGAATTTGTTCATGTCACATCTGTATATAATTTCATTATTGCACAGCTCATCTTACTAACTGGTTATTTTTTTTCTTATGGACAGTTTTATTAGAATTAGTTTGTTTTCCAAACACTAGACCTGTTTTCCATTTATTGACTCTGATACTCCTTCTTTTGTAACTCACTTTGTTTAAATAGCTTGCCTTTCTTACTTTATCCCAGAAGTATTGAAATGCTCAGTGTTAAAAGTGGGGCTCTGTACACATCACAAGCGTTCTCTAAATATTGGTTGAAAGAGTGAATATTATCCCATCCAGTTAGGTCTGAATGTTAATTTCTTCTGATTTTTACTATGGTCGGGTAGGGGGAGTTCAGTAGTTGAGAGAGAATATGAGCTGTGTAATATTTTTCCCTTGTAGCTTGAATGGAGTCTTAAACACAAAATTCACATGCATACGAAAGGCTGGGAGAGGTTTAGTAAATTGAATGTAGGGTTATTGTTTGTGTCCACAAAACAAAGCCCTAAATCACATTTAGCATAATTTGTGGTCTTAAATTGGACTGATTTAGCAAGGAGAGAAATAATCTCTCATCCTGTCAAAAAGGCGATACCTTCAGACCAGCATTTAATTGCATTGGCAAAGTAACTTTGGGAAAGCAGACGTAATTCTGGCTGCATTTTTCTTGGTTTGTGGCTAAATTGAGATCATCATTTTCTCCTGGTTGCAGTAACTTTCCTTATTGCTCTTCAGAGTAATCAGATGAATGCCGTGAGAGTAGTTTAGTGGGCTGGAGGGTGAACAGGGGGAAGAGGGTGAGGCCCCCCGAGGAGGCCGGTCATCATCTATAGAGCTGTGCTTCATACACTTCCAGTTCTGGGGGGAACAGGTACTCTGACAGCACCCAGAGACTCAGCAGACAGGAGGAATTTCTTTGTGATCATTTGCTCCTCGTGAATACTGTTCATTTGCCGGAGAGTGTGTTACTGACTGCACACCTAGGAATGCGCTTTTAAGGCCAAATCGTACAGCTAGGGCTCATATGCAATTGGGTTGGTGTCCAAGAGTACAGTTTCTGGAGGTGATTTCCAGCTGCCTCAATTTTCCCATTAAAACCTGTCCTTTTATCTCCAGCCCCCGACCAGCCACTTCAGTAACTAATCCACGCCTTGCTCATCTTCCATCTGGACCATTGCCACCTCCCAAGTGCCTGAATCCAGACTGATTCATATTCTTCACAATCCCTTCCTCGGTGAAAGCATTTCCTTTGCCTTTTTTACCAAGCCTTTTTCCCTCTAAAAGAAGCCAGGTCACCGATGCCTTGAACATTTTATAAGGTAAAATTGAGGACTCAGAACTGTAATGAACAGTGTGCCTCTCCTCTTTACTTTTGTTCCGCTGGGAGCTCTACACTGCAGCTCTTGCAGTGGCTACCTCCTGACAGAGGTTCGATGTCGGTTTGGAATTTGACGCATACCTGTGTAGTGGCTTGAAGCAAAGGTTTTTTCCAGTCTTCTGGAGCATCCCCCCTCCCCCCGCCCGAGGGTGCCGTTGGGACAGGAAGTAAATGTACTGACATAAGACATGACACTTCCTTGTGCTGGACCCAAGGCCCATGTCAGTGGTGTCAGTAGCCTGGGTAGTCTTGGTGTGAGAGTTTACATGAACCATGGACAAGCTGATGGCCAATGTTTGTAGAAGACTAACTCAGCGACGGGGACAGATAAAGTATCATCTGTTGGGAGCCTCTCTGCAACCAACGGACAGTTAGTACTTTGGAGGTACTGATGCCTTTGGCTTTTGCGTTGGTATTTGCAAGCATACTTCAGGGAAGGAAGACTCTTTCAGGCCCTCACTGGTTTATTTTAACCTTTGGTCTGTATGCTGGTATTCATACCATGCTGCTGAGTTGGTTTTTCATATTTCTGTGTAATAACAGTGCATTGATCTGTTGCTAATCTGATGTAGAGTGTGTGTGTGTGTGTGTGTGTGTGTGTGTGTGTGTATGTGTATTGATCAAAGTGTAAAGGCCAGAAGCCAAAATCATGAACGAGATAGATTGAATATTTGATCATTTAAGGTTGAACTTATATTGTGATTTAGTGCAGTGTTAAGAGAGCAGCTCTTCAGATATCCAACTATTAAAACAGCTTGACGAATGTATCACCCAGGAGGGATCTGGAGTTTGCAGTCTTTCTTCTGGTGGAGGTGCAAAAAAAACCCAAAATAAAAAACAAAAAGAAACCAAAAAAACAAAAAAAACCCTTCCCCCCAAACCCCCCAAAACCCAAAGGAAGCAAACAGTCGTACTTATGAGACGTTGTATGACAATTACAAAAGCATTTGTGCTTGGAAATACTCCCTCACAGGCTGTTTATGGCACTCTGAAATTCTCTTTTGCACTTTGAAGGAACATTTTCATTTCTACTGAGTTACCAACCTAAGAAAAACCTACAAAAAAAAAAATAAGACATAGATGTGAATCAGATGGTCATATTCGAACTTCATCTCTCTTTCCTGAGAAAGAAAAACAAAATGTGTTGCTGGCATTCCTTGCGAGGAGCGGGGCTCCGTATTCACACTCAGCAATTTTGTGTCCGTAGCGGTGCCAGCAAACATAGCAGAACTGAAGAATCTAGAAGTGCTCAACTTCTTTAATAACCAGATTGAGGAGCTGCCCACACAGATCAGCAGCCTGCAGAAGCTCAAACACCTGAACTTGGGGTGAGTATGGGTGGAAGAGGAAGGAAGTGGGGGAGAGGGAGGGAAGGAGGGTGCAGGCTGTGGGCGTAGGAGGAGCACGTACACTGTCACCAAGGGGGGGACTAGCCTCCAGTTTCTTTTGGTGTTGCAGGTTTTTAACAAAAGTTTTATTGTTTTAATACCTCTTTTCAGTGGCCTGCATTAGTGCATATCTGAGAAGTCATTGAAAAGCTAATTGTCGGTACCATAAGGGAGTCTTTTTTTTTTTTTTNACTATGGTCGGGTAGGGGGAGTTCAGTAGTTGAGAGAGAATATGAGCTGTGTAATATTTTTCCCTTGTAGCTTGAATGGAGTCTTAAACACAAAATTCACATGCATACGAAAGGCTGGGAGAGGTTTAGTAAATTGAATGTAGGGTTATTGTTTGTGTCCACAAAACAAAGCCCTAAATCACATTTAGCATAATTTGTGGTCTTAAATTGGACTGATTTAGCAAGGAGAGTGAAATAATCTCTCATCCTGTCAAAAAGGCGATACCTTCAGACCAGCATTTAATTGCATTGGCAAAGTAACTTTGGGAAAGCAGACGTAATTCTGGCTGCATTTTTCTTGGTTTGTGGCTAAATTGAGATCATCATTTTCTCCTGGTTGCAGTAACTTTCCTTATTGCTCTTCAGAGTAATCAGATGAATGCCGTGAGAGTAGTTTAGTGGGCTGGAGGGTGAACAGGGGGAAGAGGGTGAGGCCCCCCGAGGAGGCCGGTCATCATCTATAGAGCTGTGCTTCATACACTTCCAGTTCTGGGGGGAACAGGTACTCTGACAGCACCCAGAGACTCAGCAGACAGGAGGAATTTCTTTGTGATCATTTGCTCCTCGTGAATACTGTTCATTTGCCGGAGAGTGTGTTACTGACTGCACACCTAGGAATGCGCTTTTAAGGCCAAATCGTACAGCTAGGGCTCATATGCAATTGGGTTGGTGTCCAAGAGTACAGTTTCTGGAGGTGATTTCCAGCTGCCTCAATTTTCCCATTAAAACCTGTCCTTTTATCTCCAGCCCCCGACCAGCCACTTCAGTAACTAATCCACGCCTTGCTCATCTTCCATCTGGACCATTGCCACCTCCCAAGTGCCTGAATCCAGACTGATTCATATTCTTCACAATCCCTTCCTCGGTGAAAGCATTTCCTTTGCCTTTTTTACCAAGCCTTTTTCCCTCTAAAAGAAGCCAGGTCACCGATGCCTTGAACATTTTATAAGGTAAAATTGAGGACTCAGAACTGTAATGAACAGTGTGCCTCTCCTCTTTACTTTTGTTCCGCTGGGAGCTCTACACTGCAGCTCTTGCAGTGGCTACCTCCTGACAGAGGTTCGATGTCGGTTTGGAATTTGACGCATACCTGTGTAGTGGCTTGAAGCAAAGGTTTTTTCCAGTCTTCTGGAGCATCCCCCCTCCCCCCGCCCGAGGGTGCCGTTGGGACAGGAAGTAAATGTACTGACATAAGACATGACACTTCCTTGTGCTGGACCCAAGGCCCATGTCAGTGGTGTCAGTAGCCTGGGTAGTCTTGGTGTGAGAGTTTACATGAACCATGGACAAGCTGATGGCCAATGTTTGTAGAAGACTAACTCAGCGACGGGGACAGATAAAGTATCATCTGTTGGGAGCCTCTCTGCAACCAACGGACAGTTAGTACTTTGGAGGTACTGATGCCTTTGGCTTTTGCGTTGGTATTTGCAAGCATACTTCAGGGAAGGAAGACTCTTTCAGGCCCTCACTGGTTTATTTTAACCTTTGGTCTGTATGCTGGTATTCATACCATGCTGCTGAGTTGGTTTTTCATATTTCTGTGTAATAACAGTGCATTGATCTGTTGCTAATCTGATGTAAAGTGTGTGTGTGTGTGTGTGTGTGTGTGTGTGTGTGTATGTGTATTGATCAAAGTGTAAAGGCCAGAAGCCAAAATCATGAACGAGATAGATTGAATATTTGATCATTTAAGGTTGAACTTATATTGTGATTTAGTGCAGTGTTAAGAGAGCAGCTCTTCAGATATCCAACTATTAAAACAGCTTGACGAATGTATCACCCAGGAGGGATCTGGAGTTTGCAGTCTTTCTTCTGGTGGAGGTGCAAAAAAAACCCAAAATAAAAAACAAAAAGAAACCAAAAAAACAAAAAAAACCCTTCCCCCCAAACCCCCCAAAACCCAAAGGAAGCAAACAGTCGTACTTATGAGACGTTGTATGACAATTACAAAAGCATTTGTGCTTGGAAATACTCCCTCACAGGCTGTTTATGGCACTCTGAAATTCTCTTTTGCACTTTGAAGGAACATTTTCATTTCTACTGAGTTACCAACCTAAGAAAAACCTACAAAAAAAAAAATAAGACATAGATGTGAATCAGATGGTCATATTCGAACTTCATCTCTCTTTCCTGAGAAAGAAAAACAAAATGTGTTGCTGGCATTCCTTGCGAGGAGCGGGGCTCCGTATTCACACTCAGCAATTTTGTGTCCGTAGCGGTGCCAGCAAACATAGCAGAACTGAAGAATCTAGAAGTGCTCAACTTCTTTAATAACCAGATTGAGGAGCTGCCCACACAGATCAGCAGCCTGCAGAAGCTCAAACACCTGAACTTGGGGTGAGTATGGGTGGAAGAGGAAGGAAGTGGGGGAGAGGGAGGGAAGGAGGGTGCAGGCTGTGGGCGTAGGAGGAGCACGTACACTGTCACCAAGGGGGGGACTAGCCTCCAGTTTCTTTTGGTGTTGCAGGTTTTTAACAAAAGTTTTATTGTTTTAATACCTCTTTTCAGTGGCCTGCATTAGTGCATATCTGAGAAGTCATTGAAAAGCTAATTGTCGGTACCATAAGGGAGTCTTTTTTTTTTTTTTTTAATCATATTTTGTTTCCAACAAAATTTTATTTCGGTTAACATGGACCAGGAAGGGACTTATTTGCATAGCATTAACTGTTCGGACCAGTTGTAATCAGGTTGCTCTTTCACTCTGTATTATGTAGAAATCGTTTACAAAAGCACCTTCCTTCTATGGAGGGGGGGAGGGTGCATTTCTGAACACTGCCTCATTGACTCTTACAGTTCTTTCATATAGTCCAGAGGTTAGACTCCTCTGTCTTTGTTTATGTGGAGGTGAAGAGAGGAGGTTTGATTCAGCTGAGGTGGCAGAACCAGGCAGCAGCGAATAATAATAATAATACCATCTATTGCTTTACAGTTTTCAAAGTCCTCATGCCAGTGTTTGACCCTCTGAACGATTATGGGGGAGGGCGGGCAGTACTGCTTTCAGATCAAGCCCTTTCTGAGAGCTTCAGTTGACTCGTTTCTGGTGCCCCTGAGCTTCGTGACTGAGCTAGGTGGAGAACCCCGTTATGCAGGTCCACGCCCTTCCGTCAGACACCCCAGATGCCACCAGAACTTGGCTCCCGAATTCCAGCTCCACTGTTGTAGCTGTCGGATGTAGCTGCCCACTCATGCTTCATCTGCCGTGTGAAGCAATATATTCATTAAATGATAGCCATTAAATGCTCTAGTTTAGTTCGTGATTTACACGGAGCGGTGATAGAAGCTGGCCAGGTATTTATCAATTTAATAGGAAGCAATCACACACACACAAAAAAAAACCTTATTCATGGAATGATTTTTAGTCAAGCTCGTTCTTTCCACGGGGAGTTTGATTAGACACTCATTTTGCGTTCACTCTGGTTAAGAGATAATCTTGGAAAGATCCATGAGTACTCTTTTTCCTGATGTCAAGGGAAGTAGGGCTTAAAGGGGGAGGGGAATGTCACTTAAATCAGATGGCTTTTTCCCCCTATAATTATGGAGATTGTACACCCATCTGGCAATGCAGAAAAGAAAGCATCCTTCGTTTATATCTTTGTTTTGGAAATTATTAAGTTCTAATGTTTCATTTCTGTGTAATCCAGAAGCTAAAACTAGATGTATTTACTAGATGTATAAAACGAGATACATTCTTGGGGCATCTGGGTGGCTCAGTGGGTTAAGCGTCTGCCTTCGGCTCAGGTCATGATTCCAGGGTCCTAGGATCGAGCCTGCATTGGGCTCCCTGCTCAGCGGGGAGTGTGCTTCTCCCTCTTTCTCTGCCCCTCTCCCCCCTGCTCATGCTCCTGCGCTCTCTGTCTCTCATAAATAAGTAAAATCTTAACAAAAAACTTGATAAATTCTTACTATTAATTTGTTGGTTCACGTATTTAACAAGTTATTTATATATAAGGCGCTAGGAGCAGTACCTGGCAGGTAGTAAGCAGTATGTAAATGTTAGCTATTATCACTACCATCATCATCATCATCATCATTTTATTTATTATTTCATTTATTTCGTGAACTATATAAGTGCCTGATCTGTGTCAGGAACCTTCTCGTGTTGGGGCTCAGTGGTGAAATCCCTGGCCTTAAGTATGGATGGGGGCAGAGCTGGCTGTAGAGGAGCAGTGAGGGTCTGCGGGGGCCACTGACATGCCCCAGGCTGTCTCAGGGCAGTGGGGAGAGGGACAAGGGCATTAGTCCACAGGTGAGGTTCTCTGAAGGATTCCTATAGGGGGCAGTATTTGAGCCGAAACCTGATGCAGGAAATCGAATTTCCCAGACTCAGAAGCAGAGGGAAGGCATCTCAGCCTGCAGGAAGGACAGGATTAAAAGCTGAGTACTGCACGTTCCAGGAATGGCAGGTCGTTGAGGGTTGCCAAGTGTAAAGTGTGAGGCAGGGAGCGGTAAGGTGAGAGGGGAGGCCAGACGAAGAATCATGAATGTCTGCTGTTTATTTACTGAGTACTTCCTGAGCTTCCAGCTGTGGGCCAAGCCCTGTCCTAGGTAGCAGCCACCCAGCGTTTATGGAGTGTACATCACAGTTGGGGAAACAGATGGTAAACACATGTCCATAATGGCAGGAAGGCAAAGGCTAGTGAAGGGCCTTGTGTGCCAGGTAAAGGAGCTCTGTTTTTGTCCTGCTGACCATGGAGGAGTTTTTACAGCGGACTAGCAGCTATGAGAAAAGGTTGGATTTTTGTGCGAAAGGTCATGTGGAAGGGGGGTTGGGGTAGGTAGTGCTAGAGGTCAGGAGACGCGTAGGCATGCTGGAGATTAGCGTTCCAGGTGAATTAGGGCCGTGACAGTGAAGGCGGGGGAGGGGTTTTATGTGGAAAATATACAGGAGATGAAACTGACAAGACAGTAGCTGACGGATGGAGTGATGCCTGGGGGTCTGTCCTGGGAGAAATGGAAATAAAGACAGGGACAGTTGTGGAAAGAACATCATGAGCTCAGGTGTTGTTCGGTCAGGTTGGAGGTCTTTAGGACAGAGTTATAAAGTTTTGGGTTTTTTTTGTTTTGTTTTGTTTTTTTTAATCAAACACATCTTAGTTCTCTCTTTGTTGTCTTCAGAGCTGTTTGCATTTTTGGCTCTCGGTATTCTATTGATTGTGTAAAGCTTTCTGTATTTAATTACATAGCTGTATAGATGGGGTTGTCAAAGTTTGAACAAAAATTCTTAGTTCTCTGGGAGAGGAATGAACATGAGTTTCAATAAAGGGTATTTCTGTCCTCAAATGGCATAAAGAATGATACCTACCTATCCCTGTTTAAGGCAAGGGATAGACAGAAGACTCCTTAGAATAAGCAGCCTGAATAAAAATATACACATGGGAGACACCAAAAAATTCAACACTGAAAACCCAAATAATCCAATTAAAAAATGGGCAGAAGACACGAACGGACATTTCTCCAAAGAAGACATCCAGAATAGCCAACAGACACATGGAAAGATCCTCAACATCACTCAACCATCAGGGAAATACAACTCAGAACTACAGTGAGATATCACCTCACACCTGTCAGAATGGCTAAAATTAAAAAAAACGCAAGAAACAGAAGTGTTGGTGTGGATGTGGAGAAAAAGGAACCCTCGTGCAGCTGTGGATGGGAATGCAAACTGGTGCAGCCGCTGTGGAAGATAGTAGGGAAGTTGCCCAGAAAATTAAAACTAGAACTACCCTGTATTCCAGCAATCACACTGCTGGTTATTTACCCAAAGAAAACGACAACACTAATTTGAAAAGATATATGCACCCCTCTGTTCATGGCATCATTATTTACCATATCCAAATTATGGAAGTAACCCAGGTGTCCCTCAGTAGATAAATGAGTGAAGAATAAGTGGTGTATATATACACAATAGAATGTTGCTCGGCCATAAAGAAGAATGAAATCTTGCCATTTGCAACAGCATGGCTGGATCTAGAGGGTATGATGCTGAGTGAAATAAGTCAGAGAAAGGCAATTACCATAGGATTTCACTCATGTGTGGAATTTAAGAAGCAAAACAAATGAACAAAGGAAAACAGAGACCAACCCAAAAACAGACTCTTAACTATGGAGAACAAACTGATGGCTACCAGAGGGGAGCAGAATGAGGTGGGGGGGTGAGATAGGTGAAGGGGATTAAGGAGGGCACTTGCTATGATCGGCGGGTCATGTGTGCAATTGTGGAATCACTAGATAGCACACCTAATATAACACTGACTGTTAACTACAGGAATTAAAAATTATGTATATATACACAGGAGACCCTACAGCAAAGCGTCTAGGCCACACATATGCAGATTTCGACAGCATGCTCAACCAGAAGTTGTTTTTAAAATTTTATATATATAGCATTTGCTGTTTATTCTGATGATGGCAAGGCCTGAGAGGATTTTTAGGCCGTCTGAATAAGTAAAGTTGTATTACATTTTTAATTCTTTAAACATGGTTCATTTTACAGAGTTAATTTCCACAAAATATAAAGCCACATCGGCTACTTGTCGGTAGTTCTATCTGGGATAATTTGACTGCAGAAGCACCATGCCCAACTCTTCTGGAATAATTTTTGACCCAGGGAGATGCCGGAGCTCATCTCGTGAAACTTGGAAGCTTTCACCAAGTGTGGTGTTGAGTGTTCACAAATTAGGATTTTTTTTTTTTTTTTTTGGGCTAAGTGTGTGAGCAAGTCACTTGGGACATGAGAAAAATTATTACCTTTAGCTAAGAAGGTTTTGTTGAAGCAAGAAGAGCGCGAGAGGACCTCAGGAGATCAGAACGTTCCAGAAAGGGAAGCATTAAGTAAGGGCCTTCCTAGCTTTTGAGAAAGAGAAGGAAAAAAGACCCTGACCAGCCTTCCACTAGCTGGTTTTACAAATTTCTACGTCACATGCAGGCACTTTCCCATTTCCAGGACACACTGGAAAAATGTTCAGAGGCAGTCAAAAGAATTTATACCATTATGGCACGAATGAGCATAAGCAACTTTGTGAACACGGGAAGTGATGTGAGGGTCAGCTGGCAGGACACAGATAAGAAAAACACACTTGACAATTCAGGCTGCCCACAATGGTCTTCTCCCAGGGTGAGCTTACCTGTTTGAGGCTGACGCACAATGTCTCTCAAACGATGACTTCCTGAAAAATAATTGTAGTTCTGGCTCTTGTTTCTTGAGAGCCATTTGCGAGCTGCAGATCTTTCTATGTGCTTCAGATTTTTCAGCTCTCATTCTTCTGCCGATCCCGCTAGAAAGGTATGGCTGTCCTCATTTTACAGTTGAAGAAACTGGGTCTCAGAGAAGCTGACTCACTCCCCCAAGGTCACCCGGCTAGCCGCGCTAGAGCCAGACTGCTCATCTTGCCTCGCTCTGTTCTGCCCCTGCCTCTGCTCTGACCTCTCCCGGGAGCCTGGAGCGCCGAGGCTCTCGGGGGGGCCCCGGGTGCAGCAGTCCCATATGTGCAGGTGGAGGTGGTTGGAGACCCCGCCTGTGCTGGTGCCCAGAGAAGCCGCCAGTGGTCCCTGCAGCTCCTTGCTTTGTTCTCAGCCAGCAGTACTTTTGGACCCTCGTGTGCATTTGTTTAAGTGAGGGCTGCCTCTGCCCGCCAGGTTCCTGAGCTTCCTGCTGTCCCTGCTGTTGGCTACATGGGGGCTCTGCAGCGTTCCTGACGCATTGGGGGGATTGGTTTGTCACTCAAGGAGAAAAAGAACCTTGAGTTCAGTATGTTCTTGTCACCAGGAGGTGGACAGTCTCAGGTTCGCTCTCGGCTGCAGAGTGGCTGGAAGCACCCCGAGATGCCTCTTCCCTCTGAGGAAGGCTGACCTGGGCTTTCCTGCACCTTATCTTCCAAACGTCTGCTACTGTATTTGGAAAGAAAACCTTGATTGGTGATTTTCGAAAATGGGTAGCTTAGAGCAGTATTTAAAGAAAGAAACCCATTTCTCTGCCTTTTCCACTATTTTTTATTTTATTTTTCAACTTACTCAGCTCCTTACATTGGAATCTCAAGATTGGGGTGCCTTTGCCTCCATGAGGTGCTAGGTGGTCTCAGACACCTGTCACCCTCATCGGGCGAGTCAGAAGTCCTTGTCACTTCATACACATCAGCATTAAACAGATAACTGTAAGCGCTGTCCTGCCTATAGTACACGGAAGTTTTGGTGCCTCGGGTGAATACTTGATATAAGTATGCTTCACAGATTGTAAATTGGAAGAAAATACCGGTTGTCGTCATTACAGCAAATGGTCATGGAAGTTATTTTATTTTAATTTTTATTTTTTAAAAAATTTATTTATTTATTTGACAGAGAGAGAGAGCATAAATGGGGGGAGTGGCAGGCAGAGGGAGAAGCAGGCTCCCCACTGAGCAGGAAGCCAAATGTGGGGCTCAATCCCAGGACCCTGGGATCATGACCTGAGCTGAAGGCAGATGCTTCACCGACTGAGCCACCCAGGTGTCCCTATGGAGGCCATTTTATTAAGTGTAAAGTTAACCAATGACTTTTCTACCCAAGAGGTAGAAATCACTTTTCTCTTGGTTTCCCCTTGTGCTGTCAGCTCTTTCTTGTGCGGCCTGGCTGGCGGGTGGTCGGCAGGTGTGGACAGGATCATATCTAGTATGAGGAGGCTCGAGGCCTTGAATTATTTTAGCATCACAGTCCCTCTGACCTTTCAGTATCTGTCAGCTTATATTAGATTAAAAAAAATTTCTTTCAATCCTCTTTTAAGTGTGCTTAAAGGGGACCACATTAAGAAAAATAAGGGTCTTGGGATGCCTGGGTGGCTCAGTTGGTGAAGCATCTGCCTGCGGCTCAGGTCATGATCCCATAGTCCTGGGATCCAGCCCCACACCTGGCTTCCTGCTCAGCGGGGAGCCTGCTTTTCCCTCTCCCCCTCTTCCTCTCCCCCTGCGTGTGTTCTCTCTCTCTCTCTCATATAAATAAATAAAATCTTTAAAAAAAAAGATAAAGAAGGGTCTTGAAGAAAATAAGAGAATAATAGAAAATACATTTTCCTTAGATTTCATTGGAGATACATATATATATATTTTTTATTTTCAGTTATGGTGAAATACACATGACATAAAATTTACCATCTTCACCGTTGTTAAGTGTGCGACTGTGTAGCATTAAGTATATTCACATTGTTGGGCAGACAATCTCCAGAAGTTTCTCATCATGCAAAATGGGCTCTATATCCATTAAACAACAGCTCCCTGTTTCCGCCCCCCTGCAGCCCCTGGCAACCCCCGTTGTAACTGGAGATCATTTTGAACGTTAGTAGTTGCAGAACAAAAAAGTGATTTTTTCCCCCCTCCCATTGGGAGGAATAAATGAAATAAAGCCAATGGTCTAAAAACTACAAAGCTTACTCTGTATCTTTTGAGGAATTATTATTGCTACATACGTGAGGAAGTTCTTCTCTAGAAAGGCAGATACTTCGTGATGATTGAAGTTTCTCTGTAACCCAATGACTGAACATCACCATTGCAGAAAATGAGGAGACGTTTTCAAATGTTTCACAACCGTCGAGATTCTCTGACTACAGTTACGGTGTTGGTTAAAAGAACATAAAGTGAGGGCAGAATTATGGCCTCTTCTGAGCATTCAGTCTCTCCCACGACACAGAGGTGATGTGAGTACCGTGTGAACGTATGTTTGGTGTGTGACGTCTTGGATTTTCTTTTCCCCCAACCACAGCATGAATAGACTCAACACTTTGCCTCGAGGATTTGGCTCCCTCCCAGCTCTGGAGGTCCTTGATTTGACTTACAACAACTTGAGTGAAAATTCTCTTCCCGGAAACTTCTTCTACCTTAGTAAGAAACTTTTAATTCTATAAATCTCCTTAAAATGGTACTTTGCATTCTGAAAGTGAAATTTATTTGCCAGGACCCAAACTCCAAGAGAAATTATTGGACGTATATATTTTTTTCTTCACACATTTCCTTTGAATATTCCTTCGTAGCTCAGCAGTATGTATATTTGATATATAGTTACCTGACACCGTTGCGCTCAGGTGGACTTAGTAATGTCATATTAACTTCCGGATAGAGATTATGTACCTAAATGAGATCAGGCCTCACATTTAGCTAAAGAACTTGACTTTCTTTTTAAAGGGCATGCCAAAAAAATATGATAATGTATGTGTCCTCCCATGTTGCTGTTAACTCTTTGTAAGCTATTTCCCCAAAGATATTCCCACCAATTATTTGTAAAAATAGCCCTTGATAAACCAGTAACAGAACTTTTTGACATTTCCAAGCAGGATTCTTATTTTAAGTCTTTTAAAAAGTACTCTGATTGATGTGGTCTATTTTGTCTATAGTATGAGATCAAACATGAAGAAATAGTTTGTCACAGATAAACACACTTTATCTTTTCACCTGTATTCTGTGCAAACAAATTTCTTGCCACAGATGCTCATACAAAAAATGAGGAAAAACTGATTTTTCTCAGAGCTCACAAAATATTTAGGAAAGATTTGCTTTCCTTAAATGAGTGTTCTGCTTCTCCAAATAGTGACACGTATGGCATCCAGCGATTCTGAATTTTCTGAGCTCGTCTCCAAAATTTCATTTATAACCTTATGCATATTCTCATTCCCAGACTTTCTCAAGCACATGAAGCCAATTCTAAAATATTTTCTTGGGCCATGAAGGAAATTTTGTTGTGTATATTGACATAGAGTTCTGTCGAATTTTAAAACATTAGAATGTAATTGAATACCTGTAAGCAAACAAAACAGACATCTGACTATACTTCTCCTTTTTGGTTAGGGATCAAAAAGATGCCTTAGAATGTTCTCGTTCCATCATTTGGGAGTCATATTATCACTATGTAATATTGTAAACAAATTTCTTATCACCGATATTCTACCTAAGTTAGGGTTTCTCTAGTTTTAAACTCTGTATCATCATGGTAGCTGCTTTGTCTTCATTTATTTTTGTTATTAAGGCTAGAGAAAGAATTAATAACAATTAGCCTGATTACGGAAACAAGGAACTATGCTTATGGTCTTCCTCACCCGAAAGCCTTTTAGTTATTTGTTGTTAACAGAGTTGCATTTAAATGATAGAGCTCTTTTGCCCTCAGCATTGACACAAGTGACACTGGTTTTCTTGGTTCCCCTTTGGATGCAAAGCATAAATGTGAATCGGAAATAATAGAAGAAAAATCGCTATCTTTTTTGAAAGCGTCTCGCAACCCTGTGCCAAAAACTGCTGGTGCCCAGAGTTGTTAATTGTGTCAGTCCTCTTGGATATAGATGTTTTCCTGAGCACACCAGCCCCACAATAAGCCAGTAAATCTAAGTTTGACCTGCTTCTTATTATTGTGAGCCCTAGGTGTGTCACAGGCTTTTCACCGAGCCGGGGTTATTAATCAAAGCTGACTCCCTTGTATTGATCAGACCTCAAATGGTTGGATTCCGTGCCACCCTGTTTATATATTGCTGTTTAATTTGCAGCCACCCTGCGTGCACTCTATCTAAGTGACAACGATTTTGAAATCCTGCCGCCAGATATTGGGAAGCTCACAAAGTTGCAGATAGTAAGTAATTTATCTAAATTCTTAGAAAATCAATTCACTTCTGCAGCCCTTGTAGGAGTGGAATCAAGTCAATTTGAGCAGGAGTACGGTTTGTTTTGCGGGAATCAACCACTCCTCCTGCTACTGTTTGTGGTTCATCTGCAGGCACTTGTAAATAAATTGAAGGGATTGAGCCTTCAAAGGAGAGAGGGCACGGGAAAGGACGAGAGTTGCTGTTGAGCGCCTCTTTACGTGAACACTGTTTTGACAACTCCTTGTTTTCTTATATTTAGCTCAGCCTTAGGGATAACGACCTGATCTCGCTGCCTAAAGAAATCGGGGAGCTCACTCAGCTTAAGGAGCTCCACATTCAGGGGAATCGCCTGACCGTTCTGCCCCCAGAACTAGGTAAGGTTGCTGATGAATGATCTGAGTTCGGGGTTTAATTAATAACAATGATCCAAATGCGGCAATTCCGAACAGCCCTCGCTCGTCTTGGCAGGCACCCTCCACCGAGGTGCCCTTTCTGATCATTTCTGGTAGCATCTGTCCTTGCCCAGGGTCCAGCTTTTATGGGTTGACCTGTCCTGCTGCTCTGTTCAGCAGCCACACCCCACCCAGGGCCCGAGAAACTGTGAGGAGGGCTCAGCCAGCTCGGCCCCTGTGCGGCGTCGGGGGGAAAGAACCCGAGATGAGTAGTAGCGGGCTTGTCCAGGGCTCCTCTTTTGCCATCTGATGATTTTTAAAAATGTTCTAATCAAGCCATCACTCTTACTTTTCTTAATCTCTTAATTTTTTGAAAACTTACACCACCTAAAGTATTTGTTATAGCTGCGTGAAAATGCCTGTGCTAGTCATGTACTTGGTTCTCCTCTGACTCCATTTCCAGGGGCAATTGTTAAATATGTTCCAGCTGGGACCCCCTTGGTCCTGCTTCTGGGACAGATGACTTGTAACACTCTGCCTGCTCAGTCACCCGGCCTGGGGTGGGCGGAGGACCTCTCTCGGAAATAACGTTCAAACCTGTTATCCCATGACTGAGGCTACTCTGCCCCTCTGGAAAGGTTTCCCGAGTTTCCTTCTCTTTGCTCCTGCAAACTCTGTGTCCTCTAACTTCTTCAATCCATTGAACTGTATTGTCCTTCAAACTATGAATATTTGCTTTTCTGCTTTGTAAGAGCGTAATTTTAAAAAACACATTTAACCCAGAGTTCTTGGAGCAAGTACCTCACATGAGTCTGGTGGTTGAAAGAGGCCAGTTATCAAAAATTAGAATGTAAGCTCCATGAGAGGAGGGTGGGTTTTGTGTTTGCTTCTCCTCTGTGCCCCGTGCCTGCCATGTGCGGGGCTTCAGGTGGGTGCTCAAGGAATGAGTACTGAACGGGTTAATGAAATGAGGGCCTCAGAGAGCGAGGCGCTGGGATGGCCACGTGCAGCCAGAGTTTGATGTCTGTCCAGAGCATTGCGTCTGGTGATGGAAGCCACAAGCCACACTTCTGAGGGCTCAGTAGCCATGCCTGGCTCGTGGCTGCTCTGGGGGAAAACGCAGGTATACAACGTTTCTGTCAGCCAGAATGCTCTGTGGGGCAGTGCTGGTCTAAAGGAAAAGCATTCACATGATCTCATGGAGCAGACGTCAAGTTCAGCCCCACCCCCACCCGATCTCCTTCAGCAGCTTTGTTGTAAAATGTCTGGAGGAATTTGTACTGATTTCAGGGGCTGAGAAGCAGTGCAGCACCTTCTCTTCCTGGAGTTACAAGTAGCCACGTCTTACTTTAGGAACAGGCTGGGGGATCAGGAAGAAAATCTCTGCAAAAGTTTTTAAGGCAAAAAACTCCCTGTCAAAAGAAAGAGTTTGTACAGTGATTGTTAGCCATAGGCGATAGCATCAGTAACGGGGGGGGGGGGGGGGTTTTGGGGGGCTTTGCAGGATGCAACTACCTGCTGCCTCCCTGAGCTACTGAAGCAAAATCTCCATGCATGAGACTAATTCTTTTTTTTTTTTAACATTTTATTTGTTTGTTTATTTATTTATCTGAGAGAGAGGGAGAGAGCGTACTGTGCAGGGAGAGGGGTTGAGGGAGAAGGAGAGACTCTTGAGCAGACTCTGTGCTGAGCCCAACTCGGGGCTTGATCTCATGACCCTGAGATCACAACCGTAGCTGAGATCAAGAGTTGGACGCTTCACTGACTGAGCCACCCAAGCGCCTCAAGACTAATTCTTATGTAATTTGGAAAAACTCGCTCTCTGCTTCCTGTGTGTCCTTGGTTATTATGATTAGGAGAAAATTTTTTTAAAAGTGTGTTTTGTTGTTTTGTTTCATTTTTCAAGCAAAGAGGCAATGTAGGGCATTAATCAGTGATTTCTATTAGATGATACTTTGTTAGAAAAATAATCCTTGGTGACCACCTACCTATGTACTGACATATTTTGAAACCTTAACTCACATCGCTTGTCCTATTTAAATATGGCATCTAGTCATATCTATCTAACATTTCTGTTAAGCTTTCCAATAACAAATTGTATCATTTTTTAATTCAAGAGTAGAATGAGGACAAAGTCACTCAGTGACTTAATTTTTTAAGCCACACCGAGGCAAGCTTAATCTCAACATCTGCCTGGGGCCAGCTTTCCCTAATTGCAGGCAAATACTTAGCTGGAAATAAATGATAAATCCCTGGGAGCTGCTGTTACAAATCTAAACCAAAGATAAGACGGATGTATTCTTTATTTTTGAACGGCGCTTTTTTTTTTTTTAGAATCAAGAACAATATACTACATAGGAATATAACGATAGCTATTATAGTAGCCAGCGTGTACGAAGGCCTCCTGGGCCAAGACGTTATGACGAGAGCTTTTCTTGCTCTATCTCCCATAATCATCGTAAAACTCGTAAGTCGACTTTTTAGAGGTAAGAAGACTAGAGTTTAGGGCCATCCATCAGGGCACAGCTAGTGAGTCATAGAGGCTTGATTTGAACCCCGTCAGCCTGTTCTCCAGGTCAGGATTCCTAACCACTGTGGTGTTCTCGTTTCCATTTGCAAAAGGATTCCCAGAAAGTGGTTTCCAAGTGTGAATAAAGCCCAGCGCTGGCTCGCTTCCCCAGGCGAGCAGGAGAACAGCTGCTCCCGCGTGGCTGTCGTGTGGCTTGCTGGGCTGGTGTGTCAGCAGCAGGGCCGTAATGACACTGCAAGGTGTGGAAGAGCTGCCCTCCATGACACAGGTGCTGTTCAGCTAGGCTGATCCCAGGCGGTTGTGTTGACCCTGAGGTTCTCCACCCCCACCCTGCCCTGCCCCCTCCCGTAGCCATCCAGCCACAGCGGGAATGTCTGGTTTGACTTGTCGTCGTCGATGGCTAAGGTGAGCCTCTGGAGCTGCCCTGGCTGGCCGATGACTGAGCTAGGGACCGTGAGCTTGAAGTGGGTTCTCTCTGTCCCTGCGGCATCCCCTGGCTGAGGTTTGCTCCTGGGTGCGTCGTCGAGTGTGGATAATGATCCCTCCCCTGTATGGTCATATTTTATGTATCGGAATAAGCGAAGTAAGTGCTTTTGGGATTTCTGTGAAATTTCCTTTAAAAATAAGCTTGGAGTTTAACAACTTGAAGCCTTGTTGGTTAAGAGTATTTGAACCAAGCACGGAATCAGATGAGTTCTGATGTGTCAGGTCTAAAATGTTCAGGGACACAGTGAAATAAAGTCAGGGGCTTGCCTGGAATTTTTTCTATGTAATTATATTACTTTACTTTTGTTGCAAATCCTTGAGTAAATTACTTTACCTGTTGTGTCTGATTCCTAAACAGTAATGCACTTGATTTGATGTTGGTCCATATACCTATAGTAAATTAGATGTAAACTGGGTCTGTCATTCACCCATTCATTTTTTTCATTCATTCAGACATTTATTAAGTTCCTACTCTAGGCCAGGTCTTGTCTCCAAGGAACTTATTTTTCCAGTAAAGTAAAATTCACTTATTCATATCAACTGTTTATTGGGTCCCAGCTTCATGCTCATTTCTTGGAGATATGACAAGGGACAGACACCCCTGTGATCCTGCCGTGGGGTAGGATGGATGCATGGATGGATGGATAGTATATCAGATGATAAATGCTCTGTGAAAAAAATTAGCATGGAAGGGAGTGTCTCAATAGGGGGGATGATATTACTCTGTTATACAGAGTCAGCAGAGAAAGCCTCACTCTTAATCTGGTGTCATTTGAGCAGAGACCTAAATGAGGGAGGGAGCTTTCCTGGCAGCAGGAACAGCGAGTGCAAAGGTCCTGTGGTGGTCTGGTGTTGAGTAACAGCATGATTCATGTGCCTGGAACTCAGCGAGCAAAGAGAGGGTTGGAAAAGGTGAGCTCAGTTAGGAAGTGGGGACTAGATCACTTGGGAACTTGTGGGCATTGTAAGGACTTGGTTTTTTGCTCTGAGTGAGGTGGTGTGGCAGGCTGAATAACAGCCCCCAAAAGTGCCCTCTTCCCAATCACCAGAACCTGGGCATTTGTCATCTTGCATGGCAAAAGGACTTTGCCGACGTGTTTCAGAATCTGGAGATGCAGAGATTATCCTGGATTACCAGGGTGAGCCCAGTGTAATCATACAGGTTTTAGAAGAGGGAAGCAGGAGGGTCAGAGACAGTAGTCGAAGATGCCATGACCGAGTCAGGAGGTTGGAGTGATGCATCGTGGAAGTGACCTTGAGCCAAGGAATGTGGGCAGCCTCCAGAAGCTGAAAAAAAGCAAGGAAATGGATTTTCCTCTGAAGCCTCCAGAAGGAAGGCAGCCCTTCTGTGTTCATCCAGAGGGCGATAATGGTCATATTCTGGGTCTGTTTCAAAGGCAGAATGATCGGGAATTAATGATGACCTGGGAGAGGGGGAGAGTGGAGGTTGACTGTGAGGTTTTGGACCTGGGAAGCTAAAAAGATGGGGAAGATAATGGGAAGGGATGGGGGGAGACATGGGGAGGGAGAGGAGCTGCTCACAAGCCGAGTTGTGGGTATCCTCCATTTGAGATGACTTTCGGATGTCTCATCGAGAGGGCACCTGGATAGTGGGGTCTGGAGTTGGAAGAGAGGTCTGGGCTAATATATAATTTGGGGCATTATCAACATAAATGTAAGCCACTGAGTGGATGAGATTCCATGGGTGTGACCATAGGAGATAGAGCCTTGAGGCTCTCTAGTTCCTAAACACTAAAGCTGGAAGGATTGGGGACCTTGATGAGTTGGCCTGGCTCCCAGGCAGGTATCTGTGGCTAGCACAGGGACTGTGGCTTCCCCGTGCTAGGTCAGTGGACATGCTTTGCTTCATAGGACAAGAGGTTTTTCCTGACACGTGCAGTTAATTCTGCCAGTGAAAGCAGGAAATAGACTCAGCTGAAATCTTCTTCTGAGCCTGTCTGAATTTGAAGGTCTCTTTGGGACCCGTATTTGCAGCCAATAGTCAATCTCTTCAAAAGAACAGTGATGTGACTAAGTGAGGTTTCACCAGTTTTATTTAGTGGAAGCATTAGTGAGGGGAGAGGAAACAAGGCCTGCCTTGCTAGGGGGGAAGGAAGGGCGCATGCCCTGACCAGGCCTCCGAACGACAGAGCACCAGAGCGGACGACAGCCTCACGGTGATGTCAGAGCTGGTGGCTTTCTGAGCTGTCCACTCTTCCACGCTGCATTTTCTCTTGCACACGAGAGAGCTGTTGTCTTACGAGCTGAAGATGTGAATTGTATGGTTTTGCAAGGTCTCTGCTACATTGTCTAGGGTTCAGCGACTTGCTCTTGCTGGAATCATTTCTGGTTTCTTGGCTTCTAGACAGTCTGGGACCTCTCTCCTGCATTTGTTACCCAGATAATTGCCTTTAGAGAAGGAAAGGACCTTGGTCAGCTAGGCATGCAACAAAGCAAAGTGGTTTAGATGTTGGAACCGTATCTACAGCGATTTAAGCAGCCCGTGGGAGGGACATGTGCAGCGCTGCATACACCTGGGGCTGGCTGGCGTAGCGTCCTGCTTCGTATGCCAGGAATCAATAGTATTCTTTATTACAGGAATACGAGAAGCATATGTACCCCTTCCTAGCCTATTTGTGAAGAGTGGAAACAATACTCATTCCATTCAAAGAGTCAGTGATGTCAGAAAGCGAGAATTTCCCTCCAATTATAATTCTGTAGAATGAACAGAATTAAGAAAGAGGGAAGATACCAGTCTAAAAATCCTTTGTATTACACCTCTTAATCCTTTTATTTATGGGAGTTGAGAAGCTAAAGAAAAATGCTTTCTTTACGGAGGCAGGTGAGAAGGAAATGCAGTATTCTTTTTTGGTCAATCAAATCCCAGACTGTAAGTGTCTTGTTTCTTGTCTTTTGTGTTATTTTTACTCAGTTGCTTCCCAGTTATTTTAACCAGAGGTTTAAAAATAACAGCAGCAACAACAACCCATGTTTTAATGTGTACAGTAGAAAAGGAGGCGAACCACTTCATCACCAGGCTAGGGTTCTGTGCTCTGTGACTTTGGGCAGGTTATTATTCTACGTTCTGCGCCTCGTGTGGGATGAGGCTTGTAGTAGTCCCTTGTCATAGCGTTGTTCTGAAGATTGAAGAGTAATCCGCGTCTAGAACTTAGCCCCGTGCCGGGAGTAAGTACAACTGCTCAGTAAGTACTAGGTCAGTGAACATAGGTGCACAGGTGCATGTGTGAATATGTGTACGTGTCACACACACACACACACACACAGGATTTTATAGTATAAAATCTTGACTACCCAGGGGCTGGTTTTCTGACACCCGGGCTCATCTCAAGCAGTCTAAGCATCACGTTTGCCCAAGCCCCATCCGTTTGACAGGGAGAAGCCCCTGGAGAGGAAGAATGACCGAGAACGTCAGAAAGCCAGAGCCTCCGGGGCACACTGATGACTTGGTTTCTCCTGTGGGTAGAGGAATGGCTGTACATCAGCTTCCCGTGTGGACGGCGAGAAGCAGCACAGAGGGTGTTGGGGGACGTGCAGAGCGGGGAGCCAGGGCTGAAGGCCCAGTGGAGCAGCTCCGTGTGGCAAACACTCCGGGTGCACGAGAGGCCTGGCAGGAAGTGAGGGTTTCACTGCCGTCCATTCAATTCCGGGGTTATGGTTTAATAATGAACTTGTAATTACACAACTTAGACTGGCAGGTGGGTCCGACTCCTGCCACAGTAACTACAGCAGGCTAACCAAGGGTAGGACCACTGGCTGCTTTTTTGGGGGGTGGGGGGTTAAGATTTATTTTTTTAAGAGGAAGAGAGCGAGTACGAGCAGGAGGGGCAGAGGGAGAGGGAGGGAGGATCTGAAGCAGACTCCTCACTGAGAGCGGATCCTGACGTGGGGCTCGATCTCACGACCCTGAGATCACAGCCTGAGCTGAAACTGAGAGTCGGCTGCTCAGTGACTGCACCAGCCCGACAGCCTTTGGCTGCTTTTGCTTTACGTCTGTTCTAAGACAAAGTAAAACAGAAAATTACAGCATTTTATGGGGGGAAAGGCTGTCTGGGTTAAATCCTCACAAAGATACATACCTCCAAAGACATAATAGTCAGTCTGTGGAAAGGTTGCCAGACGTCATGATAGCCAGTTTAATAGAGCAGTGAGTGCCTTCTTTATGGAATTATGAAGTGTGCTACTTGTCCGAAATTAAATTTGGCAGTTGATCGTAAACATGTTTTTGAAGTGACTTGTAGGCTAGGTAGAATTACATAAATACCTCTGTTTTTACACAAAATATAATTTACAAAATAGTTTCATAGATTTTAATCTAGGTTCTATAATGTAGGCAAGGAAAGTTCTTTGTCCACCTTTTAAAGGTATAGTATAGGAAGATCGTGACTTGGCCCAAAGCTCCATGGCTTGATACTGACAAAATCAGATTGTTAGTTCCAATCTTTCGGCTTCAAAAATAAGCATTCGTCTAGGGGCGCCTGGGTGACTCAGTCGTTAAGCATTTGCCTTCGGCTCAGGGCGTGATCCCAGGGTCCTGGGATCCAGCCCCACATCGGGCTCTCCCGCTGGGAGCCTGCTTTGTCCTCTCCCACTCTCCCTGCTTGTGTTCCCTCTCTCGCTGGCTGTCTCTCTCTCCGTCAAATAAATAAATAAAATCTTAAAAAAAAAAGAAAAGCATTCGTCTAAAGAAGATGTGGTATGTATGTACGGTGGGGTATCAGAGCCATAAAAATCATGCCACTTGTGACAGCATGGATGGAGCGAGAGAGTACTATGCTAAGTGAAGTAAGTCAGACTGAGAAAGACAGATGCCATATGATTTCACTCATGCATGGAATCTAAAAAACAAAGCAAATAAACAAAAAGTAGAATCATTTACACAGACTAGAATGATGGTTGCCAGAGGGAAGGGGGTGGGGAGACAGGAGATACAGGCTTCCAGGTAGGGGATGAAGAAGTCATGGGGATAAAAGGCACAGCATAGGGAGTATACTCGGCGGTACCGTAATAGGGTTGTGTGGGGACAGACAGTGCCACACGGGTGGGGAGCACAGCATCACGTGTAGAGATGTTGAATCACCGTGTTGTACACCTGAAAATTCAGGAAACATTTGTGTGTCAACTATGCTCAAAACAATTTTTTTTAAAGAAGCTAAAAGAACCCCCCCCCAAAAATATTCCTCTAGTATATCCATAAATGTATCAATAGTAAACCAATTAAAAAAATCATTTATTGTTAGATGACAGATTAGGGTGATTCCAAACAGATGCCTTAATTTTTATTCTGTGAAAAATAAAGAAAATGCCAGGACTAGAAAAATCTTTACCAAACTTTCAGTTTTGGCTGGAATTCTATTACATGCTCTTACATTTTATTTCTGTGTAAATATTCTTTCGACCTACTTCACAAGAAATATTTCCTATTTTTTGATTCCCATGGTCTTAGTTTATAATCAAAAATGATTCCCGTCAGTCTCCTGCATGATATTTTTTAACAAGTTCCATTTTATATATTTTATTTCAGTGAATTTTTAACCCCAGAAAATGCTCTGAGTGTGGATTTTAAAAAATCCTCAGCGAATTATATTTCTGCCTGGTGAGTTATTGCCTTAAAAGGGGTGGGAAGTTACAACACATAAAACGTTTCCATTCTGTATTATAAATTTCAGGAAGCCCACCGTCAGGTTCAGTGTGATTGAACATGTGCATCAATCTATGTTAGCGCCAGCTGCTAAGGCATGCCACTGTTTGCAGTGGACCATTCTTTGATTTAATAGGACACTAAATGTATTCTTGCCCTGGGAGAAATGCCGGCGGTACTGAGATTCTAGATTTCATTTTTTTTTTTTTTAATTCCAGAGGCATATCTGTAGCTACAGTTTCTATCACCTGAATACCTATATAATATCTTATGTTTATGTAGCATTTCCCTCAAAGCCATCTTCTAGATATTATATTAGTCCTGTGTTAAAAAAAAAAAAATAAGCCATGTTATACTAACTTAGACCTGAATGGCATTGTACGTGTGAGTGTGTTTTGGGGGGTTAGGGCTGGGATAGGGATGAAATGGGGGGTGGTGTCCTTTATGCTGGCAACACCAGAAATGGAGTGATAGACCGCGAAACTGTGCCTTACCATGGCTCATCATGGATCGGCCTATGTACATTTATCTAGACCTTTCCGAGTTGTTCCCGTTTTTAACTGAGTATTAATTCCGTGAGTTGGCTATCTGCTGCACGAAAGCGTCCAATGGTGGCGTTTGTACTTCTGTAAACTTTGAGGCAGTAACACGCCTTCTAATATTAGCAAACATCCCCATGCTCATTGTCAACATGTTCTGCGATTTGAATGGAGCCCAGTACCCTCTCTGTTGCTTTTTATATTTGCTATTCTAAGAAGAATGGCTCTTTTCCTTGGACAGCCCCTATCTACCTGACCATGTCAGATTCTGACCGCCAGCTCCTAGTGTATTCCTGTAAGCTTTTGGGTTTCGGGCACAGTACTAAATGAAATCATAAAGTAACTCTTTGAAGGAAACAATGAAACAAATAGTTGAAAACGACAAACAAATTATAACCGATACCCAGATCTGCTAGAATGCCAACCCTAGTGTTACACTTGAACTTCCGTGCTGCGAGGAGTCTGCCACCCCCTCCTCTCACCTGGGTTGCTGCAAGAGCCTCCTGATTTCCCTGCTTCCTAGCTCTCTCCATTCAATCCATTCTTCACACAGCCTTCAAGGTGCTTTTATGAAATCACACAGTGGACTACATCACTTCTGTGATTAGAATTCTTTAATCTGCCCTGTTGAGCCGTAAGACGCCAGGTGATCTGGCCTCCATGTTTGTATGCTGCTCTGGCCCCTCTCTCACTCACACACGGGCTACTCTCAATGTCTGCTTCTTAGTTCTTCATGATCTTTGCTCTCTGCTTGGAACTGTCACCTCCCGACTAGTAGCAGAGGTGGTACCTTCAGCTCTCAACAACTCACATGACAGTTTTTCTCACCGTCCCACTCACTGGTCCCTTCCTGTTATTTTTTTACAATGGCAGGTGGTTTTTCTCATGCATAGTTCTTCTATTCACCAGATATTTATTCAGCACCAACATTGTGTCATGTGCAGTTCTGAGTCCCTTGGGAGGTATCAGTGGGTGGTGAGGGGGAGGAAAGAAAAACCCTGCTTTCGTGTAGGCTTGGATCTATGATCAGCTCAAATTTTGTGTATGAGATCGTTTTTTTCCATACAAGTAATGTTTCTAGCACCATGAGTAGAAAAGCATTTTTTTTCCCCTAAAGAATTGCATTGGTGCTTAGTCAAAAGCTAATTTATTGTATAAATGTAGGTATAGCATGTTCCCTTGTTGTACCTTAATAGCAGTACCATGTTGCCTTGATGACTGTAGCTTTGGAAGAAGTCTTGAAATCACATAGTGTAAATTATTTTTTCAAAATTGTTTTGGCTAGTCTGTGTCCTTTGTACATGTATATACATTTTAGAATCCTGCTGGGGTTTTCATTGGAATTTGACTGAACTGACAGATCAATTTTGAGAGAATTTGCATCTTAACAATATAGAGCCTTCCAATCTGTGAACATGATATATTTCTCCATTTGTTTAGGTTTTTAAAATTTCTCTTGGCAATGTTATAGTTTTTACTTGCATATATTTTGTTAAATTTATCCTTAAGTATTTTAGGTTTTTGATGCTATTGTAAGTGGAATTTTTTAAATTTCATCTTTCATTATTGCTAGCACTTAAAAATACAACAGCTTTGTGTAAATTGACCTTGGTTCCTGTGGTTTTTCGTTTCCTTATAAGTCTAGGTGTGGTAGGGTTTTTGTTGGCTTATTTGTTTTGCTTTTTTTTCTTTCTTTGTGGCATATTTCCTAAGATTTTCTATATACATAATCATCTTGTCTCCCCAAAAACATCATTGTATTTCTTTTTTTCCAATTACCGTTCTTTATTGTTTTCTTGCCTTATTACAGTGGCTAGGACCTCCACTACAATGTGGAATAGAGCAGTGAGAAGGAATATTCTTGCCTTATCTTGATCTTAGGGGAAAAGTATTATTGTTCATTGTTAAATGGATACTAGTTATATCTTTAGAAAACACTTTTTTATCAGGTTGAGGAAGTTTCCTTTTATTCTTACCTTGTGAATGGGTATTAAATATTGCCACAAGGTGTTTTTTTTTTTTTTTTTTGCCTCTCTTGAGGTAATCATATGATTTTTCTCCTCTGGTAGCCATCCTCCAGGTGTCTCCTAATGATCCCTGTATCCTGGTATTCAAACCCTTGTGCAGTCTGCTCCCATTGGTCTTTGTGACCAATAGAATACAGTAAAAATAACAACATGTCACTTGTGAGACTAAATTATAAAAGACACTGCAGCTTCCATCTTGGGTATGCTCTTGTGCCCTTTCTCTCTTTAACTCTACAGTCACTTGCTCTTAGGAAAGCCAGTTGTCATATTGTAAACAACCTTATTGAGGGAACTTGGAAGTGGATCATCTAGCCCTAGTCATTGACTAGCCCAAACTGGCAGCCCAGCTGTTTCCTGAAAGACCCTGATCCAGATCTATTCAGATAAGCCACTCTCAGATTCCTACCCTGGGAAAGTGTTAAGATAATAAATGTTATTTGTGATAAGTTCCAAGTTTTAGAGTACTATGTTGTACAGCAGTGGTTAACTAATACATCTCCTTTATTTGCCAGTGTGGCGAATTATATTGATTGTTCATATGTTAAATCAGTGTCGTATTTTTATACTAAAGCCCACTTGGTATTACCTTTTTTTTTTTAGTAAAAGCTTTATTTATTTATTTATTTATTTATTTATTTATTTTTTAAGATTTTTATTTGTTTACCTGACAGAGATAGAGACAGCCAGTGAGAGAGGGAACACAAGCAGGGGGAGTGGGAGAGGAAGAAGCAGGCTCATAGCAGAGGAGCCCGACGTGGGGCTCGATCCCATAACGCCAGGATCACGCCCTGAGCCGAAGGCAGACGCTTAACCGCTGTGCCACCCAGGCGCCCCTAGTAAAAGCTTTATTGAAATGTAATTTACATACCATATAATTAACACACATTTGAAGTATACACTTCAGCATTTTTAGTATGTTCAGAGTTGTACCACCATCACCACAGTTTTAGAACATTTTTATTAGTTGAAAAAGTTTTAGAACATTTAGAACATTTTTATTAGTTGAAAAAGAAACTCTATACCCATTAGCTGTCATTCCACAATTCCCGTCTCCCCCAAGTTTGGCTCTTATGTTTAGAATTTTGATCCCTTTTGATCGGTTTAATTTTTGTATGTGGTCCAGTAAAGGTTCAGTTTCATTGTTTTGCAGGTGGCCATCCAGTTGTCCCAGCACCATTTGTTGAAAAGACGGTATTTTCCTCATTGAGTGGTCTTGGCTGGCCATAAATACATGATTTTATTTCTGGACTCTCAAGGTTGTCTCATTGATCTATATGTTTATTTGATGTAAGTTCTACACTATCTTTAATACTGTTACTTTTTATTAAGTTCTGAAATTGGGACATATTAGTTCCAACTTTGTTATTCTTTTACAATATTATTTTGGCTACTTTGAGTCTCTTCACTTCCCATATGAAGTCAAGGAGTAGCTTATCAATTTCTACAAAGAAGCCAACTGGCTTCTGATAGGGATTGCATCAAATCTGTAGATTATTTTGGAGAGTCTTGCTGTCATATTAAATTTGAGATCCATGAACAGAAAATAAAATGTCTTTTTTTTTCAATCTTCTTTAATTTCTTTCAGTAATATTTTGTCAATTACAGAATATATGCTTTACACTTCCTTTGTTAAATTTCCTAAACATTTTATTCTTTTTGATGCTATTGTAAATAAAATTATTTTTTTATTTTCAGGTTGTTCATTGCTAGTATATAAAATACAATTGATTTTTATATTGATCTTGTGTTCTCTAATGATGGTGGACTCATTTATTAGTTTTAGTTTTTAGTGGATTCCTTAGAATTTTCTCTATACAAGGTCATGTCATCTGCAATTAGAGATAGTTATACATCCTCCCTTCTAATTTAGATGCCTTTTATTTCATTTTCTTGCCTAATTGCTTTGACTGCAACCTCTAGAACATAAGGTTGAATAGAAGTGACAGGAGCAGACATCTTTATCCTATTCCTTATCTTAGACATAAAACTTCCAACCTTTCCTTATTAAGTATGTTTTCTGTGAGTTAATGTAGATGACCTTTGTCAGGTGTAGGAAGTGCCCTCTGTTCCCTGTTTGTAGGATGATTTTATCATGAAATGGTGTTGGATTTTGTTTAATGCTCTTTTTGCATCTATTGAGATAATCGTATGGTTTTCATTTTTTGTATTTTTATTTTTATGTATTTCTGGATTTGATTTGCTAATATTTTCTTGAAAATTTTTCCACTTCAGTTCATGAGAGAGATTGGTCTCTACCTTTCATATAGTATCTTTTTACACTTTTTGTATTAGCAATATCCTGTTCTGGTACAATTTGTAAAATTGATATTTTTAAATGTTTGAAAGAATTCATTAGTGAAGCCCTATGGGTCTTGAGTTTTCTTTGTGGAAAAAGTTTTGAATTATGAATTCATAATTTTGTTTTCATAGATATAAGGCTCTTTAGGTTTTTCTATTTCTTTGAGCATTGGTAATTTTGTGTTTCTTCTAAGTTGGTCTGTAACATCTATGATGATATCCCCATTTTAATTTATGATACTAGTAATTTGTGTTTCTTCTCTTTGGTTTTAATTGGTCTGGCTAGGCTTTATCAATTTTATTTCTCTTTTTAAATAACTGGTGGTGGTGTTGATTGAATCCTTTATTCTTTGTTTTGTATTTCATTGATTTGCTTTTCTCCTGCTCACTTTGAGAATAATTTGCTCTGATTTTTCTAATTTCTTGAGGGGAAAGCTTAGATCATTGATTTTCAGTCTTTCTCCTTCCCTAATATGAGCATTTTTAGATGTATGGAAATATATTTCTCTCTAGTAGTTGTTTGAGCTATGTCCCACACATTTGCATTTTAACTGTCATTCATTTAAAAATATTTTCCAATTCCCTTCTAATTTCTTTTTTGGCGTGTGGGTTATTTAAAGATTTTATTTTAGAGAAAGAGAGCATGTGCATGAGTGGGAAGAGGGGCACGGAAAAGGATAGAATTTCAAGCAGACTCCACACTGAGCATAGAGCCCGATGCAGGGCTCCATCTCATCCCATGAGATCATGACCTGAGCCAAAACCAAGAGTTGGACACTAAACTGACTGAGTCACTTAGGTGCCCTGGCATGTGGGTTATTTAGAGATGATTTGTTTTTGAAGATTTGGCTATCATTTTGTTATTGATTTATAATTTAATTATGATCACAAATCATAATCTATATGATTCTCCTTCTTTAAAAGTTTATAGACTAGTTTTATGGCCCAGCATATTGTCTGAATTGATGAATTTTCCATACACACATGAAAATGTTCCGTAATCTGTAGTGTTCTATAAATGTCAGATCAAATTGGTTGATATGTTAAAACCTCAAGTAACAGTGTTATAATTTTTTTTAAGTAAGCTGTCTTTTAAATAAATTAACAAAAAAGAAAAAAATTGTTAGGATTTACTGACCAGAGATACCATTTTTAGTGCTTTTTACCCCATGATACAGATCTGAGCTTCCATTTGGTACTCCTTTCATCCTGACGAATTTCCTCTTGTATTTCTTGTTGTATCATTTGGCCACAAATTCTCTCAGCTTTCTTCATCTGAATTATCTTTGTTTTGCCTTCGTTTTGAAGAATCTTTTTCTAGATATAAAATTTTAGATTCCCTTTAAGGGGTAGTGTTCTCTTGTCTTCTACTTTACATTGTTTTGGTGCCATTTTTATCATTGTTCTATGTAATGTGTCTGTTTTTCCATGACTGCTCTTAAAATTTTCTCTTCATCATTGGTTTTCAGCAGTTTAATTATTTTCCTTCCTGCTGTTTCCTTTGTTTCTACTTCTGGAGGGTTTTATAAAAATTTTTTGATATATGGATTTACAATAATTATCAAATTAGAAAAATTTTTAGCCATTATTTCTTTATTAGTATTTTTTATTATAATGTCATAGTCGATATGATTATTTATTTTTGAATGTGTAGATATTGTTGTCTCCTTTTATAGATTGTTGAGTTTCATTTAAAGAAGCAGTTAATTTCTTTGTGACCAGCTTGATTTTTTCCAAGGCCTCCTTTTAACCTTGGTTAGGGTTGGTCCAGGCTAGACTTTATTTGTGGGCTCAGTTAGTCCTTTCCTAAGACCTCTGGGATCTCTGCTGAATGACCACAGTGTTCAGTGAGGTCCTTCCTCTCTGGCTGGTCTGGAAATGGAGTACTTCCTAGCCCTGTGCACACTCCAGTCATTGTTTGGCTTTATCTTCTCTGTAGTTTTTCCCTTTTTACTTTTTTTCTTCTTTTTCTTTCTTAGCCTTGAGGAGCCTTGCCCTGGACATAGCAGTTATTATTCAGCCAAAGACTCACGGGAGCCCCTGTGCAGTTATCTGGAGCTCTTTTTCTTTATAGCTTCTTTGTTTCTACAATCCTGCCTGACTAATCCCTACTACCTTAGTAGCCGCAAACTCTGATCTCCCTCATTTCACTCAGCAGTGCCACCATATTGTTTGATCGCCCACTTCCTGCCTGGCTAACTGGGAATGCTTCCAGGGGGAAGTTAGGCTGATCATAGGGCTCTGCACACTTACTTCCCTTTTCTCAGGGATGAGTCTGGCGCTGCTTCTTGCCCAATGTCTAGAAGCAATTATATCACACATTTTTTCCGGTTACTTCATCATGGCTAGCAGCAGAAGTCTGGATTAATTTTTGATAATTTTCAGTGGGAACAGATGGAATATAATTATTTTTCTGCCTCTTTCTTGCCTGTTTACACAGTCTCAAGAAGTTATTTTTACTCAGTTTATCCTCTCAACCTTGCACTCACTGGCTAGGTGCTGTAGCAGGCCTGGAAATATTACGGTTGTCATCTTCCATATTACTTACAAATGTCAAGACCATTTCCCCTTTCATTCTTGATATTACCCTGTTTTTAACCCCCAGAATAATCTCTTGGCCTTTACTGCGTGCTTATTTGTTTATTCATTTTTATTAAGTAAACTCTGTGTCCAACTTGGGGCTTAGACTCGCTACCCTGAGATCAAGAGTCACCTGCTGTATGGAGGCCGCCAAGTGCCGTTTTTTTTTTTTTTTTAAGATTTTATTCATTTATTTGAGAGAGAGAGTGAGAGAGAGAGCACAGGCAAGGAGAGGGGCAGAGGGAGAGGGAGAAGCAAGCTCCCCGCCAAGCAGAGAGCCTGATGTGGGTCTCGATTCCAGGACCCTGAGATCATGACCCAAGCTGAAAGCAGACGCTTAACCGACTGAGCCCCCAAGCAAGGCACCCCCAAGGCGCCCCCAAGTGCCCTGGTCTTAACTGCTTTCTGAATTCTCTCTTAACCCAGTGTTACAGTTAAGACCATAAAATTTGTGAAGGCTGCCATAAAAAGTGCCACACTGTGGGTAGCTTCAACGTCAGAAATTTATTTCCTCCCACTTGGGGAGGCTGGAGGTTCCAGATCATGATATCAGTCGGATTGGTTCCTTCTGAGGGCTGTGTGGGAAGGATCTGTTCCACACGTTTCTCCTTAGCTTATAGATGGCTGCCTTCTCTCTGCGTCCTCGTGGTTGTTCCTCTGTGCACACAGACACCTATAACTGTGTGTTCAGATTTCCTCTTCCTCTAAGGACACTGGCCGTATTGGATTAGGGCCCACCCTAATAACCTCATTCTAGCCAAATGACATCTGTAAAGACCCTGTCTTCAAATACAGTACCATTCTGAGGACTAGGAGTTAAGACTTCATGAATTTTAGGGGAGAAGAAACAATTCGGCCCATAGCACCAATTTTTTCTCTCATCTCTTTATTTACCACCTTGGTGTAAAACTTGATGTCCTTTGATATTTCATTGTTCATATGCTTATTTATCCCTTTTTATTTTTTCAATTTTTAACATTATTTCTTTAGGTTTGTTTTTTTTTTCCTTAGAGAGGGGAGGAGGGGCAGAGGGAAAGAGGGAGAGAGAATCTAAGCAGGCTTTGTATCCGGCACAGAGCCCAAAGCAGGGCTTGATCTCAAGCCCCTGGGATCATGACCTGAGCCACAGTCAGGAGTCCAGTGCTTAACCAACTGAGCCACCCAGGCATCCCGCCTTTAATGCCTTTTATTTTGCAGCAATAAGTCAAGTTCCCTTAAGCCATCATTTTTAATCTTTTCAAGAATCACCAACCCCTTTGAGAAACCAGTGAAACCTCTAGAGCTGCTCTCCCTAAAATGTGTATTTTCACATAGGAAGTTTGTTACATATAACTTGGGGAATTTAAGATGCCCCGCATCCATCCATGGACCCTTAAATGTGGAATTGCCACCCCAAGTATTCCTTGGGCTTTTTGTTTTTGTTTTTAAGATTTTATTTATTTGACAGAGAGAGATAGCCAGTGAGAGAGGGAACACAGGCAGGGGGAGTGGGAGACGAAGAAGCAGGCTCCCAGCAGAGGAGCCTGATGTGGGGCTCGATCCCAGGGCTTTGGGATTACACCCTGAGCCAAAGGCAGATGCTTAATAACGACTGAGCCACCCAGGTGCCCCCCCCGCCAAGTATTCCTTGTTTTAACCCTTCAGTTCTAGGTTCTGTTAGCTAACTGTTTGGGCTTCATTTATGTCTATCCCGGAGTCACATGCAAATAAAGAGCATTGACTGAGCCCAGGATACATGAATGGATTGTGCATAAAGTTATAGCTGCAGAAAAAGAAAAGAAATCCATCACTCGTGTGGTCAGCTCTCTTTCATATCCAGTTCATAGGATAGAGTGGTAGATGGTCATATATAAACTTTAAGGAGGTGTTGGCTTTTTCCCCTTGCCGTTAAAAAGGTTATGTGCTGCGATGTGAGACAAATAAATCATGATTCGCTACAACAACAGCGTTGCAGTCAGTTATATAAATTGCTGGTGAAGCACTAAATCTGTCACTTTGTGTGTTCTGACCGTTTACCAGTTAGAATGGTGTTGGAAAAGAGGACTGACTGGAAACAAAAGAAGCAAATATAGTGGCAGATGCAATTAGCAAGATCAATGGTTGGTGCCAAAGGTTCATTTTTGGTCATTTCAGTTGACCGAAGGAAAAGCAATTGCTATCCAGAACACTTCACTAGCTATAATTTGCTGGAAAAGAATGCAGAAAAGTGAGTTGCCCAACTTTACAACAATGTGGAGAATATTTTTCCGCTGACTATGTTCCTAGGACAGTGACCAGAAGATCAAGTTTGTTCTTTTCATTCATGCTTTTAATAGGTAATACAGAACTTTTGCTCACTCGGTATACTTGGAAGAAAGGGATAAAGAAAGGGGGGTTAATCAGAAGGGGGAATGAAGCATGAGAGACTATGGACTCTGAGAAACAAACCGAGGGCTTCAGAGGGGAGGGAGGTGGGGGAATGGGATAGGCTGGTGATGGGTAGTAAGGAGGGCATGTATTGCATGGTGCACTGGGTGTTATACGCAACTAATGAATCATTGAACTTTACATCAGAAACCAGGGATGTACTGTATGGTGACTAACATAATAAAAAAACATTAAAAAAAATTAATTGTTATTATTTTTTTAACCTTAGCTATTCACCTGCTTCTTTAACAAACATCTCCTGGTCTGCCTTTGCATCCTTTCTAACAATGTTTTGAACCTCAGTGTATCACAGCTCTCTCTTACCTCATCCTAGCAGATTTTGTCCTGTCAAATCATAACCTCAGGCTTGCATGAACTGTAGCAAAAACTTTGAAATAACAAAGAGTGTTCTGTGTTGCTAAGATTTTTGTAAGTTGGCATTTCATTGTCTTAAATTGAGCAGTTTTTATAAGTGCATGACCTAGAAAATGTGTCACTAATAATGATAGTGATGATTCTAATAGCTGCCATTTATGAGTACTTACCTCTTCTAAATCGGATAGTTATTCCTAACTAAGGTATTCCCCAATGAGGTGGAGTGACTGTTCCGCCCATTTTACAGATGAGGGAACCGAAGGCTAGAGGAGGTAACTGTCACAGAGTCAGACCTCATGCTTTTAAACATTATGTATGCTCTGTGACAGTGATTAAGAACAAATTAAATGCTTATCAAACGTGAGTTCTTTAATATCTTCCCAAGCCTTGTGAAAGACACAGTTCGTTTTTGTTGGAGCCAATAACCTAATGAAACCTGAAGAATAGTTAAGGAACATTTCACTTGGGACCCCGAGTAGGACTGCAGTAGGACTACAGCCTGGACAAAGATTGTCATGGCTTCACATGGCCTAAAAAAATGTCATAGACCAGGCGGCTTATCCAAAAGAAATTTGTCACCATTCTGGAGGCTGGGAAGGCTAAAATCAAGGTGCCGGCCAGTTTGGTTTCCAGTGAGGCCCCTCTTCCTGGTTTGTAAAGACACCTTCTTGTCATGCCTTCACGTGGGCGGAGAGAGAGGTTATCTTTCTTGTGTGTCTTCTTATAAGGGCACTAATCTCCTTCATGAGGGGTCTGCCCACGTCACCTAATTACTTGACAGAGGCCTCACTTCCAAATACCATCCCATTGGTGGTTAGGGCTTCAATAATAACAGGACAGTCGGTCAGCCTGTAGCAAGTGGAGATGAGAGTTTAGCTGGCCTTAAAAAAAAAAAAAAAAGAATGCAGTGATCTGTATTAAATTATTAAATTTCTTGACTTAAATACACATTTAATCTATTATTTTGCCATCGTTCTTACCTCCTCCTATACCTTCCTTCATCACTAAACACAACTCCTGTCTTGCCTTTCATTTAGTTATGCATTCTGTGACGGGTTGCACAATTGTGAGCGTCCCAGCAGTGGAGCCTGCTAATGCTGTTCTTTACCATTTAGGTCAGCTGGTTCTCAGAGTTTATGAGATCATGTACTACTTAAGGAAGCTGATGAAAGCTGTGGATTCTCTCCAGGAAAAAAAAATGTGTATACATGACCATTGGACCTGGGGTTAAAACTATCTGCCCTGTGCTCGCTCTCTCTCTCTCTCTCTCTAAAGTAAGTAAATGTTTAAAAAAGAAAAGGGGGCACCTGGGTGGCTCAGATAAGGTTAGGCACCTGACTCTTGATTTCGGCTCAGGTCATCATCTCAGGGTCCTGAATTTGAGCCCCGTGTGTTAGGCTCTGTGCTCAGCAGGGAGTCTGCTGGAGATTCACTCTCTCCCTCTGCCCCTCCCCCTGCTTGCATACTCCCTCTCTCCCTGTCTCATTCTCTCTCAAATAAATAAATCTTTAAAAAATCTCTGCCCTGACCTCACCCTGTCAACTTAACTACTATTAAAGGGCATGTACCTTTCATCTCTCGGTAAGAAAAATTAACACAAGCACACATGTTTTACAAGAGACAATGGGTGGCGAACCAAATGAAAAACTGGTCACCCTTATGAGCAGTCAGAGAAACACAGGTTAAATCGAATTGCCATTTTTTTAGTATATCAGTTAACAAAGACTTTAAAATAGAATAGTAGAGTGATGGTGAGGGTTTGGTGAAATGAACATTTTCAAAATACATTGCTGTTGGGGGGTAAATTAGCATGTCGTCCCAGACTGTATCATAGCTGTATTTATTAGACACTGTTGAAGCCCTCCACTTTTTATTGTATGTTTCTTCCTGGGGATCTTTCCTCAAGATTTAATCCAGAACTCAGTCAAAAGTTTATACAAATGTGTGTGTGTGTGTGTGTGTGTGTGTGTGTATTTCACAGCAGTATTTAAAGTGAAAATTTTGAAGCCACCTTAAAGTCCAATTAAAGAATGGTTAAATGGACTATGGTAGATTATGGAATATAAAATGATGTGGGGAATGCTAATAATAGCACACTGTAAGGTTGGATTTACAGTGTGATTCTAATTATAGAGTATGTTTACATAGCTACATTAAAATGAATTAATCAAAAAGTTTTGACTGATATTTTTGTATATTGGGACTCTAGGTATTTTATTTTTTTAGTTCTTCAAAATTTCTGCAATGTAGTTGTGTTAGCTTTATTAACTATATTGCGTTAGCTTTCACTGTACAACAAACTGTCCCCAGACGTAGTGGATTAAAACAGAGCTGTTTTATTTGCTGCCACTTCTCTTGTTCCAGACTGTCTCAGTTGGTATTTACTTGGCTTTCTCAGGGATCCAGGGTCAGCCAGGGCGTGGTGATTGAGGATGGTCTCACTCACATGCGTGGGGGCTGGGAGGCTAGCAGCCAAGCACGTGCCAAGAACTCTGCTTGGTTCGCATTTGCTTAAGTCCCATTGCACTAAGCAGGTCGCAAGACTGAGCCCAGGGGGAACATTTCAGAGCTGTTTTTGCAAGCCATCTTTGGCATAAATAGTGAAACAAATGCCATTCTAAAACAGTTATGAGAAACCCCTGCCTAACCTGAAGTCCTGACTTGACCACCTCTGAGAGTCATAGTATCTTTGTGTTGATGATGTCACACGTCTCTTTTTTATTCCTTCATGGCCATGATGAGTAGGGAGGAGAGCAGTGAGCACATAACTGACAGTTTTCCACTGGTGTTTCAGCCTTCCTGTCCCCCACTTCTCCCTTCGCCAGTCGGAGTAGCCAGGAGCTTGGGATTGGCCAATGGTTTTTCTTATTGATTGAAACTTCCTACCACACAGAAGACAACCGGTAGAATGGGAGCCACATGGAGGTTAATAGGTTTAATGGAAGAATGCCTGTTTTTCGGGTCTGATATGGAGGGTGTATTTATTTTTATACTATTGCTAATATTGTTTTATAGCTTCTGTAAGAATGAAAACATAATTTGCAAATTTTCTGTGTCAAGGTAAAAATGTATATGTTACTCTCACTTTGTGTGACAGGGAGGCAGCAATTTTCGGAGACATTTTATGACTCGTCTATTGAGGCATTTTGAAAAAGGTGATGTTGTGAATAGCTGAAGGAGCGAATGTAGTTGAGTACCCAGAATATTTTTTCACAGTGTGTTCGTTTCCTGTTGGCACTCTGGCAGCTTGCCAGAAATTTAGTGACTTGAAACAACACCAGCGTATTCTCATATGGTTCTAAAGGTCAGACACCTGAGATCAAGTTCACGGACCCAAAATCAAGGTGTCAGCACAGCTGGGTCCTTCAAGAGGCTCAAGAGAGAATCCAGTTCCTTGCCATTTGTTTTTACCCCACTTCTTGGTGAACCCACCTCCCATCCTCCAGAATCATGTAACCTGCTGGTCTGCATGGTATCTGTTGACTTCAGGAACCTTATTCCCCTGGGATTTGAGTCTGCGTTTGATGACGGATGTAGGTGTGTGTCTGACTTGATTTTCATTATTCATATTGAGGAGAAATGAAGTTTGTATTGCTTGCTTCTCTCATTCTCCTTATTGGTATTATGACTAACAGTTTTTAACACGAAACTATTTTGAAAGAGGAGTGTTTGATGATGTATTTTGACAGCAGCCATGTCATGCTTTTAGCTGCTCTGCGAGGAGTAAGTTACCGGATACCAGCTCAATAGTCCTTACCTGAGTAATCAACCAAAGATGGCATGTCCAGAAATATCACTCAAATGTCAACCGCAGAATGTCTTTAAAATAATCTCATTCAAAAGACTCGAATCTTCCTTACTTGCAGTTTTGAAATATCCAAGTTTTTAAAGACAGGGAGTCCTAAGTTATTTCTTTTTCACAGATGCCAGATGGATGTTGAATTAGGTCCAGTTTTTAGTTTTTCCTCAGATAATTTTTCAAGTTTGTGGCGGTGTTTTGGATCCTTATCAGTATATCGAGGCTTTCTCCCTCCCCTGGTTCCCTGCAGCCCCCTACAGCTCCCCACAGCCTGGCATCGGTGTGGTTGCCTTGGTACCTGTTCCTGAAGGATGTCTGCAGTGAAATTTGGTTGTTTAAATAGCACGATTTGTCATCTAAAAGTAGAAGTCATTAGCACGACGCCGTTTGGCTAGAGGTGTCTTCAATACTGTTTTTAAATTTTTCTTATTTTATCGCTTCAGTGTTAATGTTTACTCATTTCACCCCTGGAAATTTCAGGGCCTGGTTCACAGTATGGTTCTGGAGTGAAAAATGCAAAACGTTCTCTTAAAGAGTATCGAAGAGTCTTGAAACTTGTGCCACAACCAGGGGCCTGAGTTAGACCTACTGTGTCTTTCTGAGATGTGTGAACTTCGAAATTCCAGCTCTATGATTGCCTTGCACAGTTAGTAGTACTTAGATGTTTGTAGCTGGAATCCGCAGTTGAACAGCCGTCCGCTGTGTTTAAGGAAAAGGATTCTAAAATTCTTGTTAGCTTATATGTGAACTTCAGTTGGCCTTCGCGGTGATTGTGAATTTACCAGAAACACTTAAGTCTCTCAGAAAAGGTAGAGTTTGTTTTTGTTTAATTGAACTGGGTGCTTTGGGAGGATGCGTGTCCATTTGTCTCTATTCCACTTATCTCCTCCACGTAATTATTACAAAAGATGCAGCCAGGCACAACGTCTTCACTCTTGCCTCGCGGACGAGTTGACTCTCAAGTCAGCGGTTGCTGTCACTTGCAGGGGTGAGGGTGGCAGCCTGCTCCGTCACTGGTGGGCATCTCCGTGGACACTGCCAACTGGCAGCCTGCGTTGGGATAGGCAGTAATTAGTTGCTTGAAACTCTTGCCTTGTTAACTCCAGGTAAGTTATTAGAGAAAATGTTCTGGAGTTCAGAGTGTTGGTTTTGATAACAGGAAAGCAGGTTTAGCCATCAGAATATGCCCTCTGTTTGTAAAACAGTCAAATCCTGTACGGTTCCTTTCCTTGTGTGGGATCCTGTTTTGTCATGAAGGCTGCGGATCTTCCTTGAACCTCGTGGCTCACTTGGTCCCCTAGATGCGGAGTAGAGATAATGAGGTCTGTGTTTTTAGGTACATTAAATTGGGGGCTTTTTTTTTTTTTTTTTTTTGGTGGGAGTAGGGATGGTGGTGGACAAAATGAAGGGACACCATTTTTTGGTACCAACTCATTCAGTTTGGAAAATAATATGCTGTATCGCTATTATACAGTAATTTATGTTTATTATTTTAAGTAAGTGAAACATTCAAAAAGATCAGAAAATTCACTAAAAATCTCAGCAATTAATTATGTTTCAGTGACCATGATTTGGGGTGAGTCTCTTGACATGGACAGCCTTTCTCATTTGGTAAATGATTTGTCTGGGTATAAAAATCTTGAGTAACCTTTTTTCCTAGAACTTTGTAGGCCTTGTCTTTTGACATTGAATGTTGCTAGGGAGACAGCAGAGGGCAGTCTGATTTTTTTCACCTACTGAGTGACTTGTTTTTTTCTTTTAGGATAGCTGTAGGATTATGTACTTTCTCTCTCCTCTCTCCCCATTGTATTTATTAAAGCATCACACATATAGATAAAAGTCCATATGACATAAGCTTATAGCTTAGTGAATTATCACCTGTATAAACTCAAGCAACAGCTACACAGGTCAAGAAATAGAAGACCCACAGCATTGCAGAAGTCCCCCCTCAGGCCTCCTTCTGATCAAGTGCAAGGCCTTCCTTTCTGCCCCAGGGTAACCACTGCCTTAACTTCCGATACTGTTGATTAGTTTTGTTGTTTCCGAATTTTATGTAAAGGGAACGACTCAGTATGTATTCTGGCTTCTTTCACTTGACAGTATGTTTTGAGATTCATCTGTATTGTTTCCTATAGCTGGATTTCATGTTTTCACTGCTCCCAGGATGCGAGTTATCCAGGCGTCAGTCCCATTTCTCATTTGAGCGACATAGCTGCTTAAAGCAGAATCTCTCCCGCTTCTTTGACCTTGCCCCTTGGGGGCCAGCAGTGGAATCAGAGGCTCTCACCGTGCTGCTCCTCTCCCTCCTTCCTCAGGGAGTGAAGATGCTTGTTTGCATGTCGCCCATTGGCTCCTCTCGGGCTGCTTGCTGTGGAGCAGGGTTTCTCTGGGACTGTTCACCGTTCCCCTTGTCTTCTAGCAAACCCTCACACTGACGTACCAGCACTTCACGCAAGAGGGTCATTTCATCGGGCTTTTAGGACTGTTACAAAAGTCTCTCTCATGTTTGAATTCTGAGGAGCTGTATGTCCACTACCAACGTTCCCCCTCTTTTTCGTTCAGAGTTCCCAGAATTTAGCTACTGTTCATCATAATTTGTGAGATGAGGTGGTGACATTTTACTGGTTGTGCTTAAGAGCTCATTCTCTCCTTTCCCTTGATGGATTTTAAGGAAGGGGAACACAGAGAAATGTTTTCACGCCATCCCAGTTAACTGGATGGCTCCTAAGTTACCTTAGATTTGAACAAGTACGTTTGAAATCTAAGGCTGATGGTGCAGAGTGGCCAGTCCGGGAGAACAGTGTCCCTGTGGTGCCCTCTCCATTGGCCTTCTTTTCCATCCTCAACCGGCGTTGGGCCCTCACCCTTCTGAGTCCAGCCTCTTGCCAACCTGTCTCTTTCTTGTCCTGCTCTAGTTGAGGCTGGTTAGCCCAGAAGAGTGCTTTAACCAGTGGGGGTAAATTATAGTAGGAGGCCAGCTTTATGTTCCTTTACAGGTTTTTAATATCAGGGAATGGAGACTTATTGTAGGCTGCCTTCAAGTAGGAGCTTAATATTATCATTCATCATCAAATAGCATCTGGAAAGTGCCATTGGAGCCCCTGCTCTTATGCTTCACTGAACTGTAGTGAGGTCCTTTTTGTTCTGCTGTGTGTAATTTGGTACCAACATGGCAGCCCCCTGAAGATAGAGCTATAACTTTTACAAAGGAGCAGCACTTCTTTGAAAAATGTACGTAGTTTAAAGATTTAAAGCAGCAGCAACATCGTAGAGGAAGTGTTTTTTTTCCTAAAGGTTGAAAAAATACTGGGTATTGTATAATGGAAGAGAAATTTAACCTTCATGTCGGATTGTATCTTTCTCTTTCTGATCCACCAAGTGGTACCCATAGTTAAAAATGCCAGTAAGAGTAATGAAGTCAGATTGCCATAACTTGACTCCCCCAGCTCAAATTATGTCAATTAATAGAGTAAGCTACATAATATTTTACATAAAAATATAGTGGTTTGAATTATATACCAGTAGTGTTCTCTTCAGAAAGCTTGATTTTTTTTTCCCCCTAACCTCTGTCTTCTGGATTATCGCCTCTTTGACCCTTCTGTAAATGTTAGATGGGCCTGTGTCTTGACGACACTTAACTTTATTTTTATTAAAGATTTTATTTATTTGCCAGAGAAGAAGAGAGCAAGAGAGAGCACAAGCAGGCAGAGGGAGAGGGAGAAGCAGGCTCCCTGCTGAGCAAGGAGCCTGATGAGGGATTTGATCCCAGGACTCTGGGATCATGACCTGAGCCAAAGGCAGACGCTTAACCAACTGAGCCACCTAGGCATCCTGAAGATGCTTAACTTTAATTGTGAATTGTTTTACCTATGAGTTCCACCTTCATGATCCCAACCTGGTTCATCATCTCGTCTGAGACTCCAGACTGTATCCCTGATGCCCAGTGGCCATATTTCCACTTTGATGTCCCACAAGGCCATCACATTGGCCATGCTTGAAATGGCACTGTTCTCTTCCTGAACCATGTTGAAGTTGGTGACGACCATTATTCACGTGTTTGCCATGGAAAAGCCTGGATATCAGTTCTTATGCTTCTTCAAATCCATTTTCTAGATCATAAGTGCTCATCTCCTGTCTTTCTCCTTTAACAGTAGAGTAGTAGCAATCGCTGTGGTAGTAACAGAGTATATTCCTGTTGTACTTGCTGTGTGCCGGACACTGTTCTGAAAGCTTTACATTTGTTAACCATTCTAATCCCTTTGTAGCCCTGTGAGGTAAATGCTCATCTTCCTCACTTTGCAGACGATGCAGCTGAGATACGAAGAGCATATGTGACTTGTCCAGAGTCTTAGTAAATGTATCTGGGATCTGAATGGAAACCTATGGAAAGGGATTGCCAGAGCCTTGCTCTTCTGTTGCAGTTCCTGGTACCCTGGCTGTTTCCCACCCATTCCTCACCCAAGTGTGTGCACATGTTGACGTTAAAGAGTTGGTCTTGGATGCAGCCTAATTAATAACGAACACTCTATAAATCATTCAGCTATCAGTAGTAGTAACAGATTCGCTTGGCACATTGCTTGGGAAGCTGCTAGGGGCTTACTGCCGCATACCAGAGTGCCTTTGTGGCAAAGACTGTTTACTGTTTTGCACAGAATGACTGACCTGTGCGGTCTGTGGAGGTCTGAGCTGTGGCTTTCCTGATTTAAACCTGCCATTGTTTTAAACACCCGCCGATGAAGCCCAATCCCCTCAGCGTGACTGCCAAGGAAGGCTCTTGGTTACCTAGCGCCCCCTGCCTGTCTCTCCAGACAAAGCTCCCTTTCTTCTGTTTTGCTTTTTGCCCCTGGCGACTTCCCCCCTTTCCTGGAGACTCCACTAAGATCCAGTTAAGAATCACCCCCCAGAGTCATTCCTAACCTCTGCCTCCATCTCCACTCTGGGTGGAGGGCCTGTTGTGTTCTCGTGATCTCTGTTGTGTGTATTCATTTGAACCACTAGACCACGAGCCCCTTGGGAACAGTTTCTTCTTTATCTTTGTGATACGAACTATACTAAACAAGTGTTTGTGAATGGATAAATACCTTGATTAATCAAACATAGATATGTAGGGCCGACTTTGCACCTCCAGTTACTAGACTCTCAGGAGAATGAAGACAGCGGCTGTTATAGGCAGAACTGGTCCCCACCCCCCCACGTCCCTGCTAAGATTCGTGTAAGAAGCCCTGACCCCCAGGTCCTTAGGATGAGCTCTAGTCCAGTTCGACTGGTGTCTGTAAGAAGAGGAAATTTGGACACACAGACACCAGGGTTGTACTCCATAGAATAAAGATGTGTGAGCTCACAGTGAGAAGGCGGCCATCTGCAAACCAAGGAATGAGGCCTCAGGAAAAACCAAATCTGCTGACACCTTGATCTTAGACTTTCAGCCTACAGCACGGTGAGAAAATAACCTTCTGTTGCATAAGGCACCTAGTCTGTGGTATTTTAGATGGCAGCCCTAGCACACCACTGCAGTGCCATATAAAATTGTCCACAATAGCTAAATCGTGGACGGAGCCGAGATGCCCTTCAACAGATGACTGGATTAAGAAGGTGTGGTCCATATATACAATGGAATATTACTCAGCCATCAGAAAGAACGATTTCTCAACATTTGCTACAACATGGACGGCACTGGAGGAGATAATGCTAAGTGAAATAAGTCAAGCAGAGAAAGACAATTATCATATGGTTTCTCTCATCTGTGGAACATGTATTTATTTATTTGAGAGGGAGAGAGAGAGGGAACGCATTGAGTGGGGGGAGGGGCAAAGAACTATAGGAAGATCGGTAGGGGAAGAAAAGGATAAAGAAAGGGGGGGTAATCAGAGGGGAATGAAGCATAAGAGACTGTGGACTCTGAGAAACAAACTGAGGGCTTCAGAGGGGAGGGGGGTGGGGGAATGGGATAGGCTGGTGATGGGTAGTAAGGAGGGCAAGTATTGCATGGTGCACTGGGTGTTATATGCAACCAATGAATCATCGAACTTTACATCAAAAACCAGGGATGTACTGTATGGTGACTAACATAATAAAAATATGATTATAAAAAAAAAGAAATATATTTACAAGCAACAAAGGAAAAAAAACAAAAACAAACAAAAAAATAACTTCCGGAAGCCTGCGTGAGTCTAAAGTCATGTGTGTGCCCATGTATGCACGTGAAGAGAGTTATGCCCCTCGGAGTAATTTATTTTTGGTGTAGTTGATTTAATAATAGGAGAAGCTCCAGTACATGAGATAATGTTTAACAAGAAGCAAAGAGGGTTTTCTGCTGAACGTGAATTAACTGTAAAATTCACAGGACTTTTTCATTCTCTAAACGTTCTCATTGGTGTCGTATGTATTGTTCCGTATCGTAAAATCATGATCATCTGTGCAGTTCTGCTGTTTGTACTCGGTGAATCTGTGCATTTCTGTTTTCTGTTTGATTTTTGTTTAGTATTTATATTTGTGGATATATTTCTAATATATATATATTTGCTGTCTGAAGTATTTTATATCTATGTTTTATATCACAGCCGAGGTTACGTGCTGTTTTGGACATAGTTGGCTATTTTGCCCCGACCCCAGCACACTTCAGAGCGTGTTTGCCTTTGTCACTGTCATTTTTCCTTGAAAAGGGAAGAGAAAAAAGGTGCAAGAGTAAGCACACAGACAAACTGGTCCTTTCTGACAACTCACCGTGGCATGGAAGGAGCAGACCTTGGTGTGAATCTCATTGCTGCCGTTTGCTGGCTCTGTGGCCTTCAGGAAATAACAGAATCCTTTCCAAACCTCATTTTCCTTAACTGGGAGGCCCCTTCTCAGTTGTCAGGGGCCTTTGAGATAACGTACAGAAGGCATCCGGGCTAGTCAGTGGTATGGAAATACACAAAGTCCGGGCTAGTCAGTGGTATGGAAATACACAAAGCGTTTTCCTCGTTTTCAGATTGTTTATCACTTACACCATACGTTTTGTTTTCTCTCTGTGTTGGGGTGAGATGGAATTGTGCACTCTGGGAGTGAACACCGATGATAGTCGATCGGACACACCTTTGAGAGTTTGCTGCGAGCCTGGTTAGTCTTTCTCCTCCGCTTCCCTGCTGTCTTTCCACGCCCTGCTCACTGACATCGCCAGTGTCCGTCACTACCGTCAAACGGGATGGCAGAGGGGACGTGTCACTGTCTGTGGTGAGGCAGGGATGAGGTGTAGATAAACAAGCGTGTAGTTGCCTTTAAAACTTTGTCCCAAGTCGTGTGAAAGGCACCCTTCCAGGGACACCACTGGTCATCCCATTTGAGAAGTACATCACCATCTGCCTAAGACACCAGGAGAGGAAAAATGCGTTAGACAAAATTCCCATCCTCTTTACTAGGGAGGAAAACAGAAACATTTTGATTACAATTCCAGTGTGGTTACACGATGGGCATACAGACACAGGCGCTCTGCTACAAGCAGATCCAGGCACATACGGAGCAAGACTGTTCATAACTGCTTCTGAGTCTATGAAACGTGCAGTGGAGATGGAGGAATAGACCAAAGGGAAAACACCAAGCAAACAAAATTATAAAATGTAATAAGTACTGCAAAAGAAATAGACTCTGTGGTAGACAAAGATCACAGGGATCATTTCTGTGGAGAGGTGATGTTGAGTGAGTTACATTTTGTCAGGAGACACAGGGGAGGAGGCACGTGGGTGTAGAAGCAAGAAAGGCCGTGCCACGTTTGGCCGTGGTCATCCCAAGTAAGTCACACGTTGTTGATGCAAGGTGAGTCTGGACGTCCTGTGAGGGATTTTGCACGATAGCATTTTTAAAGAACGGGTGTTTAAAAATGGCAGCCGCCATTCTGACCGCTGTGCAGAGCCTACTTTGTTTATTGTAGACTTGAGCATCCACTATTTTAAATTTGTGTTACTGGACAGAGACCTGGCTCTTGATGTAGCCATAGGACACTGATTGTTTATATCCATTGATATCAAATTAACTACCAAGAAAAAAATTTTCCCTTGTGAACATCTCTTTTAGATTTCTAGGTTGTGAAGATTAAATAAAATAATAAATGCAAATAGTGTATGAAAGGTCACATATGGATAATTTACTATTTAAAGTTGTCATTTTGTTTTAAACAACTCTTGTCATTGAGAGCACATGAATTCTATGTCCCTTTTTTTCCTAATAACCGTTCTTATGATAATAACAGTTAAGGAGGATGAGGGTAGTCTGACATTTGTTGGTAGCAAGCTGGAGTTTTGAGATTGACCACACTGTGTAAACCAGTAACAGAAGACTCGTTTCAAAGTGCCAGTGCCTGGAGTCAAGCCAGGACGTAGCTAATTCGAGCTCATCTTTTTGTAAATAAATTGAGTCTCCGAAGCACCTTCACACATTGAAAACGATTTTATATTTGTGTTTGTTGATTGTTTTTTCCCTTGAGTAGAGTATCATAGTACTTTCCTTTTTTATTGTTTGTTAACTGTGGCAGTATTTCATATTTTTAACCCAAGACAGTTGGCTTTCCAAAAATACTGGAAACAAATTCATGATGCAATCATCCTCACCCAAATCCTAAGTTGTGGTGAATCTCCGTTTTCTCTGTTATTTATAGTTAATACTTTCTTCTTACGTTAGGAATGGTAAATTGTCTAAGTAGATCCTGGGGAAGTGGGTAGACCTTTTTTTTTTTTTTTTTACCTTGAGTTGTGATTATTTTGCTTTCCTGTTTCTTAAGCCTTATCGTTAAATTTTTTAAACATATTCGTTAGCTTATATCTTTGGCCTCTGCTTGACTCTAGATTAGCACCAGACCGTAAGGTCCTCTTGTTTATATTAGTTTGGGATGTTTATTTGCCTTATGTCACTTATACTGAAAGAAAGTACATAGTTATCTGTAAAAGTAGAAACTTATTGGTTTTGAGCTTTTTTATTCCCCAACTCTCTGGTTTTTCTGCTATAAGATGTAGTTTTTACTTTTTTTTATTTCTCAAATCCTGGGGTAGGGTGAGTGTTTTGTGGGTCTGTACGTGCGTGTGCGTATTTACATGCATGGAAACCCTGCTTTAAGATATTTATGGTTTTCTTTCCATTGCGTCTTGGCTCTGAGCTATTACTGTTAAAGTTGAAAATAAGCAGAAGTAAGTTCATCAAAACTCATTAAAATGGGTTGTTAGTACATTACCTAAAAAACATTTGGCATTTCTTTTAGCATTAATTTTGAATTCACTGGAAATTAAGTTACAGTTGTTGCAGTTTTTCATGTAGATTTTGCATTTTTGTCACTCCCGATTCTTAATTATCTTAGTACATATTTTATATGACATAATATCTGCACTCTTACCATCTACAGCCTCTGCAGAGAGTGTAACACATGGCACCAAAGTAATAAAAATGTAAGCTCCAGAGTGAGGAGCAAAGCTGAAACAAGCCGTTTTTACATATAACTTAAGTTTAGGTTCTGTGTAGTAGCTTGATCCCTTACTTAACATTTAATAAAGTTGGATTCAAGGGTATTCATATATAAATAAAAAAATAAAATTAATTTCGTTTCATACTTCATATGAGCAAGTACCTGGTAATATATCACAATGACATTTAAACTTCAGTATCAGTCCTATTGGCTGAAAAATCGCCATACTTTTTTTTTTTTTTTAAAGCATCTGTTTTTGAGATTTGCCATTAAAAAGACAAGTTGTTGCCATTTGAGAGGGTTGTTAAGAGTATTACTATTATTAAGAAGATGGGGTCATATTCACACTGATTGAATCAGTCTGTATTTGTTTGGCCTTTGTCTCCTATAAAGTTATCTAAGCAGTCATTTCTTCTTTTCACATAATTTGGAAAGTAAAATTTGATAGAAATCTAGATATGCTCAAGACTCCATCCCCAGAGATCCCTCACACCCTCCGAACTTCCCTTACTAGGCTCTGGAGTTGTACGTACATCTTGATCTTGATCAGGTTCCGTCTAAGTAATGTTGCAGTTGGAAATTTGTAACCCATGCAACCTCAACGTACCATTTCAGATGTTGGTTGAAAAGGGTGAATAGGGGAATGAGTGTCTATATTCATGCTGCCTGTTAAAAGTACTCACTCTGTCCTGTTAATGAAAGTCTCTCAGCCTAATGCATTACTCTGCCAGGGTGTTTTCATACAAAAAGAAAATACCTGGCAGCAACTAGGCTTTCAACCCTTAAGATAATGTTCTGATGATAGAATTCTGGACCTACAAGGGAGGTCAGGGGCTGTTTTTCTGCATATGCCTTCCCGGGGCTCTTTGAACCTTGCCAAGTGACTGACTATTGCAACACTACTTCACTCAGTACCTCTTTGCAATAGGAGATGGGTGTCCTGTCCTGCAAAGACCAAGGGCTTTGCAAGAACCAGATAAGTTGGCCTTTGAGTCCCAGCTCTGCCTTGTGCTAGCCGTGTGACCTTAACCTCCTTGAGTGTTAGTTGTCGCTTTTTTTAAAATGAGATGATGGTATTTTACATGCAAGATTGTAGTGACTGCTTAGAGTAACATATGCAAAGCTCAAAGATCCAGAAGCAATGTCTGGTACGTGTGGTACCTGGTACGTGCTCAAGAAATAATAGTGATTATAATTACAATGACAAAGATAATGATAATGGTAAGTATTCATTGACTTGTGACATCTTCAGTAGAACTAGTTCTGGTCTAAAAGTTCAACAGATTTCAATACTCAAGATTTAATTTTATTTTTTTGCTGCTTTCTTTAAAATTAAAAAAAAAACTTCTGTCAGCATGATGATTCAGTAATTCTGTACATTACTCAGTGCTCACCTTGATGTGTGTACTCTTAATCCCCTTCACCTATATCACCTGTCCCCCACCCACCTCTCCTTTGGTAACCATCTGTTTGTTCTTTATGGTTAAAAGTTGGCTTTTTGGTTGGTCTCTCTTTTTCTTTGTTCGTTTGTTTTGTTTCTTAAATTCCACATGTGAGTGAAATCATATGGTATTTGTCTTTCTCTGACAGATTTCACTTAGCATTATACTCTCTGACTCCATCCATGGTGGTATAAACGGCAAGATTTCATTCTTTTTTATGAAATAAAAAACATATGTATATAAATATATATATCCATTTTTATACACACACATATATGTCACATTTTTTTTTTATCCATTCATCTGTTGGTGGACACTTGGGCCGCTTCTCTACCTTGGCTATTAAAAATCATGCTGCAGTAAACATAAGGGTGTGTATATCTTTTGACCTAGCATTTTAGTATTCTTTGGGTAAATACCCAGTACTGTGATGACGGGGTCATAGGGTAGTTCTACTTTTAACTTTTTAAGGACCCTCCATACTATTTTCCTCAGTGGCTGCGCCAGTTTGCATTCCCATCAACAGTGCATGAGGATTCCTTTTTCTCCACATCCTCGCCGACAACCTGTCGTTTCTTGTGCCTCCCAAGTCTAACTAAATCAAAAATTCCCTAAGTTTTAACAAGGCTCCAGGAAATTTTGATACACTCTCAAGTTTGAGAACCTCTGCTTTGGAAAATCTGAGAAACACAGAAAAGGGTAACTTTCTTGATCTTCCCATTCAGAAATGAACAGTGTTAGGATTCTGAGTGTATTTCCCTCCTCTCTTTTCTTTATTGTTGTGTGTACCTACTTAGCTGTATTTTTGTCTAGTCTTTTTCCTGTGCATACATGTAAATACTTATGCTTTTTAAAAAAACATGCCATACTGTGAGTTTTATAGCCTATTGTGTTCAGCTCAATATGAAGTCATGACCATTACCCTGTGTCATTAAATTTTATTTGAAAACATTTTTAATCATATGGCTACATTATATGGGTGCTTATAATTTATTAACCAACCCGTTAGACATTTGAGTTGTTTCCAGATGTTGAGGAGGAACATAAGCAACACTGCATTGAAAATTTGTATTCATAAATCATTGGGGATATCTGTGATCATTTCCTTAGCATGAATTTATTCCTAGGATGGAATTACTGGGTCAAACAGTATGAACATTTTTATAGCTCTTAATATGTATTGCCAAATTACGTTTCCATTAAGAGGTGCCATTTTGTCCTCAGACCAGCCGTGTTGGGAAGCGTCTAATCCTCGAACCTTGGCCAACCCTGGGAATTACAGTCCTTTTGAATATGTACCAATTTGATAAGAGGATATTTATAAACTGCAAGTGAACAGGATATAATCTGATGTCTTCTAGTCTTTGCATTTCGCTTACACTTTTGTGTTCACAAGTGTGAACGGGAGATTATGTCTTGGATTTTGTCTCTTACGTGTTGAGGGTGTTAATTTCTAACATTTACTCCTCTTAAACGGCCTTCCCCTTACCTCTTAAAGACTTCATATGTTTCATTGAAAGGGAGTTGCAGTTCTTCTAAAGGTGTTCTGTAGAACAAAAGTAATTGGGCAACGTGGATGTGATGATGGGCCCCATGTACCTTGGGCTTTAGGGAGTAACTAGGAACTGGAGGGCCTTCAAGGAAGAGAACAACAAATTGTTTCTGTCTGTAGTATCACAAATCCATTACATAATGATATTATTAATATAAAATCTTGCTAGTGAGGAAATTGTTGAGGGAACCTGAGATAGAATATTAAGTAAATGCTAAGCTGGCTGAAGAAATGGCTTTAAAATCAGTACCATGGCCATACCGTATACGTTTCTCTTAAAGAGCTCTGGTGAAGACTGGTTTGGGATACCTTTATCAATCCTATAAAAAGTTATGATACTGAAACTTAATCTTCGAACATAAGTTTATTTTAGTTTATGTTGCCTTAATCAGTGACTTCTTCTGGATTCTCTAGGGGGACTGAGGCTCCCTTGATGTTGACATTTCCAGCTTTCCAGGTAGTCAGAAGGGTGTCCTGAACCTGGGAACTGGAGAGGCTGAGGGTGGAGAGGACAGTGAATGTCCCAGGGCACTCTGGGAACTGACGCCAGGAGGGTGCCTCAGACCGCAGCCGTGTAGGGATCTTTCAGTCTTGCAGGAAATGACATATATATTTTCACTCCTTTGCAGATCTCACTTAAAATAATGATGATGAGAAGAATATTTTACGTTTATATAGTGGCTTCCAGTTTATAGAACCATTTTATACACTTTTTGGCTGCTGTCCAGAGTCCTGTCAAATTGGTACTATTATCCCCACAGGGCAGCCGAGGAAACCAAAGCTCAGAAAAAAAAAAAAAAGCCCAAAGATTTACCCAAGTGTCTCGGCCACAAAGTTGATGAATGTTACTCGGGATCAGGGGCCAGGTCTTCTGGCCAGATCTCCTGGGCTTTTGCCTACACCTGATAGCATTATACAATAAAAGGGAAATCTGGCAAGCGACCATGGAGATTACCTCCACATTTGAAAGAATGATGGAGAAATCCTACGTGAACAGCAGGTTTAAAACATGAATTATTTCTTGAACATCCCTAGAAGGAGACTCGCAAGATTGATGCAACTATGGTGGCGTGCATTGGGCTTAACCTCTGTGCTGCTGGTGGGCACTCGTATTTATGAGGGACCGAGGGCCCCTTGTTTCCATCTGACCCTGAGCACAGACATCAGATGGCCAAGATGAGCATCAGAGGGAAACCCGTGTAAAATGCTGTTTTTCTTCATTGGTGAAAAGGGCTTCTGAACCCTTTAACACAGGAATACACATAAATCAGATGCCACTCTCATTGGAGCCACTTGGCAGGGTATGATTTTTATTCTTTTTTTAATTTAAATTGTACTCTTCCCCTGACTCGATCGGAAGAGCAACTGTTTAAGTATGTATCATAAAGCAGCAAGGCATTGGGTGTATTAAATGAACAGAATGCCTGTTTTAAAAATGTGTTGCCGGAAAGGCTAAGCAGACCAGGATGACAGGGTGGCCTCGAATCCCCCACAGAATACATTTGAGAGCTGTCATGAGATGTCCTAGCTTACTCCGATTGCATTGATGATGCGCAGAAAGGGAAACAGCCCCAGACCTGGGGCTTCATAGACCATCATCTATAAGCTTGGTGTGCACTGCAGTCAGGATGATGCTGTTTTAAGTAAGATGCACTCCTTTGTGCTAATTAATGTGCCTCACGTAGTTTGAATTTGTTTTGGGCATTTCCTTTCAGCGCACTTTATTCTTTTTTAATGATAAAAATCACCCCTACTTGTAAGCACATGGAATTCTCAAAAGAGCAGATGAATAGCTTACCCTTTGTTCTGCGGGTTCGAATCCCTGTCCTGCCTTAACTTCCCCTCTTTGAGGAAACCCACATTAACGATTTGTTGTGTGTGTCTTCTTCGCTTTCTTTTTCACATAAACATTCACTCATGCGCATATGTGTGATTTTTTGGGTTTTTTTTTTCAAAAGTTAAATCAAACTTAGAATACTCTTTTTATATTATTATTATACTGTGGACCTCTTTCTAGGTCAATGCCTGCAAATACATCTATTCCATTCATGTTCATAACTGTAGGGCTGGAACATACACTGCTCTGCTCACTGGTTGGTGAACATTCTGCTTGTTTCCGGTGTTTTATTGCTACAAACATTTACTCTTACAGTGTCAGCATTATTTTATGATCCTTATGATCATTTTCCACTCAGTAAAGTGTCTTGCTAAAGAAGGGAGAAAGTAGGAAGCTTCCATCTTCCGTTGTTAACTGTAATCATGTACTTCTGTAATTAGCGATGTAGTGTGTAGTAATAAGAATTACGGAGATTTATGTGTAGAATATCTCTTTATGGAGCGGCCCTAAATGTAGCTTTTATTTTGCGTTGGAGTCATTTGTGGTTCACTTCTGTGTGTGCGTTCACCGAGGAGCAGAGGTGATCTTTCAGCTGTCATAATATCCCATCTAGACCCCTTCCACAGCAAATCAATTACCTGTGCGTGGGCAAATCTAGTACACTAATGACAGACTGTCCAATCAGCCACGGTTTGCTAGTTTTACCTTGTTAGACCATGGCCTTAGATTTCAGTGAGCGAGCACCTGGCTTTGAGAGTGCATTAATTTAAAAAGCGCTGTGTGGTATTTTGGAATTATAAAGGGAGGGAATGCTGCTTTGATGACGTGAAAAATTTGCCCAGATCCTCTGGATTGCTTAATGTATAATAAATAATGTTTACTGGCCACATGTTTCAGGATTTGGAGTACCCAGGAAGAATTCTTAACAGGGTGATTATGAAAATAACCCATTTCCATAAGTGAAAATGACCTTGTTTATTAATGGGGCCTCAACTGCCTGTTGCATTCGATCCCATTTGTAAGCAGCAAGGAGAACGATTGTTTTGCATGATTTAGTGTTTACAAAATTACGGGCGCACGGCAAAGCTTACTGTATCAGGGGCTCCGCAGAGAAGCATATGTGGTCCTTTTTGCAGGTAATAAAATGGAAAATCCAATTTGCAATTGCAGAATACAGCTCTGAGTGATATATGATCTTCATAGCCACATCGGTCAGGGGGTCACCGCTAATCATGGTGCTGGCTGGCTTCCCCTGTGGCCTGGGCCTTCCCACTGAAGAGGGAGCAGAGTGAATCTATGTCTGCGAGCCAGCCAGCGTGTCTGCAGATGCACCACTTTCTAGCTTATTAGATCCTCTTTGTCACAGTGCTTAATCCTGCTGCCTGATCCTTGTTAGAACACCACCAGAGTGCCGCTCCGGCTTCTAATAAAGGAGCTGGGTGAGGGCGCCTAACTAGACGCGCTGAAGCGTGCGGTGACGAGGGGGATTGCATCCTGACTGACAGCGGGCTGAGATGCTTCCTGCATGTTATTACTTAAAAGGGAACCTACCTCCGACAGCTGACAGATGAGCTTTGCCGAGGCAAGGGTAACTTGTTGCTAGGCCAATACGAGACGGGTGTCATCTTTTCACACAGTATAATGGCCTAGCTTTACTCTAATGATATTAACCCCCTTCTGAAATTGCTGCATTCCGTGCCGGCGCGCCGTGCAGTCGGAAAGCTGGCGGCAGGGAGCTGGCTGGGAGGATTACAGCCACGCAGAGGCAAGTCTTGTATTCTGTGCCGGTGACATGAAGTTGAAAAACAAAAATAAGCACGTCCTATCACGCCAAGCCCGGTGATCACGCTGAAGAGTCAGTGCCTGGCTCGGCTCTTGCCATTTCCGTCTCTGTCACCGGCAGGAGTTGCCAGCTTTCAGGTTGGCCGTGGACGCTGAACACGGTCTTCATGGTTCTTTGTTACAAAGCAAGCATAGCTTCGACCACAGAGCTGTCGTTTGGGGTGGGGGGCTTTCTCCTCCAGGGAACCTGAATCGCTCTTCTCGACTGACCTCCATCCCTGGTAGCCCTGGGAAGACCTGGGCCTCTGATTCAGTAGCGTCGTTCATAGGAAAATAAACGGGGATGGGGGAGGGTAACCCGGGCTCCCTCCCCCTCCAGCTGGAATGCATAGGTGAGTGTGAAGGGAAACGGAAATGCTCGTGAAGATCTATCCCGTAGTCCTTTGTGGGTACCCCGACTCTCACATGTATTTTCCCCAAAGCGTGTGCGTCTGGCCCGCATCCAGTGTCTCTTTCATGCTCTGCTTAGCAGCCGTCATTCGCAGTCCCCTCTGCCTCTTCTGTCTCCATTGACAGCACTTAAATAGAGACGTTGCTAGGGATTGACAGATCTCCAGGGGGTTAGAGGCTTCAGACAAAAGGGCCCAGAGAACATGGCTGACCTTTCTTGGCATTATTCCCCTAGCTCTGTCTTCCATGTGTGGTAGTCAGGGAGCGTGGAACTTGAGTACATGATTTTCAGAGGATTACCACTAAAAAGGCTCGCAGGCTTCACAAGAGGCTGTTAATAAGTTAACAAGAGGCCGTGTACGTTCCCAAGTGGGTATGTAGGTTGTAGGTGGTAGAAAGCAGGCTTGTCTTTCCCCCAGAAGTATGTACCTGGACCTCAGGTTCAAAGCTCATCCATTAAAATTTGCTTTGCTCATAGTATACGTGTACTTTTTGCATTCTTGGGGCAACCCTTGGACCTTGGTGGAAGGGAGCTTATGATACAGCCCAGGAAGGAAGAGAGGCCTCTTTCTTTACTGTCCCATGGGCATCGTCCCTGAGCAAATTTAGAATAACTGAGGATTGCCGGCGAGGGGGGGGGGGTCCTCCTTCCTAGAGCCTTTCCTTGGTCCACGGTGCTCTCACACTGACCCAGGGCCCTGAAAATACAGTGCGGTGGGAAGTGCTCAGTGCTCCTACTTCCCTCCCCTCCCCCCCCACTCTTCCTCCACAAACTAAAGAACAGCATCCCTGTGATCCCAGTCTGAACCAAAGGTTAAGAGGAAAGCAATCAGTTGAGTTAATTCGTGGTCCTGGATGTTCATCAGATCAAATTATACCCATTAGAAATTCAGACTCTCTTTCTCAGTAGGATAAAAAATTTGGGGAAACAGGGAGGAAGGATCTTTAGGTCAGAGTAGCCACTAACAACTAGATCCCTTTGCTTAGGAATTTCTTTGGTTCCTTATGCAGTTCATGTTTTTCATGGCTTCTCTTCCTCCTTTGCTTAGCCACTTTGGAATGTCTCTGTTTTTTTCCATAGTTCACTTCATGCTGATATCAGTGGGCAGGCCTTAGAGGCGGGAAGATACGTAAGCATAGCTTGTTTATTAGGCAAATGTTTTAAGAGAGGTGTTCATCTTCTGGTGCCTTCACCCCCCAACTTCTTAGTGACCTGCTACGCCATGGTTACTGACGTCTGGCTTGTGAGCCCTTCCCTCGATGACCATGCTTCCTAAGAACTGTGGGCAACCTATTCACTGTGCATTTAACACAACACTTAAGAAGTACAGAACTTTTTAGAGTAATTTTTACATGGAAAACTTTTTCAGACGTACTCATTTTTAGGAAAAGTGGAACTTGGGAAAAAAAGTAATAAGAGAATGATACGGAAGAGAGGACGGGGATGTAGAGTATAACAAACAAGATCCTAGAAGAAGATAAGAGTTACAGAGGATTTAAAACGAGAGATCAATTCTATTCTTGGAAAGCTAAAAGCCCTCCCCAAGTGAAGATACAGACAAATAGCCCAGTGCCTATAAGATACCCAGCTCAGCAGAGAGTTGGTGCAGTTCTGGGATTTTCATTTGCCCTAGGCAATTTTCTGATTCATGGTTTAGAGAATAAAGCCCATTAATTTACCAAATGATTTAATATCTGACTAATGATGTTTAACTATTAAGATGAGGAAATTGACAATATTGATAATCTTGGAGAGAAATTTATCTGCTTATTTTTGTACTTAACACCAACAGATTCTAAGTAGCTCTGGAAAGATCATGATGAATTATTCACTCGTAATATTTGGTAATAGTTTTCTTTAAAAGTGTTTTATTAAATTGTAATCACTTTTATATTGGTCTTTTTTTTTTTTCTGAGTGGTTTCAAGTTCATCTAACAAAAAGGAGACAGATTGAAACTCTCAATTCTTTTAAGAAGAAATATTACATCGTTTTCCCAGTAAAAATGTTTGTTCATTTCTAAAACCCAGATCAGCTAGGAAATTACATGCTTCAGGGTATACCTGCATTCCAGAATGTGTTCTCCTTGTCTTGAGTTATCACTTATGACAATATTGGCAAGTAGAGTTTCAAAACAGGACAAACATGGTTCTTTGGATGTGTTTTGGGAAGAATAGTTTCTGGGTGTCTTTGTTTACATAGCCTTGGCCTGTAGACTGGAGGTCTGAAAATGGACTTCCTCAGTAGAGCTTACAAGAAAAGGCCTTCGGTGAGCCTCCTGCCAGGTAAACTGCATACATCTCTGCTCCATAACCGTGCTGTTCCCGTCTCTTGCATAGGCAAGTGTGCGATGGGAAGCTATTTCACACATAGCCTTTTCCATTGAGTATGCCAAGCAAACAAAAAAAGGCAACTGATTACTAGCAGATGATATTCGGATGGGTGGCAGTTATTGGGTTTTTATGCCCCTTCCTTAACTTATCCTTGGTTGATCTAGGACGTGTAACCTGATAGTTTCCCCAGATACTCTAGAAACAATACGAGATTTAGAGTCAGAGCCTTGGGTTCACATCCCCATTCTTAAGTTTTCTCATCTTGGACATGTTACTTAATTTTGCCGTGTTTTCATTTCTTCACCTATAAAGTGATGTCAATGACTGACCTTAGGGGTTGCTGGAGAATCAAATGAAGAAGTGCTTTTCTTAAAGGTAATTGGTCAACTGATAAGGACAATACAAATGTGAATTTCCAGCATGACCATGTTAATGTGCTTCATTTAGTGCTGATTCTGTGATGTGCTCACGGTACCTGAGGAATGCAGTAACAATTTTACCTGGGCAGCATTCTTCCTTCACTCCCGTTCTGCTTTGATGAATAGTGGTGTTGATTGGATTGGGTTTAGATCAGATTGGACAAGTGGTGATGTACATTGTCAAGTAGAATTTCAGGACGTTCTGATATGATTGCTTCTTTCAATCTTGGCTGGGTCGTTTTCTTCTCTGTAACAAATACCTAGAAAAATAAAGCATTTACAAGACCTCCTTCCAAGTTTACTTCCTTTCTGCCTTGTCCCCCCCACTCCCTTTCTCCCTCCCTCTCTTCTTTCCTAATTTCTTTGGCCAAAGTACTAGGACTAACATTGCTTTCATGCCAGTGAGGACTTGAAGTAACATATTTTTAAAAAATCAAATCAAATGATCCACGAGGTACGTGAGGTTGTGCTGTGGTTACTGGGCAGGATTCCTAGACCTGATTTGTGCTGGATGAAATGAACTTCAATTTTTCCTCTTTCCTTCCATCATTTCAGGAAACTTGGATTTAACTGGTCAGAAGCAAGTGTTCAAAGCAGAGAACAATCCCTGGGTTACCCCAATTGCCGACCAATTCCAGCTTGGCGTGTCCCATGTTTTTGAATATATCCGTTCTGAGACGTACAAGTAGTAAGTAGACTGTGATTCTCTAAAATAGTAGACTGTCATTTTATAGTATTTGTAATTACACCATTTATAAAAACTATCATGTGACATTGTCATATTGGTGGCAGTCAGCTTATAGTATTTTTAAATGTTTTATTAATAACTACATGTAGTGATTGTCTCTGTTTTTTATAGATGATTTTTAATTGGTATTTTCAAAGGGAATTTATACCACATTAGTTTAGAAAAATTTTAAGGTATTACATTAGTTGAATGTTCAAGGCACTAGCAAAATCCACCAGACACATTAAGATCAGCACATACTTTTCTCTCCTTTGAATGCAAAAAATAACAAATGTTATGAACAAAATTGTTAAGCGGTTTATTTATAGAATCAGGAGAGACTACTAGGGAATCATTCTGTTCTTCAGAAGCTTTTACTCTAGCAAGATGATAATCTCTCTAAGAGAAAAAGAAAAAGCAGAAAAAGAGGAGGAAGGATCAGCTAGCTTAAGTCACAGCATCCAAATCCCTCAAGTCCTTGCCCTGGGTCAAGGACAGCTTGTGGGGAGCCAGGCCCCCAGACCTAACTGTCCCCACCTATTTGTTCCTGCTTGTGTCAGGGTCTGCAGGAACTCTTCCACCCCTACTTGCTCTGTTGTTGTGTCTTCTGACGTTATTTCCCCCTCATCCGACCCCCACCCCCAAATTGAAATGATCATTCTTCCCAATGCTTCCATGATCCTTAATACTGAAATCTAGTCTCCTCTAGTTCTAAGCAAATATAGAAGAGACTTGAAAAAAACCAAACAAACCCATAGTCCGGTTTCGTCTGATTTTGTGTGCAGCCCCAGCCTTTGAGAAGTTAACATCCCAGCTAGTCGAGAAGAGCTAGAGGGTCATTAAAGGTCACGTTTAGTTAGGAGCTTACATTTTTGGGATCAGAACAATGCCCCCCACTCAACGCAGGCCTTGCTGAATCTATGCTGGGGCAGTGGGTCAGGATTAACCAACAGCGCAGAATCCCTGTCTATACACAGCGGGCTCTGGTTCTGGACCTGCTCCCGTATACCATGTTCCTGGTTCCCGGACACATCCAGTACTTGTTTTGGTCCCGTTTCCATGGGGCAGAATCCCAGAGAAGATAAGCTGTGAAGAACAATGACGTTAAAACCAAACAGACTAGAATTGCTTAAGTGATAGCATATCCTCATCTATGAAAGCAGCGGAAAGCGTGGTTTAGATTTCTTTTAAGATAATACTGTGACATTTGCAATGTGTCTTAAGCCTTACCTATAAGAGTAAAACGAGGGGAATATAAAATGTGTTTTATTGTTTTCTGAGCCACAGTTACGTGCAATTATTTGTAGTTTCTTTAAATATGAATATAGCTCAGCCTTGGAAATTAGTTAAGTTCATTATGAAAATGTGTGAAAATATAATTGCAAATTAGCAGCTTATTGTTCGTTTTGTTCCTCTTAAATTGTTAATCATTGCTATCGTCAATTTTAGATGGATGTCTGATTTTTTTGTTAGTAAATGGCAGTCTCCATAGATCTTGGTTTGTAGGTTATCTTTTTAGAAAATCCTTGTATACATTTTAACATGCAGAAAAATCTACAAGCAAGCTTTTTTGGACTGAGAACTGGGGAAAAACACTCTTTTTTCTTCTGGCTAACGATCTTTTATTGTATCATCCATTAATTTATAACATATAGAATATTTACATATAAAAGCGCTTCTAATTCTAATTTCATTTTAAAAGACTAAGTTGTGAATTTATGGATATTGTGTTACCTCGGAGTCATTATTAGTCATTATTACAACTAATCACCATTATACACTATTATCTATTATAAGCTACTTTTGGTTATTTGAACATGGTGAGGATTTCAGATGAGTGAGGGTCATTGCCTTCATTGAGTTAATTGGTCGGTTATTTGAAAGGCAGTATATGGCATGACATTTTAATCAGTAACGTATTTGTTGTCTCTAGCCCTCTCTCATCAGCATCCTAGTTTTGAGGATCAGAGTGAGCTAAGCAATTTGCCTACCAGCTTACTTTTTGATTTCCTCATGGAGAATGACGCTTTTACACAGTGAAATGAACGTTCAAAAGCTTAAGTAAGCATAGGAGAGTCGTTGACCCCTTTTAGGGGGGACCAGTTCGTACCCTGTTGACTGCTTTTAGAAGAGTCTGTGAGCCTCTGCAGGGAGGATGCACTTGACGTGACCTCCTCAAGGGCAGGGCCCCTAGCAAATTCCCTCAGAATTCTCCTCCTCTCTCCACCTTGGGAAGAAGAGTGTTAGCCGTTCTCTATTTCAGCTGTCTGTCCTTCACCCATCTGCCTGTAGTCGCTGTGCTCACTCCGTCACCAAACATACTAGCCAAACACATGGACTGTTACGTAGGTAAGACACTAAGTCAGACTCTTACTCTTTTTTTAAAAAAATACCTGCATAAAAATGCCACCATTATGTTTCACTGAGTTTTAACATGTAAGGTTATAGCTGTGTGTGTACAAGAGCTTCGTGTAACTATGACCAGACTTAATTCTTTAATTTTTAAAGTAGTGACTTCCTAATCAGAGGCCTTGGAGCAGAAAGCTGTGCCTGTGATGACTTCTAAGGAGACTGTCTGTTCATTACACTCACAGTTTTCCAAAAAAGCCAATTTCACACTCAGTACCTTCATCTTAGGTGTTCTGTTCTAAAAGCTGCAGTTTCTACTCTTCGCTTCCTTACATCTTCTTCTATAAGCCACGTATACCCCTTCCGATAAAAAAATCCTTTTTTATATATTGGTCTTCAGACTACCATGAAAGCATATTTTAATTTTGCTTTGGCCCTTATATTTCTGATGAATCAATCTCCTTCCCTTTTTTCCATTTTTCTAACCAACTGATTCATTACCTAAGCGAGATCAGTAAAGAACTTACCTGCATGTTTCCTTTTCCATCCACGCCCATGGTCGACTTTCACAGCGACTTTCGTGTTCCAAGCACATCCTCAGAGGCCTTCTGGGTCTAGAGCAGAGACAGGCAGAGAAGATGGATGATCTGACTTCTAGGCTTTCATGGACTGCAGGAAGGGAACGTGGACGTTTGAAACAAAGCAGTGAAATCAGCGTGCAGGGAGAATTAGAATGCTCTGAGATAATGTAACGAGGTGAAGCTAGGAACTCGTGCACCTGGGCAGGAGGAGCTGGGGGTCGGTGTGGCCCGGAGCATGTCGAGGTGTCGTTTCAGAAGCTTGTTGTGTTGAGTACACTTTGGACATTCATCCTGTCCTCATCATTTCTCAGGTGGGGACTGCTCTTTGTCCATTTCTCATATGTCCAGCAAAGGGAACATATTGGCTGGTGTCCTTGCATTACCCATTCATCATGTTACCCCTCTGTTCAAATACAGTCATTTGCTCAGTGGTGTTGCTGAGGAGCAAACCCTACAAGGTCATTAGCATTTTCCGGTTGTGGTCGAGCTATCTGGTCACCCCTTAACTCTGTATTTGGTGGTGGTTTTCTCTTTGCGTGACCTCTTTGATTTCTGCGAAGCAGAATTATGATCAAATAGTCACCACTTATTAAAGTTTCCAGAAGGTAGATTTTTTTTTCCCCCAGGAGGAGAAGTCAGATTAGAGTCAGGATCCTTGACAGGATGCTTTGTGAAAGGGAGTAACTCACACTTTTCACATTTCCATCAAGGAAGGTGGATAGGAACTGCAAGCCATTTTAAAAGCTGACAAGTTAACTCTTAACAAAAGAGGAGGTTTGACAAATGTTCGGCTGAAAATGTGTTGGTTGAAAGAGGCATTTAGAAAACAGGCATGCTCCATGAAGGCTGCAATTTGCGAAGCATGGCTGTCCTACAGCCTCATTTCCAGAGCAGCATCACTCAGAGGATGCTTCCTCGTCGTTCTTCCTGCCCTGTGACTTGCTTTTGTCTCTAGGGGGAGGTGCCATGCTCACTTACATTTTTATTTTCTTCTTTAATCTTGAGTGAAGACTGGCCCTACGATTATTCATGCCAGTTAGTGGAAACATTTTCACAAAGCAACACTTGGTGGATGGTGGGCAGTGATGAGAAAAATGCTGGCAATTTCTTTTCACTAGGAATCTAGCAAAATAAGTCATCCTGTTTGATTTGTAAGGAGGAACACTTTTATCTGTTGGTTATTGTCTCTGAACTTACTTTGCTTGCACAGTTCAAACTAAGAAATGTTTTCTTTTTTCTGTGCTGTGTGCAAACCTGTGTACAGGCTATGGTGGACGTAAATGGGTTTTTATTAAACCACTAGCGTATCCTCTAATGGCTGCCGTGTCAGTGACCTAGAAGACCCTTGAATGACAGATCTATCTGGTCTACCAAAAGGCCGCAGCATTTCAAACCTAGTAGGGGATCCCATTCATTTTGAGACAGCCCTTTCCGGAAGGAAATCCCATCTAACAAAACTCTCCGAAACTTATTATTTTCTGCTAAAGTATAAATGGATACACAGAACTAGCAGATGGTTTTATAAATATCACAGAAGGATGAAGGAGAGGGTTAAACTTTCAGGACCTTTCTAGCAGTTAGTGAATTTTACATAGTGAAACAGGAAGGCAAGAAAAATGTAGACTTTTCTTTCATTACTGTATCTGAAAATAGCTCAAATTAAGCCAGAGAAAAACAGTATTTCTTTATAGTAGACATGAAAATGAAGAACCAGGTTTTTTTCCCAAAAGCTTTGGACATAAAAGATTGTTTTTATTTTTAAAAGTTGACTGTGTATTTATTGAGTTCCTGGTAATTTAAATTTCCTTTATAGATGTTACATATGTATATTTTGGTTCTTTCTTAAGTTAATAAATGTATTATCACATTTCCTCCATAATACAAAAAAATGATTCAAACTTCTGACATCTCTGGATCTATTTGCGTGCAGATATGTTGCATTTACCTAACATCGCTAAGAAATAGCAAAGAGGAGAGGGAAACCCATAAAGTATATTTTGGATGGTATCGTATCATATTCCTTATCTCATGTTGACTTTCAGTGGTAAAATTGTGCAGCATTCCTTTTTCTCCAGATAGTATGTTGCCAGCACACGGAGTTGAGACGTGTTTATTCCACTGAGTAGACATAAGTCCAGACAGTAATGTCAGCTGTGGATCATTGACACAGTCACTCACCTGTTGCTCTGTGTTGCCGTGAGCTGTTCGTTGCCCTGGTAAACTAATACGTCCCTCTTAAGGTAGCAGGAGGAAAACAGATCATGCAAGGAAGAGTACATAACAATTTTTTCTCCCTTCCAGGTTTTTTTGATAGATTGTTTAATGTAATTTACATTTAAAAGGTTTTTGCTTTTCTGCTGTTAACTTGTTGAGCTCTATTATTCAGGTATACTTTAGAGGTCGTTAGTATTTTTCCATTTTCTTGGTGCATGTTCACCATTTTTTCTATACATGAAGTTTTTATATGCCTCTTGAAAACTTTATTTTTCTATAATTTTATAGCTCATGCAAAATGGTTCAGTTTTTTAAATGGAAAATGCTTCCCGTTTGACATTGCCAGTGCACCTGGATTCCGGGGCAGTCACAGTAGGGACCTCTGCCCCTCAACCTATAAAAGTCTAAGGTGAACCCTGCCAGCATTTAAAAACTAGCTTCAGGGGGCTGCCTGGTATTCCTGAAGGCTTCTAGGAAACCCCATCTTATACCTATTCTGTATTGTCTTTAACTCTGACTTGGCTACACATGGAGATTGGAGAAGCTTCCCTCACATATCCACATTCACTGTGCGCCGGCCTGCCAGCTCTGTGGGGACAGGCTCAGTCAGGTTTGACCAATGAGCAGAAGCTCTGTCAGTCCTTCTGCATTTTATTCAGCGACTAGTATACTTACCATTAAAAAACTGTGAATACATTTAGAATAAAGGGAAAAAAAATAACTTCCGCATCAAAAGGAGAAGAGTGATGTTTATTCCGAACCTCACACTTTTATGTAATATGATTTTAAAGAGCAATCATGTCCTCCGTCCCCACCCCTTATCTCAACTTGTGTGTCACTGTCAAGCTTGCATTGAGCCTGTCTTGTATAGCTGGACTGTAATGTACAGCGTGATTCGTTACAGTATCAATTTAAGGTGAATAGAATATAGATAATTTGTTCCACTCGACAGAAGAAAATCAACTTAGGCTAGACTCAGCCTGTGCTTGAAGAAGGAAATGTGTCAGGTTACTTCCTCTTCAGGCACTATTAAGAGTTCCATTCTTAGATGAGACTCACTTGATATAATCATATCGAGCTATTAAGTATTGACCTCCTCAATGAAATTGATCAGCCCTGCATATTGACAGCCTTTTTATTTTTTTTTAACTCCTAGTAATCTTAAAGTTCAATGCTTGATGCTTTCCATAGAGCTAAGATGAGCTATTGCCTGCATTTACAGTTTTTATTTGAGAGCTAAATTAATAAGTGGTGCTTTTATCATAAAAAAAAAAACCTGTGACTTCTATTCTCTACACAGTAATATCTTATTATATGCTGGCTTTTTATTGAGATCTGGTCTCTTATTATGGTCGAGAATTAGTAGAGTGTTTTGAGGGGGTTTTCTTGGTGATTTTTGGCAGTTCAGAGTTCATCTATACCGTCAAATATTCTGACTTAGAATGTGTATTATGAAAGGAGTTTCCATCAGTTTTATCAGATAAAACGCTCAACTGTGAGTTACGTTCATAGGCATCTGTTGATGTTCCAATTTATTTGCCAGCCATTAAGGAAACAACTTCTCATATTTTATCCTGTTGTGTTTGTGTATTATTTTATATGTATTTGAAGACTCGTGGTATAAAAAGTTTTCAGTCAAGAAATACTATTTCCACTTTTTAAGTAGTCTCACTTGGAACATATGCTGTTCAACCACCTTCACGTTGTACATACTTTTGATTCTCCATCTGATTAGATAATGTATATTTAGAGAATAAATAATCGTTGAGGTTTTGGTTGTCTTATATGTCCGGTTTACCAAGTAAACACATGGCTTTTTCTTTTTCTTTTTCTTCCTGCTGATACCTAATTTTGTCCAAGTTTGGCTGTCTAAGCCATGCAGCGGAAATTTATTGTCTTACCATTTTAGAGGCTGGAAGTCTGAGATCAAGGGGTCGGTGGGTTTGGTTTTTTTTTCTGATGGAATGATCCGTTCCAAGCCTTTCTGCTTGGCCTGCAGATGGCAGTTTTATCCCTGTGTCTCTTCACATCATCTTCCTTGCTTGTGCATTGCTGTCTGCATTCAAATTTCCCATTTTTATAGGGACACCAATATGGTGACATTCTGAGGTGCTGGGGGCTAAGGCTTCAACAGTTGAGTTTGGGCGCAGACAGGGGTGCTGTTCAACCCATAACACTGTTGTCACTCGGATGCCCAGAAAAAGCATTCAGCCCTCTGTCCATGTGTTCCACCTCTTTACTCTTTTCCTCCACAGTCCCCATAGATTCACGGTAGGCATGTTTTCTTTATTAGCGAGTACATTTGAATGACTCTGTGAGACTTGATCCACCCCCCGCCCCCATGCCTCTCCTGATAAGCTTGGCTTCTGAAGTTAAAAGTTCCTCCAAAGCATGCAGATGGACTCCCGTTTCATTTTAGGGACGTGGAATAGGCTCTTATGCCTGGCAGAGGGGTCAGTGTTTTTATTTCTGATCTTTTAACAGTGGACCATGTTGAAACAGAAACTGGTTAAGATTTAAGGGTCTCTTGGGAAGGAAAGGCACCTAAAAAGCCCCCTGCTTTGTCATACTTGGCTAGAAAATTCAGTTACACAGAGCACCACCTGCTGGACCACAAGAATCTTCTAGAGGGAAGATGGTACAAAGAGGGCTTTTGTGCCTGCTGTCTGCTTCATATGCCGTGGGATCCATTCTTGTAGGTATGGAATCTTCTCCCTGGGACTTTGTGGTCCTGAGTGGTAGCTACTGGCATGTTACTCAATAAGGGGTCAGAGATTTCCTGTCTCATGCCAGAGTTCCAGTTACCACATCTGGAGCCCTTATAACTTTGTTTCATCTTTCTTACCTTAACAGGCAAGATTGAGACTACGAATAACAGGGCAGGGCATTCTGTTCTCAGGTAATAAAGCTGGTTTGCCCTCCCAGCAGGGAGAGAGGCATCAGAAATGGAGAGCATATTTTCACGCAATGCTCCGTGGCATCGAGACACAGGCATACTGTGCTGTGAGGCTCTGAGGAAAAAGAAGGGAAATAAGTCTGTTCTTAGTGTGTGTACTGACTGATTCTAGAGGTGGGCCTCTGGTCTCAGTCCTGTCAGTGGCAAACGGCCTCTTCACACCCACGCTCAGCTTCCCCATCTCGAAGGGAGTGATTCAAACTAGATCATCCCAGAGTTGCCTCAGCAATGATTTCTCATCCCGATTTTTTTTTCTGGGAAACATGTTTTATTGTCTATATTAGTTCATTATTTTTTAAAAATTTAGTTTAATTCCTGAATTTGCCCCCATATGGACTTACTTCATTGATTTTTTTTAAAGGCAACGAAAGATGATGATGACCCTGAATATAAATTGTTATAGGAAAATGGATACAAGATAAAATTACCAGATCAACCTTTTTATTCTATATTTTATGGAATACCTAATATATGTTTGGCAGTAACTTATTCGTACACATGAATTCCTGACACTTTTCGATTCTTCAGACTTATTAATCAGTGTAGTCAGCACCAGAGCAATTTTATGAGACTTACCAGTCATCAAAAATTTATTATCAGATAAATCAAAGAAGCAACGAGCATCTTAATAGGGTAGAGAAAGTGGCATGTAAAAGATCGTTTAAGACTGTGCTTTTTGTCGGTTGTGTGTTATATTTACAACCCGTATCAGAGAACTCGCTCATAATTTCATGCAAAGGGTCACAGGGTGATGGTTAGCTTCTTAGGTGAAACCTCTTCTCTTTGTTTTTCTCCAGTAGAATATTTTGTTGGGTCTACCTGTAAGGCGAGGATGCTACGTAGACAGAAGGTAGGAAACCTCATGTTTGAATGTGAAGCGTGTAGCATTCGTTTTAAACTAAGATCTGCATTTTCTTTGGAATTCTGTTACAGTTGTCATCCAAAGTTAAGAATTTGCAAACTCAGTCCTCTCCTTTGGGACAAGATTGCTAAGCTTGATCTCTTGGAAACGGCATGGGGAAACCTCACAGTGGGCTCCGTGTGTACCTTCTGAGGAATGAGACTCAGGCTTATGTCTGCTGTGTTCTTGGCACTGTTTCTGACACCATTCTGAAGGAATCACAGAAGACTCGGATCTCCATTGTGTGAGACGAGCTGTTTGGAGGGGATCTTTTCTGTCACCCGAGCCCTGTGCGGAGCGTGCCAGACTCTCACTAGTGTCTAGGACAGAAGGATCATGGCAGTGGGCCAAGGAAGGGCTGAGGGGCCTCTGTGGAGCTTCTGTACCGATCCACTGGAACGGACCCGAAAGACAAAGCTGAGTTATTTCGCAGCAGACATACAACCTGCTGCCCACCGCACATCTCCTTAAGTGCTGTTTTCTCTGCCCGGAATGTTGTTTCTTCCTGTATTTACCTATTGAAAGCCCACGTGTTCTTCAAGTATCACATACTTCTTCCTCAGAGACCTTTTTTTCTGAATATTTCCCAATCACCCATGTTTTCCAAATCCCTTTTATCATCTTTCTTCAGAGACTTTACTTTTCCTTAGTAGCAGTTTTCATAATAGTGATCACTTACTGAGTATTGACCGTGTGACAGACATTGTACTAAACTCATTACCGACGCTGTTTATCATTTTATAACACAATATTTATTTCTGTGAATACTAACCTTTATGTGGTGGGGGAAGGGAGCTGAGTACATGTTTTCACTCCCTTAAGAGGCTGTAATCTTTTTGAGAGCAACACTCAAGATTCCTACAAGCCTGGACTTTGCGTGTGGCATGCCCTCAAAGTATTATATAAATGACCTGTCTCACGCGGAGGAGACTCTGACAGGTTGCCCTGATTTCTGAAAGAAATCAAAAAAGAAGAAACAAAAACCATGCCAGCCTCTAGCATGGACCAAGTTACAGTTTTTTTTGTTTTGTTTTTGCCGTGCCCGGTAAACAATAAATGCCAAAACATTAAAATGCATTCTCAATATGTAGTATTAAGTGAAGGTGATGTCTTCACAGTAGCCTTTCACTGTTTGTGTAGATCTCTTTTTTACCACACTACTCCCGTATCAGAAACGAACTTGTTTTTTAACCACAAATCAATGAGCTGTGTTTGAAAGTGAGCCCCTCCTCTCTGTGAATCCACAGACTCTGGGGATTTTTTGCGCCTTCTCTTTGTCAAGGGAGTATTTCATGGTATCTGGAGGGTGTGATTGTGTCACAAATGTCTGGACTCTTTTGGAGAGAGACTCGGGATACCGGTAGGGGTGGTTATCTCTAGGGAAGGAAACTGGGTGGCTAGAGGCTGGGAGAGCAGGACGTATTGTCCTCACTGTTTACCCTTTGGTACCTGTTGAATGTTCTGTTTTGTACATGTGTTCACTACTTAATAGATTGCTTAAAAACCAAAGAACCACCTATAAGGCCCTTAAAGTTAAGAAACCACAAAGAATGTAGCCGTAGATAGGAATACCTCGTTTTATTGCACTTTGCTTCATTGTGTGTCTCAGATGATGCATTTTCTTTACACACTGAAGGTTTGTGGCAGGCCTGTGTCGAGCTAGTCTCTCGGAGTCGTTTTTCCAATAACATTTGTTCCCTTCTTGTCTCTCTGTCACATTTTGGTAATTTTCACAATATCTCAAGCTCTTTCATTACTAATATATTTCTGATGATGATCTGTGATCAGTGATCTTTGATGTTACTGGTGTAATTGTTTTGGGGAACCACAATGTGTGCGTAAGTAAGACAACAAACTTCATGGGTGGACATTGTGTGTTCTGGTTGCTCCACCGACTGGCCAGTGCTGTGTCTCTCCTGCTCCTCAGGCCTCCCATTCCTGAGACATAGCTGCAGATGGGGTGGAAATAGCAAGAGAACTAGAATTAGAAGTGGAGCCTAAAGATGGCACTGAATTGCTACAATTTCATGATAAAACTTGAACAGATGAGGACTTGCTTCTTATGGGTGTGCAAAGATAGTGGTTTCTTTCTTTTTTTTTTTTAAGATTTTATTTATTTATTAGAGAGAGAGGTAAGTGAGAGAGCAGGAGTGGGTGGGGGAGGGCAGTAAGAATCAGATTCCCCGCTGAGCGGGGAGCCCGATGTGGGGCTGGATCCCAGGACCCCGGGATCATGACCTGAGCTGAAGGCAGATGCTTCACTGACTGAGCCACCCAGGTGCCCCAAGAAAGTGGTTTTTTGAGGTGGAATCTAGTGAAAATGCTCTAAAAATGGTTGAAAGGACAACAAGATTAAGAATATTACATAAACTTAGTGGATAAAGCAGTTGCAGGGTTTGAGAGGATTGGCTTAACTTTTGAAAAAAGTTCTCCTCTGAGTACAGTGCTGAAGCAGCATCACGTGGCACAGAGAAGTTGTTTGAGAAAGGAGTCAGGTGAGGTGGCAGATTTCATTGCTGTCTCTATCTTTTTTAAGATTCTATTTATTTATTTGAAATAGAGTAGAGGGAGGGGCAGAGGGAGAGAGAGAGAGAGAATCCCCAGCAGACTCAGTGCTGAGCGCGTAGCCCGACAGAGGGCTCAATCTCACGACCCTGAGATCATGACCAGAGCCGAAATCACAAGTTGGATGCTTAACTGACTGAGCCACCCAGGCGCCCCCAACGCTGTCTTAAAAAAATTGCCACAGTCACCCCAATATTGAGCAGTCACCACCCTGATCGACCAGTCAGCAGCCATCAACATTGGAACAAGACCCTCCACCAGCCAAAAGATGAAAGCTCACATGGTGGTCAGCATTTTTTAGGAAAAATATGTATTTATTAGGACATACTACTGTAGCACACTTAATAAACTACAGTGTAATGTCAACACAGCTTTTATATGTGCTGGAAAAACAAAAACTTCATGTGACTCACTTTATTGAAATAAATAAATAAATGTTTGCTTCGTGGTGGAGGTCTGGACCTGAACCCTCGGTATGTCTGAGGAACGTATGCCTGAAATTAGTTTTGTCTCCTGTGATGGGTCTTCTCCATTCATTAACCAAGTAATCCCAAAACTTTCCTAAAGGGTCCTGAGTCTTAGAAAGGGACTGTCTAAATAAGAGTTTGAAAGAAGGTTCTCACTTAATGCAGTGATCATGCCTGTTCTTGGCTTAAGTATTGTGAAATCTTACACATTTTTTATATGTCTCAGCATCAGGCTTTCCTGTATCCTTGGAAGAATCTGTAGCAATCCGTTTTTCCTTCATCATCTAATGTGAAATGGGAAAAGGTAGTCATTCACAAAGAGGTGACCGAGTAGAATAGGAAGAAGAAACAAGAAAATGTACTTTTGCGTTGAGTGTCTTTAAATAGGGGTATTTTCCCACCTCAGAGTTTAAGTGATTGGAAGTAAGGCTTTTTATATTAGACAGGTCATGAGAGTTTGAAAGGAAGAATGGGATGTTGGAAGAGTTCATTGTGTATCAGAGGATGAGGGTGGGCTTCAGGTTCCCATACAAGAGACATGGATTTTTTTGTCTTAATTCTTCTCTCTCATTTAATATTTTTGGCTGTAAGCTAAGATGACGTGTGTGTTTCAGACTGTTTATGTGAGATTATGAGCATTTTTAATCTGTTCTTGTGCATTCTCAATAGAAACTGCGTGAGTGGTGATCTTTTAATAGACTACGTCTTGCAACTAGCGAATTTATTTTGGAACTAAATTCTAGGTAATTCCTAAGGAATGTAAATTTTGTTAATAACAATTTTTGTTTTGAAATACTTAAAATTTTAGAACTGTATTTTTTTTTTTTTTAGCTTTCTGAAGCAGACTTCTGCTTTATAAGTTGAATTACCAAGATCAACAAGGAAAATACTGGTCATTAGGTTGATTTAATGAAAGTATTATTATTTTTATACTGAAACATGGTTAGAAAAAGAAATAATGGCATGCGGGAAAATGCCCCTTCAAAACCACCATGTGAATACATTATACAGAACGACTTTGGTTTTACTGTGGTTGAAATGCTGAATCTTGAGCAGCTTCTATTAGAAAAATTCAGAACACGATCAAGTCCAGTCCCCTACCCCTCCCTCCCTTTCTTTTATTCATGGGCTAGCATCCAGGTGGATTCGTGAGTGAGAGAAGTTGCCTCCATTGCACTGAGGAGAGAGAATTGACATTCACTGACTTTCTGCTATGGTTGAGGCCCTGAGGGGGTTCCTTATAGGCTTCATCTCCCATAATTTCATGACTCCATGAGACGTAGATATTCACCTGGCTTTCAGATGAGAAGACAGTGAGTCGCAGATGAAGTAAAATGACCAGGGTTTGCCCGACTGGTAGAGCCAGAAATCAAACTCCATCCATCTTATTCAAAAGCACACTAATCTTGTATTCTCCTTGTTGCTTTTGAGTCATATCTAGGAAGAAAAAGAAGAAGCCCTGAGATTATGTTGACATTCTCATAGGTACGTTAATGTTTGATGCTTCATGGTACAGTCATAACCATTTGGCTTCTCTGGTTCTTAAATCAAGCCCAGCCCCCCTTAGGGCCATATCCTCATCCCGTGGTTGAAGGCACAGGCAACAACATTCAGGTGTCCCGAAACAGCATCCCTGAAAGCCTGTCTTCCTCCTTCTACCCTGACTCTGATCTAACGTTTACATGTGTGCGTGGTTCTGGCCCAAGAAACACAAATTCATCTTTTCGCCAGCTACCCTCCAGTGGGTGTGTATTCATCTACTGTGGGCTACACATTTACATTGTTTCACAGTTGGACTTTAGTCAGTTAATACCTCTTCCAAGGCCTCTCTCTACCATTCATCAGTGACTGAAATCAGATTGGCTAGTACAATCCCTCCGAAGTTTTCCCCGTGATCTCTTCTTTGTGTCTTAGTTTTCTTAGTAGCTCCAGTCCCAGGTTATAGTCCTCAACAAAGCCCTGACTTTTCTCCAAGGAGTCTTCGTTCTTTTAAGTGGAAAATAACATTAGCATGCAAAAACTGAGGGGCCAGAAGTATATATTTTCCAAGCACGCATCAAGGAAGGGTTAGAGTGTCATGAGATCTGCCAGCCACTGCAGTGACAAAGCAGAAAAATTACCTGTATTCAAGGGAGCATGCATTCTGGTTGATGGTTCCAGTTTACCTGAATCATCAAGTTTGTTTTGGCTTTACTCTATGATTGGAGTTATTAATCCACTTCCCCCTGTGGGAAGTTATCCACACTAAAGCATGCGTGTATTTACGTGGCTGGCGATCGCACATTGGCATGTCTTCCTTTTCTTCCTGGCCCTGGTCTCACATGTTCTGGAATTAACTGCTTAGTGTGTAAGTTTAGGGACTTTTGTCACTGTCCCCAGAGTACCTAAAAAGAAAAAGAAATAGTAACTTCCTCTAGGTTTTGTACTAAAGAAGCAAAAGTGGAGGCCACTCAGTAATGCAAAGGTGTAGATCACCTGGTTTCTAGGCAGACTCCCATTCCGTTATGAGATGGTAACAGTGAAGCAGGGAAAATGTACCAGCACAACCTTTTGAAGTTGTGTGTGTTCCCTCTTTATTTGTCTTTTAACACAAATAGTTTTACTCTCATGTTCAATTTCCAGATGACATTTGGCTTGTCCTCCATCCCATTCAAGTTTTTGCTCAGATGTCATTGCAACAAAACACTTACCGCTGTATCTAAAGCAGACCCCACCACCCACTCCTGCCTGTATTTTATCCATCCCCTTCCAGAACGGAGGTTCCCCCAGGAGCTGGGGCTTTGTTTTGTGCACTGCTGTGTCGCCAGGAGCCTCAGACAGTGCCTGGCCCCTGCTCAGCTCTCAGAATACTTGATGAATGAGAGTTGTTGTTCTTTCATGTATACATTGTAGCCTGCAGGTTCCACGTTTCTGCTTGAGGAACGTTTTTAAAAGCCTTCTGTCGCACATCCATTACACATTTTTAAGTGTTTCCCTTTTTCTTCTCGTGTCTGAGTTGCTAAGATTTCGTGATATTATTAGTGTCGCTTCCATCACCATAAATGTTTCTGTGATGTTTCCAGGGCTGCAGCCTTCCCTAGCCAGCTCTTCTCCATCAAATCTAGTAGCTCTTTTTAGCTAGGCTTTGAAAGAAACCCCACATATGGAATTTTAGAGGGTAATATGGGGGAAAAAATACCAGAGCTGTTAAGGGGGTAATTGACCTAGACTCAGACCATTAGCCTGTTTTTCTTCCTGTTTCTGAATCTGCCAGCCTCCATCCTCTCACAAATACCTCTGTAGGGTTTTGGGGGGGGTACCTAGCTATTGGCCGCAGAGCAGCACCCCACGATGCAGATGTGACTGCCAGCCTCTGTCATGATGGTGTGAGAGAATCTGTAGAAGGTGAATTGGCAGGCTTTGAACTGGAGTCATTGCTTAGAAATAAATAGCAAAGCAGAGGGGAGGGAATGGGAAGTAGTTCCCCGCCCCCCCCCCCAAAATAAGGTTTGTTCACAAGTCAGAAAAACCACCTACAGCTCAGTCCCTGAACCTAAAAACCTGGATGTGGGAGGGTATAGGAAATCCCTAACTAGGCATTCAGCTTTGGGGGAACAGCCAGAGGACTCCTCATCAGCTGCACTGAGAAGCAGCCATATCCTGCAGTAGCTTAGCTCCCTCACCTGTGTCACTGACCTGTTGAACCCAGGAGCTGCCCAGCAAGGGCGAGGAGTGGTGGTGTGCTTCAAGAAATATTTGGCTTGTCTGCACACAGAAGGATCCCGTCAACGCACTGCTTCCAAGTGTGATACTAAATTTTCTCACAGGTTGCATTAATTTTGTGTATTTCAAACAAAATTCTGATCAAATTTTTATTGTTAACAATGTGTCAAAGACAAAAAGATGGCATTTTATGGGTTTGTCCTAAGATGTGGCAATAGTGTGATGTCGTTTTAATTACATGCACCACAAAAGAGAGAGAGAGAGAGAGAGAGTACATGAATGAAAGAATCGTAACCACTGTATAACATCATTCCCCAATTCCTGCTTTTGAAATTAAATGTCGCTGCATCTGTTACAAAAGAACTAGAGGCTTCAGAGCAGCTGGCAGACCCGCAGCCAGGTTCCCCCAGCCTCTGGGCTCAGGGCCTCGCCACTGTCTGGTGGTGCACACTTGTGCCAGTGGAACTTGGGGACCCTAGAGAAGCATTTCCATGAACCCAGTGGGTTTCTAAATACCCCCCAAAAGAAATGTCAATAAATGGTGAAATATCTCCTGGTATTACCTGGAAGGGAACCTAGGAAGAGGAGGGTTTAGAGCATCAAGCAGGATAAGCTTGCTCCAGGAGGCATGCAGGAGACAGTGCATGTGAGCACAGGCTCTGAAGGCAGATTCCCTGGGTTCAAATCCCACTTTTACACCTTTCGCTAGTTTTGTGATATCGGGCCAATTGGATTTTTTTAAATTTAACGTCTTTTTTGAAGAGCAGTTGTTATACAATAAACTACATATGTAAGGTTATAATTTTTAATACATTTTGACACGGGTATATACTTATAAATTAGTCACCGGAATCAGGACAATGAACCTATTTGTCATACCCAGAAGTTTGCTTGTGCCCCTGTCTTAACCCTTCCCTCATGCCCCTCACTCCTTTTACCCCATCTCCAGGCAACCACTGATCTTCCGAACTATACGTTGTTGTTTTGTAAAGTATTATGTATAAACATAGGGTGTGTACCCTTTTGTTTTAAGCGGGCTCCTTTCATTCAGCATCACAATTCTGAGAGGTGTTGTTGCATTAAGCAACAGTTCATTTCTTTTTACTGCTCAGAAGTCCAGTAAGTGGGTATACTGCAGTTCATTTATCTAGCTCCCTATTGGTGGGTGTTTGGGTGGTTTCCAGTTTGGGGCTATTACAAATACAGTTTTGATGAACTTTTGTGTGCAAGTCTTTGATTGGACATGTGCCCTTTCCATGTGGAGTGGAATGGATGAATCATACGTTAAGTGTAGATTTGCCTTCTTAAGTAACTGCCATACTGTTTTCAAAGTGGTGATATCATACCACCAACCAGCAGCGTCTCAGTGTTCCAGTGGCTCCCTATCCTTCTCAACCCTTGCTGTGGCCAGTTTTTTTTCACGTTTATCCATTCTAGTAGGTTCCATTATAGTGATGAATAATGCTGTTGAGCTTTAGCCATCCCTATATCTTCTTTAGTGAAATTTTTGTTCAAATCTGTCCATTTTAATAGTTCATTTTATTGCTTTGAGATTTTTTATATGTTCTAGATACAAATCCTTTATCGGTTGTGTACTTTGTTTTGCCAAGCTTTTCTACCTTTCTGTGATTTGCCTTTTTATTCTCTTAGAGGTGTCTTTTGAAGAATAAAACCTTGTAATTTTGTTGAAGTCCAGTTTATCAATTTGTGCTTTTATGGATTGGGCTTTTTGGTGTCATATCTAAGTATTCTTTGCCTAATCTAAGTTAATAAGATTTTCTCTTTTGTTTTATAGTCCAGAAGATTTATAATTTTAGGTTTTGCATTTAAGTCTGTGATGCATTTTGAGTTCTCTTTTATATGGAGTGAGGTGTGGATGAAAGTTCATATTTTTGCATATAGATATCCAGTATTTTCTGTACCATATTTAGGTGCAGATTGGTTGATTGTGTTAAGTTTTCTGTATCCTTGTCTACTTGTTCTGTTAATTATGGAGAAAAGGGTGTAAGTTTCAGACTATAATTATGAATTTGTCTATTTCTCTTTTCAATCCTGTCAGTTTTGCTTCATGTAGTTTCAGGTTCTGTTATTAGATTTATAAATATTTAGGATTGTTCATGTCCTCTTGATTAGTTGACTCCTTTTTCATTATGAAGTGAAATTCTTTAGCCATACTATATTCCTTACCCAGAAATTGAGTTTGTCAAATAATAATGTAGCTACTCCATCTTTGTTTTGATTAATGTTAGCATGGTATATCATTTTCCTTTTTTTTTTTTAACTTATTTATATCTTTATATTTAAAGTGGTTTTCTTATGGGCAGCATGTAGTTTGGACCCATTTTTTCATCCCTTTTGCAATCTCTGTCTTTTAATTGGGGTATGTTAATCATTTACACTTAACATGATTGGTGATATAGATAGGTTTGACTCTCTTCCATATGTGTGTGTATATATATATATATATATATGTGTGTGTGTGTGTGTGTGTGTATATTTATTTATTTATTTTTCCTATTCCATCTGTTTTTTTCCCCACTTTTATTTTTTTGGGCCTTTGGCTTGTATATTTTTTAGGACATCATTTTGTCTCTTTTGTTCCTTTTTAGCTGTAATCTTTTATTCTTTAATTTTAGGGTTACTTTAGTGTTTGTAATTTACATCTTTGACACTTCCCAGTGACATTATTTCACTTCACATAGAGTAGGAAAACTTTGCAGTAATATGCTTTGATTTCTCAGATCCTAGGCTTTATGCTTCTGTTGCCATTCATTTTACTTCTAATGTTCTGAACTCCACATTGCACTTTTATTATTTTTATTATTGAAATATCCTTTGTAGCAATCTAAATAGAAATAAAGCATCTTCTACATTTTGTTATTTATTTACCACTTTTTGTGCCCTCTGTTCCTTTGAATAGGTCCATATTTCTATCTAGTATGTTTTTTTTTTTTTTTTCCGGAAGGGCTTCCTGTAGCTTTTCTTACATGGCATGTGGACCTGCCATTTATGCATTCTTTTACATTTCAATATACCTTGAAAACCCTTTATTCCCCATTATTTTTTGAATGATATTTTCACTGGTGTAGAATCTTGGATAGGCAGGTTTTGTCTCTCAGTACTTTAAAGGGTTTTGTTCCACTGTCTCTCTCTTGCATTGTTCCTGACAAGAAATCTGCTGTATTTCTCATGTTCCTGTATATGTAACCATCCCTCCCACCCCTTGGCTGCTTTTAAGATTGTCTTTTTATCACTGGTTTTGAGCAGCTTGATTTTAACGTTCCTTAGTGTGGTTTTCCTCACTTCTGTTTGTTCTTGGGGTTTGCTGAGCTTATTGGATCTGTGGGTTTACAGTTTTTATCAAATCTAAAAATTTTCAGCCATTATTTTTACAGATATTTTTACCAAGCACTCTCCCTCCTCGTCCTTGTCCCCTAGCCTTGCCTCTTCTTTTCTGTTCATGCATGTTTTAGCCTCTTATAGTTGTTCCACAACTAACTTATATTCTGTTCATTTGTTTAATCCTGTTTTCTCTCTGAGTGTCATTTTAGATCTTTTTTTATTATTTTGAATTAAAATTCCATAATAATCTCATACATTATCATTTTCATCTCATGATTATTTGGATCTTTTTTTTTATCTTACAAAAGTCAGAATACTGATTAACTCTAGTGGAAAGGGAGGGAATTTCAGGGAGAGTGGCTCTACCTTGTTTTCATTCTCGTCCTGAGTGATGGGTACATGATTATTCATTTTTCAGTTCTTGTTAAATGAACTTACTTGAACTTATATTGTATGTGCCTTTGGTAATAGTTCTATTTCAGTAGTTTTAAATGACTTGAAAATACAGTGATTTGGTTTTACATTCTATTGGATTAAACTCCAATGACAGAAAGAACTGGAAAAAATGATACCTTTTTCAGAAATATTATTAGTAATAACATTTTCATTGTTTTTTACATTCTTTATTATAGTATAAAGCAAAGAGTAATTATGTTAATGTCATCAGGGAATACGATTTTCAGCAAAAGAGAAAGGAGTTAAAAAATTGAAGAAGTTAAATCCTACAATCATAAATTAGAATTGGAAATTAACAGTAAAACCTCAGGATATTTTTTACCTTTAAAAAAATAGTTCTTTGTTCTGTCCACCAAAGAGACCTAGAAAAAATGACCAACAGAGTTAGCAATACCACTCTTGGCTCTGGATTATTGTCTTTAAATACCATTTCCCACTTAAAGAACTCTGGGATCTTAAAAAAAATAAAAAGGCTAATTCCAGGTCTTTATCAGGAGAATATATAACTGAGCTGTAATATCCTGTCAATCTAGAAAGCTAGGAAGCTATCAAAGACTGTGTCAGAAGAACTCGAGATGCCTGGTTGAAGAGGCGAGCCTCCCATTGGCTAAATCTAGGACAGTTTGGATATTAGTAAGAATAACTAGAGTTTGGGGCGCCTGGGTGGCACAGCGGTTAAGCGTCTGCCTTCGGCTCAGGGCGTGATCCCGGCGTTATGGGTTCAAGCCCCACATCAGGCTCCTCTGCTATGAGCCTGCTTCTTCCTCTCCCACTCCCCCTGCTTGTGTTCCCTCTCTCGCTAGCTGTGTCTATCTCTGTCAAATAAATAAATAAAATATTTAAAAAAAAAAAAAGAATAACTAGAGTTTGTTAAAACATTTACATGTTTTTAGAAAATCTCATTCAAAGTATAAAAAGTTGGGTTTGTTTTTTTTTTTTTTTTTAGATAACCAGGAAATTTGAATACTAGATATTTGATAATACTAAGGAATTTTTAGGTTTGGTCGTAGTTGGTGATTGTATACTTATGTTTATGAATGAACTAATATAATTTCTCACATTTGCCTCAGAAGAATGTGGTGGGGTAGGAAGGTGGGAAGTACAAGTGAAAATGAATGAAATAGAACATGCCCTGAGTAGATAGCATTTGAAGCTGGATGGGTGGGTACATGGGAACTTATTATTCTCTCGACTCTCGAGTATGGATAAAATTTTTCCAAATAAAGTTGAAAATATTTTAAATAGAATGAAGAATAATGAGTGCCTGTATCATAGTATTGTTGTGGAGATAGTGCCTGGTAAGCTCTATATTACATTATTTACCTTAATAAAGAAAATAAAAATAGCTCAGATCCCATGCCCTCCACCCCAGTTTTTCTGCTCAAGCAGTAAAAGATTCATTCATTTCAGTCCACGGTTTGGAGCTGAAAGGTCCCTGTGGAGCTATCCATGGTGCTGGCCGGTGCTGACCAGTGCTGACCGAGGAGACCTGGGAGGAAAGGGAGGAGACAAGGCAGCATGGAATGAAAGATGAGTCTGGTCATATATACCCTGAATTTGAGGTTTATGGATAACCCTAAATGGAGAGAGATCTATTAGGGAAGTGGTTTTATGGTCCTAAAATTTAGGAATCCAATTTAGGCTGGAGCTACAGTTCATCTTTCTTTTGGCTGAGTCTTCCCAGGACCCCTCCTTTAATTAGACACTAGCCTGCCAACTAAGGAGGAAAATTTGATCATAAATATATGTTACATCAGCAGTGTGGTAAATGTAAACATAAACGTTAACATCCAGCCATATTTATATATAGCAGTCCTTTTGATAAGACAGAGCTGCCTGGAATCATGTCGATGGATGATCTTCCTGAAAGAGAAAATTGACATTATAGTTAGAGAAATGTAAACCACCTTCACAGATGGAAAACAAGGTTACTGCAGTGTGGTTCCTTTTATTTACAGATGTAGGAAAGTTAATAATGAGGGAGATCAGAACAAGGGGAGTAGAAAGGAGATAAAGTGGGACTGTTCTTAAAACTTACATCTAAGGCCTTTTTGTCTGCATTTAGAACTAGGGAAAGGAGTAAAATGTGTTCAGCTGACTTCTGTTTCCAATGTTTTGTTTTACTGTGTTCAAATATTGTAGAAGCATAAAGATCATGAAATCATAGTGATTATCTAATTACACCTCCTTATTTTTCGGATGATGAAATTGAATCCCAAGTGATTAAATGGTCTAAGATAGCCTAGCTAGTTAATATCTTAGTGTGTTTATTGAACCTTTTCAAGTGCCTGAAACATTTTTCCTACCCAGCACCCATCCTGCCCCACTGACTGGTTAATTCCGGTCATTGATTCCTTTATCTGAGGAGTCTACCCTCATCACTGCCCTCACCCCTTTATAAGGTCAAATAATTACAAGAGTAGAAAGCAACTACAACTGTTCATTGGACACTTATTATTTAATTGTTATAACTCTATGAGGTAGGTACTATAATCTGCATTTTATAGAGAGAGAAATTGAAATATGGGGCACTAGCAAACTTGCCCAGGGATATAATTATATGTGCTAGAGCCAGAATTCAAACACAGCCTTACTCCACATTTGAGCTCAACTCAGCACACTTACTATTATCAGCATACCTTGTGCCTATCTTGGCACTTATTGTTCTTGTAATGTTATGTTTATTTGTGGGATTATGTAATACATTTTTTCCCCACTGCATTGGTAACCTTTGGGAGGGCTGGGACCCTGTGTCTTTTGGTTCATCATTTTGCTTAGCTTCTAAGTGCCTAACATCTAGCAGGCCCATTGCATATATTTTTTCATGTATACAGTGGAGTTAATTATACTGTATTTTTACACTATTGTTTGTTCTAATTGCACTGCACTGTAGTACAGTTGCACTATTATAAGAACTGTGAGAGAATGCACACGTGGTGCACACTAGTTCATGTCCATTGGTAAGTACTCAATAACTGAGTGGCTTTAATTATAATAAACAGGCTTAGAGGTGACTTAGCTTAAGACCACAAGACAGAGTCTCATCCTGTATTTAAGGCTCTTTTATTCCTTACTTCTTTTTGTTACCTATACTGAATATAGTTAGAAAAGTGAATCTGGGAAATTTATTTCTTTCCAGAGCTGATTTCTTAACTTAGATAGATAGCTGAAGTATAAGCTTCATCCTTGCTAACTATTGGTTTCATCCTTGAGACCAAGACAGATCCAGAGTCTTTATGATACTGTGAAAGTTAATGTAACTATCTGAACCAGTCACTTGGGCATGGACCATTAGGAAAGGCTAAGATAAATATTTTCAAATTAACATGTAGTTTGAAGGTGTCGTTGTTAATGTCCTCATTCAATTACAGCAGGCGGCGAGTTGGTCTTCAAGATGCGTTTGTTTCTACGTGTATTCCATGTCGTCTTGTATATATTTTGTGTGGTGCAGATAGGATTTATTATTTTAAATCATATCCTTGAACTTAGTTCAGCAGTGTTATCTCTAGGGTATAGAGATGCATTTGGCAAGTGATCAGCAATGTATTCTGGTATGCAAGAACCTAGCTGTAGAATAAAAATCGAGTTATAAAATTAATCTATAAAATAGTCACAGATAAAATGGTGAGGAGACCAGAATTAATCTTAAGAAAGCACAAGACAAAATGCAGATATCCTAAAATCAAAAATAGTAGTATTCATGATAGTGACAATCAATTATTTAATTCCAAGGACAGACACATTATAGTCTAAAAATATATTTCAGATTCACAATTGGCTAGCTATTTTATGTAGTAGAATACCAGCTTTGCATATTTATTAAAATTATTCATAACTGTGTAGCTGCCCAGATGAACTGTTGAGTTCTTGGTCCTTGATTTAATATATTATCTTGTCCATTTTATCATGGCACGGTAATAGGAATTTGTCTAAATTTTAGAATGATCCATGGAATATTTTCAGTATCAGCATCTCCCAAATACATATTTTATCATTTCTATTTTGCCTAATGTGATCTTTTACATAGCTTTAGAAGAAATCATCTATCTCCATAGGAAAATTATAAGGTTTATATTCCTTTAGGGAATATATCTCAGACAGAATTCTTTATTTAATATGAAAAGGTATTGTATCATCAATCTTTAGGTATCAAAATATTCCTGTTACCTAAAAATTTGGACAGGATGTGAATTCTTTGGGATAGTAGAGAAATAGTAGAAATTTATACTCTTAATGTAGATTTTAGGAGAACTGTGTTTTAGGTATTTGTTGAGTAGTGTGTTGCTGTGGTCGGTCAATGTGACAGTGTAGTTGGGATGGTGAGCTCTGGAGTCAAACTGCCTTCATTTCATCTCCTAAGTCTGCCACTTATTATTTATTTTCTTTAACTTTTGGAGCACTGATTTTCTCTTTTGTAAAGTTGAGTAATAGTGTCTGCCTAATAGAGTTGTTAAAGAAGATTCTGTGAGATAATATGCATAGAGTACTGGGAACTGTGTTGGACACATAGTAAATACTCAATAAATGTCAATGAATAAATAGTGTTAATGATAATACTGTATCATGGAATGCCATGAAGTGTGGGCTACAGTTTTAGCAAGAATATGCAGAAAGAAATATTAATTTCCAGTAACATGTCTCTAAATTGGTAAAAACTTAGAAGATGATGTTAGGAAAGAAGAATAAGACCTTTTTAAACTAGAATATTAATTATACTAGAGTTCAGAGAAGCCTCAGACAATCTAGTTTAATCCTCTCTCTATTTGTATGGGTGGAAAGCACAGCTGTAAAGGTGCATTGACCTCCCCAGGATTACCCAGCTAGGATAGCAGACTCCAAGCCAAGTGTTCTGGCTCAAAGTTGAGTGTGCCATCTGTTTTAAAACACTGGCTTATCCATAGGAACATTCATTGAAACTGTCCTACTAGATGTCATTGTTTTATATATGTGACTTCTTATCTGGTGTATAACATCTCCTCGCTCCTCTTGGTTTGGCATCTTACTGGTGGTTAATCCTCTAGAAATAGCTTTCCGTACCCTGGAGAGTCATGGAGAAAACAGTTGACCGTCCCTGAGCTAGCGCTGTGTTCAGCAAGCGTGAGCAGCTCTATCTGATTGCCTCCATGGGACAGTCACTATCGCCCTGGGAAAAGGGAATGTCTGTGAAGTTGTGGAGAATTTCCCTGGAGATCTCATAAACTTCTAACATGAAAATGAATCCTTTCTTCCTTATAAATCAGAGTCAAGTGTTAAAGGAGATGTATGAGATGCTTCTGAGCTGTTACATTTTAGTGGGTTCTATAAAATTCTCAATAAAGGAAAGGTCAGTGTTTGTACCATAAACAGTGTTCATGAAGGCACATTTGACCCCCCGTCCCTTTTGGGATTCCTGGGGTGGGTAGTACTTGAACTTGCTCTTCTTCGAAAGTGTCCCACTGCCCACCACCTCCCAGTATGACCCCACTGCCCACCTGGGTGTCCTTTTTCTGGAGGTCCTAACCGCCCTGGCTCTGGGACCAGCCCTTCATGACAGGCGGAAATGAGAAGAGGTGATTTTACCTCGTTAACAGCGTGGGCTTAGGCGCCAGCCCTCCTTCGGGCTCAGCTGCATTTTTGTATTTGTGCTCTAAGTAAAAAGACTCCTGGCACACCGCTTTGTGGGTCCTTCTGTATTTTCACGGAGACCGCGTGTGAGACTAAGAAAGACCAACGCGTGCGTGACCTTTGCATGCTGACGACACAGGTGGTGGTTCCGCTCGGTGAGGGGCGATTCGTGTGAACTTTCCAGTTGTCAGCATAGCCCCGGGCCCGCCAGTCTCCCGAGCTGCATGATGGGAGAGCTAATGGTCCCGCGCTGGTTCTGCAGAGCAGTGTTGAGGCTTAATTGAAGAGTATTTTTAACCATTATCAAGAGCATTAGGAGGAAGATGTTCAAAGAGTCTTGATGTAGTTTGCAGCTCTTTCCATTTAAGAAAGTAGATCCCCAAATAAGCAAATTATAACCTGAAATAGTAATCCATCTTTATTTTCAAACCCTTCATCTTCCCAAGATAAAGACTCTTCTCTCTGAGGGCATGAAAAGGGGCAGAACCAGCTAGACTGTTACAAATGATTCTCTCCTCCCGCTGTACGTGAACACATAGTGCCCCTTGTTTAGAATAGGGTGACTTTGAATGGACTGTCCTGACTAAAGTTTTCATGAGGATAGTGAACATGTCTGCTAGCCTCTTCGTGGCACAGAGTGCGGTGGCTGGCAGGTACTTAAAGGTGTCCGGGCCACGTGAAGCACAAGCTATAGTCCGCAGAACATGAGTGGGCTTTTCACTGTATCATGATTTCTGGCTCCTTTCTTGTTTTTGTACTGAGTAAATATGCTTTCCTCCTTTCAAACTTAAAGGGGTTTTTGAAGGATTGCTGAGAGATGCCCCCCAAATTATTACCACAGCCAGCATCTTAGTCATGGATTATTGTCAAATTTAATCTTATCTTTAACTCCACAGAATGGTCTTCGGCTTGATTTCTTTGATTATTTTGTCTTTTAATTTCAAAATGGCAAGAAAAAGTGCTTCCAGTTTTTTCTTTAATTAAAATAAGCAGGAATTAGCATATGAACTATCAGAGAAAGTCTAACTAATTGAAGTCTGGAAGCTTCTTTGCCTTAAACATACACAGAATTTCAACAGGATTTGCATTTATTGATCTTCTTCTCTGTATTCTCCGATTTTTTTTTTTTAAAGATTTTTTTTTTTTTATTTTTATTCAACAGAGATAGAGACAGCCAGTGAGAGAGGGAACACAAGCAGGGGGAGTGGGAGAGGAAGAAGCACTCATAGCAGAGGAGCCTGATGTGGGGCTCCGATCCCATAACGCCGGGATCACGCCCTGAGCCGAAGGCAGACGCTTAACCGCTGTGCCACCCAGGCGCCCCTGTATTCTCCGATTTTTTAAATGTTGTCAAGTAACCAGAAATATACTTTTAAAGCTGTGACAAAAAATTCCCAAAATTAAGATGCCCAAGAGTCTATGAAGAGTTAAGACTGGTTAGGGACGCCTGGGTGGCTCAGTCGGTTAAGCGTCTGCCTTCAGTTCAGGTCATGATCTCAGGGTCCTGGGATCGAGCCCCATGTCAGGTTCCCTGCTCAGTGGGGAGCATGCTTCTCCCTCTGCCTCTGCTGTTCCCCCTGCTAAAATCTTAAAAAAAAAAAAAAAAGAGTTAAGACAGGTTAGAATGTATACATGAAGGATGGTTTAAAAAGTAGCAGTGTAATTTTAGGAAAGTGAACATGGAGAAGTCTTTGTGGAATCAGTAAGACGCTAAGCTATATTATATTATTCAACAAAAATTTAAGGTAACTTCTTTTTCAAGTATGTGGTAGTAGTTGATGATGTCTCTTAAATATTGGAACACAAGGATTTTTTAGTCTTTGGTTCCATCAGAAATTCATTCAAAAAATTCCTTGATGTTTGTCAAAAGTGCTACCTATGGGTACACGTGGTAGAATGGTCAGTGAAAATGCTTTGCCTTAACCCTGTGCACATACAAATGTCAGTCTGATAAATGCAGTATCAAATTATACCAGCTGTATGACTGCCGCAGAATGCTTTTGGTCTAAATTTTCTAGTTTACAGAAAAGCTGTTATTTCAGAATCTCTCTTGCCTCCTTGTATGGTCAGCTAATTTTAAGCATCTGTAAAAGGCACTTGCAAAATGGAAAAGTTGCCCATTTTTTGGCTATGTGGACAAAAAAAGAAAACATGGAAACGATTGTGTATGGGAATCAGATATTCTGAAAGCCCTTTCACCATGAAAGACTAGATGCAGAATAAATCAGAGAAAAAGTCTTTTTAGATGTTTGTTGAACTTGAAAGAGAATAAGGGAAATCTCCAAAGGGGCAAAAAGTCTATATAGTAATTGGAAACCGAAAGGGTGTGGTAAAAAGGTCAGGATTGCCCTACTGGCGGTACCTGCATAAGGAAGTCACAGCTTCACTGTCTTGGGCAAAAAGAGATCAGCAGGTCTGGGTTCTGGGTAATGTTGGAAAGCCAAACATGAAACACTCTCACAGAGCTAGAACATTCACAGAAGGTATACCCTCAGTGAAAGTGAGAGCTGAAAAAAAGTTGAGCTCACCAGGAAAGGGAACAGATGAGGAAAACTGTTAGCAAAAACATCAACAGCGAAGTTGCTCTAAGTAGAGGAAAAATAGTAATCATTGTATTCATCATCTGCTCTGACAGTTTGCTATTACAATCTTATTTTTGGATGAGTCTGGAGTATAAGTTTTTAATTCTTGCAGGGTCATGGAAACCCTAACCTAAAAAATTTAAATAACAAGTGTCTAGGTGGGCAGAACCCTCTGGCACCTGTTAGATGTAATCATGAAGTCCTCTGTGGAGGAAAGCATTAACAATCCAGCTCCCTCAGAATTCCTCCAGATTCAGCGTATGCAGGGTTACCATAGAAAATGCCAAACACTCAACAGAGCAATCCAGGAATTACCAAATGGGGAATAACATAAGCCGTAGGTCACCAAAGTCAACAAAAACAGTAAACAGATTAGGTCCCCCGTGCAATAAGGTCACTGGAATGCTGATTTTGAATATAAAACAAGTGCACGGGAAGTACATAAAGGAAAAAATCGAGCCGCGAATAAGAGACCATCAAAAATGTTCAGGAAGATTTGAAAAGGTAGCGAATAGAATTACAAGAAAAAGAATAGAATCATCAGAAATAAAAACTCAGTAGGTTGGTGAAGTAAAGGCTTGCACGCAGCTGAAGAGAGAATGAATGGATTTGAAGATCACTAAGGACATCACCCCAAGGTGCAGCCCAGAGAGACAAAGGAGGTGAGAAACAGTCGAGAGTCAGATGTAGGGATGAGACTAGGAAAGGATGGGACGTAGGTCAATTTGGAATTCCGAATGTTAAAGTATGGGAAATGAAGGGAGTGGTGAAGAATTGAAGGATCTTGAAACTTCATCATAATAACAATTTAATAAATAACGAAAATTTTGTTTTTATTTTAATAAGCTTGCTGCAATTTCACAGATGCTTTCTGAAGACGCAGACTCCTGGGCCAGATACAAAGGACCTGATGACTCACAGCGCATTAAGAGCCTGAGCTGTATGTTCAAGCCCATTCCCCACGCTCCCTGCATCACATGGGGATGATGCCAAGTGGGTCATGCAGGAATTCTGAGTCACATCCAGGGATCCCAGTCTTTTAAAATGGACTGTAAGCAAATCTGCACTTTGGCCAGCAGAGAGAGACATTATTTTATCTCCAGGAAAGTAAACAAATCTCTCTGCTCCAGAGGGGGCGACTCTATCTTCTAAGGTTGTTTGCTCTACAAACATCCTTGTAAAGTTACTGAGAACCAAAGCTGTCAGCGCGTGTGCTTGCAGAGCATGCAGAAATGTGAGTCCTCTTATTTCCCAGTAGCGGAGAGGTCATTTGTTTAAAGACAGAATTTTCCAGAAATGTTGAACATTCGGAATGCTCATATAGAGGGAACCCACTGTATACCAGGCACCACAGGCACACATTTTGACATATCATGGTGGAACAGCAGGATATCAGAGACAAAAGAGGAGACATTAAAAGCAACCGGAGAGAAAAGATAATTCAAATTGACAGGCTGGTTCTGGTTTCTTGTTTGGAAAAGCAAAGGGTCAAAAATAACCAAGACCTTCCTGAGGAAGAACCAGAAGAGGAGAGTTGGGATGTCTTGCCTTACAGAGACCACAGTCTGTTATAAACGTAGAGTAATGAAGACTGTGGAATTAGGGTATTAGTGTAGACAAAGAAGCCAGTGGAACCGTGTAGGAAACCCATACATAATACATGCATGCGTGCAGATGTGCTTTATGACAGCATGCGTGTTGCAGATCAGTGGGAAGAGGAGGTGACTGTTCATTAACGATGCAGTTACAGGATTATACACTTGGAGGAAGAAAAATGAAACCAGATTGTGACATATAAAGAAAATCAGTTCCAGGTAGATTATATATTTGAATCTTTAAATCATGAAACCAACTATTAAAAGGAAAGTAAAACTATGGAATTTTCAATGAACAAAAAAAAAAAACAAAAAACAAGTGAGCAAGAGAGATCCTCCCTGGGAGTTGAAGGAAGAAACTGGCAACGAAGGTGATGTTGCTGAGTTCTCTCTAGCTGTATGTGTGGGTGTACGTGTATCAGACTGTATCATACACATGGTGACAGAAACTGTTGTTGAAGGTGAGGCTGCAAATTTAAGATCTGAGGCAACACAGGATGGAAAGTTTGTGGATGTACTTTCTTCAGCTGAGGGTGACCGCAGAGGTGACTTGGTACTCTGGGGGCTGACCAAGGCCTTGCAGCGGACACAGGGTCTGTCCCTGTGCACTGGCACTGAAACATGCAAATGCAAAGCCATCCCAAGGATCCTTTCTGAAACTTTAAGACCTAACGACAGTGCTCATAGGTTTTTATAAACGAGACCACCAGGCTTCCTACACGAAGACTTGGGTGTTCAGCTTCGTTTAAGGTAGATTTGAAATTAGCTTTTTCATAAAATAAGAGAAACACAGAAATAAAAAAAAAATTTAAAAAAAAACATAAAAACAACAACCCGGGAAGGATTTCTTAACCAGACTCAAAAAAAACCCCACAAATTGTGCAAGGGAATAAAAATTGATAAATTCAACTATACCAAAATAAATGTTCACTTTATCAAAAGGGTATGTTTAACAAATTGAAAAGACAAGCCACAGTGGGGACACGACACGTAATCTGCAGCACATACCGCTGAGGCTGGATTAGTATCTAAAACAGATAAAGAAATTATATGAATAAAATAACACTAGGTCAGAGATAAACATTTCAATGAAAAGGAAACATCAACGGTGAAGAAACAGGAAACACCATCAGCCTCATTAGTAATCAGAGCACTGCAAATTAAAACCACAGTGATGCCATTTTATATCTACCAGTTTGGCAAGATTAAAATTTGGAACAGTACTGTTTGTGGGGAAGGATGAGAATAGCAGGGATTCTCACATACTTATCATCTCATTCCCTTCAAAGACCCAGGCAGCCTAATAAAGTCTGACATTCCTTGCATTGTAGCACATGTGAGAAAAGTGACTTAACCAAAAAGTTACTCTGCTTTCTTAATAAACACTGAGCTGTCTTTGAAGCCAAAATATTCTCTGGTCAAATCTTGAACATGGGGACAGACTTGGTTTATATTTTTAAGGAGAAAGATCTTCTGAGAAAGATCTACAGTATACCAGATGACACCAGTTTTGTTGTTGTTGTTGTTTAAATCTCAGCCCCCAAGTTTAGATAATTCAAAAGAGAATGTTAAGTACTAGTCTTCTCACATATATTGTGGTTTTATTTCTGTTGTAATTGAAGTGACGAATTGACATACAAAATGAGCAGTCAAAACCCAAGATGCACAGTGATGAGAGGAAAGGAAAAGGAGGCATAAACCACTAAAACTCCTTGTGTTTGAGATGAACAGAAATGATAGCACAAAACCCGATTATCCACTAGAAGAGGAATCCAGTGGACAATCACGCTGTGCCTTGGCGTGAGCCAATGAGGACTGCAGACTTTGATGACCACGGGTTCAAGAGCTACCTGTGGGGGTGACCCTGGGGCAGCTGGAGGAAATGGTGGGAGAGGAAGAATGAGAATTTTCCAAACTCTCAGTTATGCATGCACGCACAAAAATCTAATTGAGAAGAGTAAGTTCTAGAATTGTTTACTGAACTCTTGTTGAGCGTGATTAAGGTATGTGGCAGTATTAAAACATGGCCCAACCCCCCCCCCCAAAGCTAAAAATCTAACCTAGGATAACTTCATGGAGAGTGTTGCCTAGTTCTTTCAATTGTGAGTTTTTGAGCACCTTTCAGTATCCATTGAGGTCCATGTGTATATACTCTTGTTACCCAGCAGCCTGTTTATTAAAACGTTCTTAATGCATGAATTAAACTAGATAATCAAGTTAGTTACCAGGTTAACCAGATGAGCTCCAGGAGGTACTGAAAGTTACCATTTTGGGGAGAAATTTCCCAGCTCAGATTAGAATACTTGTCAAACTTGGTGGCAGGAGGCTAGGTCTGAATCAATATTTCTGCCTGGAAGTCACATAACCTCTATGAGAGATTAATGAGGTTAGTGTTGGACTCTGTACTCTCCATCAGCTAAGTATGTGCACTTGTCATTCATATTTTGTTTTTAGCTTGTAAGACTGACAGAAAAACCTCTGCTGAATAAAGAACTAGTTTCCCGAGTATATGAAGCTCTATCGTATTTGCATAGTTCCAGGATTTAAAGCGAAGGACGTTTTTCCTTGAAACATTGTTTGTTTGTTTCTTCTATTTTTTATGCTACTGAAAAACATTGATAGGTATTAACATGTGTGGCTCCCATTCTGTTGCTGCTGATTCTAATTTTGTTGATTAAGTAGTACAAGAAATGAGGATTTTTTTAAATTAACCTATTTCCAAGAATTTTTACTGTAAAAACCCTGAGTAAAATTTGTCATTTGTCAAAGCCACTTTTCTTTTTGCATTACATAGTGTGTTTATGGAAGTACACCGTAAGCTAATTCTGTGAGGTCGTGTAAGCCATTGCAGTTTTACCTCTGTTAATTCAAGGACATGATTGGGCATATGCTGTGTATGCTCCGTTGGTCAAGGGTGTGTGATGGAAAGGAATTCTGGAGTTACCAAGAAATCACTTGTTGAGACACATCAATTTCATAACAACCCCCCTGACAGCCGCTGGCCAAAGCCTTGAAAGAAATGGGATTCTTTAGCTCTCCTTATTTGCCTTATTTTGTACATGATTATAATCCTTTTAACAAAATAACCAAGGAAACAAAAACTTATCCTCATTTATAATAACAGTGATTGGAAATACCAGAGTGCCCCCACAACTTATGATTGGGGAAGTCATGATGCAGGAGTATGATTGAATGCTAGACAGCCATTTAATTAATTAAGACTAATGGCTTTGGAGAATTTTCATAATATATTACAGATTTAAAAAGCGGACTGTATCCCTGTGTTTACATGCAAATATGTATTTTTTTAAAAAGCTTTGAAGGATACACTTTAAATATCAGTAGTTTTGTCAAGTGGTAAGATTGCACGTGGTGTTTGCTCTTTCTCTACGCTTTCCAGTCCTTCCTGATTTTTCTCTTAACTACATGCAACTTAATTTATCATTTTAAGTAACAACGTGTAAATGTTCTAATAAAATTTCATAAAAACAGTATTAAGGAAAAAACATACTTCCTCCGTTTCTGTTGTTATAGCACTATTCAAAATAACTGTTAGTTGTTATGTATGCATTATTTTGTATACATATTTACAAAACTCTATATAATTATAGGACTTTTGAGCATGTATGCCACATACTCTGCTGAGCTCTTTGTGTAAGTTTTCTTAATGACTCCTCAGGATAATTTATGAAGTTGAAGGAAAATATAATCATCCCCACTTTATAGATCAGCAGACTGAGGCATTGACCAGTTAAGTTTTTTGCCCTCAGTAATGCAGCTACCGACTGACTGAGCCCAGCTTTGAACCAGAGTCTGAGACCCAAGCCCATGTTCTTAAGCTTTTGCCTTTATCATCCCACGACTGGTCTTCTATGTCTCACTGTGGAAGAAGATACAAACTTCATGTGAGAGAAAATTTTAAGGACACCCATCGAATTGGGTCATTCACCCCTATATTATATTCTCAAATATCTGTCGACTAATGATCAGATGGATTTTGCACATTTTATGGAATGATGCAAAATGCATGTTTCTGTTTAGGAAGGAAAAGGTGTATGTGGGTTGTATCAATGATTTTAATCATTGTGATTTTGAAATATATACTGATGGATTTCCTTCATTTTGGGGTGTGTGTGTGTTTGAAGTTTGGAATAAGCACAATGAGCCACATAGGGCAAACCACTTTTGCTTCAAGGTCATGCTCTGACCCTCTGAGGCTGGGCGGCTGACGTTACCAGAGGGCATATGGGAGGAAGGGCATTGCTGACACAGAATCTATGTGTTTAGGAACCCAAGACTGAGAGGGCAGGGGGTATGTGAAAACACTGTTTCCAGGACCAGCCAAGGCACCCTTCAGCTCTGGTGTCCTATTTGAGCCTCCGTGAACCTTTGTGACCTCCCTTCGAGAGTACCATTCTTTCCTACTCCCTGTAAGATTTCCAAAAGCACATCAGTAACTAATCCACAGAAAATGCAGTCTTGTCTGGCATTATCTTCTGCCTGCTCTTCTGAAATAGAGTGCAACTAACTTCAATCAAATCATAATAAAAATTGGGCTACGAGAATAAAATTACACTCACCATATCTAGTCAGAGAGAGCTCTTCAGGCTGTTAAGCATTTAGCTGATACATATTTGCATACCCGAGTATAATGTTGCAGATTTTTAAACCATTGAATGAATGAATATTTAAGAAAAAGAACTTGTGATTGTTTTAGTTCACGCGCATAGTTTCCAGCACATTTATACTCGCCCATCCTGTGTGGAGGCGAGGCGGAAAGCTTCATCACTACTCTACGAAGCTAACAGTGGTTCTTATTTTTATGTTTTACACACCACACACACAATATGCACACAGAGTATTGTTTTGTGAGATGAGCTGTGTGTAGGAGTCTGAGAGATCTATTTGCATCCTGGCTCTGGCCTAGCCGTGTATCCTTAGGTACATCCGTGAACTATTCTGTAAGCTCACCGGCTTGAAAATGAAGATGCCGTTCATAGCCTAGTTTATTAAACAAACGCTTATTTCTTAAATATAGATCATAATATGTCAGGTTATAGAGAGATGAGGCATAATGCCTTCTCCTTTTTCACTTGCTCCCGTGAGCACTACTTGAGTCTTTGGAAAGATCTTTTTTTTTTTTTTTTCCATTGGTGACTCAAAGTTTAATGGTTTGTCTCTCTGCTCCACTCCTGTTTTGTTCCCTAGATTTTCACAGTTCTCCGTTTTGTATTTTTCTACTTTTTAAGAAAGATTTTTTTTTTAAATTAACAGAAGACTCTTTTTTTTTTTTAAATATTTTATTTATTTATTTGACAGAGATAGAGACAGCCAGCGAGACAGGGAACACAAGCAGGGGGAGTGGGAGAGGAAGAAGCAGGCTCACAGCAGAGGAGCCTGACGTGGGGCTCGACCCCATAACGCCGGGATCACGCCCTGAGCCGAACGAAGGCAGACGCTTAACCGCTGTGCCACCCAGGCGCCCCGAAGACTCTTTATTTTGCTTCTGATCCATAAAATATATACATGTTTGGAAGACCTAAGTTGTTTTTTTTTTTTTATTTGAAGTTATGTACATATAACACAGACCGTAAGCATGTAGTTCCCGAGTTTTGAGAAATGACTATATCCACGTATCGAGCACCCCAGTCAAGGTAAAGAGCATTCCCATCACCTTGGGAAGTTTGTCAAAAGCTTGCCTCCAGATATGGTTTATTGCTCCCGATTCTGACTTGATTTTCTTGCTTTGGGGTAGGGACATCACTTCTTCAGGTTGTTTCTGCCTCTTCCCCGGGCTCAGAACAGACTTTCTGAATTAATCCCTTTTGCTGATGACGTGCTTTTTGAACGGGAGACAGTTTACTTGCTTTTTCTATATGAATTTCCCTGATTTTCTCCCCCTCTCTCTTGCCATTACTAAATTCCACTGGCAATATATTTTATGGTTTACCACCACTGTGATTCAGCCTCCAAAGAGGTCACCTAAGGGTTATGAAGTGATCCATATCAAACGTTTCTGTTTTATCTCTGACATCTGACCCCGGCCATTACTCAGAATTTACATAGTTCTTGCGTACATGAGTCTTTCTCCCCCTCAACAATTAGTGAAATGTACTAAAAGTCCAGGTGATTTCCAATTGTAGGAAATTCAACTCAGTGGCAAACCAGCTGTTCCTGTGGAGTGGAAATATTTGCTTATTTGCCTTATATCTTTCCTCCTGCATATACATGATGATTCTCTAATTAGTACAGAACTCTCCATCTTATATTTTAAGTCAATTATCTGTGATTTTTTAAAAAGCCTTCCATAGATATACAAAGGAAAACCATAAGTAAAGTTTTTAAAGTATTATTGAAAGTCTCCAGCTGTAATTCTGTTTTTATTTTTTGAATCAATGATTAAACTAATACTTTTAGAATAGTATGTCAAATGAGCATTGCTTATTGGAACTATTTTAAAAAGATCTAAAGTGTGTTTGTTCCACCTTCCCCGTGTATTTACACCTCTTCGATTTTGCTTTATGAGTAGCAAAAGCAAACTGTCACTATTTGCTGTAAATTGAAGCTTTTAATAACTATGTCTGTTCCTACCACATTTGTCAGCTTTGAATATTCTGTCAGTAGAAAATAAAAATAGCAGGGAAACTCAGCATCCATGACACGGAGAATTTATCTGCTTATGCTAAAGGAAGGTAAAAAAATAATAATCTTGAAGGGTGAGCATTTGGCATTTTTCCTTCAAATGATGTAAATTTGAACTGGTTCTTCCTTGAATAAATTTTAGATGAAAAGTCGGCAAAATAAATGAATAAGTTTCATCACTAAACACAGAGCACCTTTTTAACCTAGAAAGAATAGAGCACCTTTTTAACCTAGAAAGAGAAGAATAAAGAGGCTGTATCAGATCACTGATTCAATCATATATGCCTTGTTTGACATAAGCTTGAAAAATAAATTTTGTAAGTACATCAAAAGAAACAGGATAGTGCAGTAGTAAAAACTTCGATGCATATAGCATTTAAATTTTTAAACTATTTCGTAGTAAAAATTCATGTGCGGGGTATCATCTTGGCTGTGTGACAATAAAAAATTAATTTATCTAATAAAGATGATTCGAGTAAATCAAATCTAAATAAATTCCATAGTTCACAGTTTTTGTTCGTAAATCATGTGTGTCAGTTATAAATATTAAAAACATGAATGAAATATATATTATGAAAAATTCACTGCTCGCTCTCTTTTAGATAAAAACGTAAAGTTTTCCAGGACTACTGCTACTTGCCGATTTTCGGTTAATTTAAATTCAGTCATTGACATTGTGCCTCTTTCTTTTCTGAACCCGTCTGTTTGTTAAGTCTCTTCTCAAAAGATACTTTTTGGGGCGCCTGGGTGGCACAGTGGTTAAGCGTCTGCCTTTGGCTCAGGGCGTGATCCCGGTGTTATGGGCTCGAGCCCCACATCAGGCTCTCTCGCTATGAGCCTGCTTCTTCCTCTCCCACTCCCCCTGCTTGTGTTCCCTCTCTCACTGGCTGTCTCTCTCTGTCAAATAAATAAATAAAATCTTTAAAAAAAAAAAAGATACCTTTATCATTATTGTTATCGACAGCAGTGAACATCTGTGCAGCACCTACTGTGTGCCGTGTTGGGTAAATATGGACAGTAGGTCAGTATTGTGAGGAGGAAGAAAAACGTTGTTCAAGTCTTGCTTCACTGTGCTACTGTACAATCTTTATTTAAACCTCGATTGGAACAGAAAGGTGATTAATGAGACACTACGAGCCTGCTTATTATCTGTCAACCTTGCGATGTGCCTGCAAATACGGAGCATCTTTAAAATAACCGTAACGCGTGAAGGAGATGGTCTCTGCTTTTAGAGAATGGACATGCCTGCATATGCTAATTTAGTTGGGTATTAGTGTTATTCCATTATTACACATTGAGCCTGAGGGAAAGAGCAAGTTAACTCTTATCACACGTAATGAGATAATTGCATACATGTAATTTAACAAAGCACTCTACAGGTGTGTTACTTGGTGATGAGAAATGCCTACTTCCTAATTCATCCTTCGTAGGGAGTGGAGTTGGAAAAGAGTTTCGGATAGCAGAACGTGTTTTGTTTTGTAAACGGAAGTCCAAAACTAGTGTTAAATCCTTTAAGAGTTTTTGATGGTGTCAAGTGGGGAATTTATTTTATTGCTGTGTGTGAGTGGGTTTATTTGCTTTTTTTTTTTCCAGTAAATGTCCTTATGTCTTAAAAAAAAATTCATTTATTATGGAGTGATTTCCAGTAAAATTGGGCTGCTAGTCAAACATTAATGATTTGTGAAGAGAGTTGTGGTTTTTTCCTGCCGAGGATTTTCATACTGAGATCAGTGAAGAATTCGGTTGTGGTCTGTCCACCCTCCTACAAAAGTCATTTGCCTGTGAAGAACTTGGTAGGGAAGAGAGGAGAGGATAATTCTCCTCCTTGGCATTTTTTCTGTCCTGATTTGCAGGATAGTGGTAACAAAGCCTGTGATTTAGTTTTCTTTCTTTTCGTGCCTCTCCCGTGCCTCTCCCGTGTAGCAAAGTTAAAATTTTTGTTTTTGTCTTCTTTTATTAGCTCTGATTTTAAGTACCTCTTAGGATTTACAAAGCTCTGTCTTGGGTTCTTTCAGGTACCGTACTTCTTTTTAAATACTGATAAGATTCTTCCCTTTGAATGTGCTTTTTCTTTTTAATTTTGTTAATTGTTTCGGATAAATAAGTTATCCATAGTTGTTTGGATACTGAAGGCATAAGATGCCTATCTCAGAGAAGGAGAGTGATTTAATTCCCAGTTTTCACACATGCTGAATATTGTGCCATCGTGATTCACAAGGACCCCTTCTAATCTCCGTTCTGTTAGGGTGTTTGTCTTGCTTATGAATAAATTTGAGTGAAAAAGCTTTTTAAGTTAAAGCTGCATTGATGGTTCAAAAAAATAAATTAAAAATAAAAATGGGATTAAGTCTTTGATTTAGGAGGTTCATAAGGTTCTTGTGGTATTTTTTTTTTAAAGAAATATTTAAATGGATTTCCCGTAACCATTTAAGTCTCAGGAAAGAATCTCATTTAATGGGACCCCTAGTGGAAAGAAGAGGGGCGTACCACCTCCTCACATGGAATCTAAAAGTCCTCTGTCATCACTAATGCTTTTGTACTTTGTGACTTGGACAGACTCAACACTTTTTGCCCCGCTGTTTCCTGTTTTTACTAGTTAGGTTAAGCAAAACTAGTAATTAGAAAACAGTATGTTGCTTTTCAGCAGTAACTGTGGAAACTCTTGTTGTAAGTCTTCTGTATTGAATCCAGGCACAGTTAATTCTCTGCAAGCCATTGCTTTTAAGTCTAAGAGTGGATCATTGCATTTCTTATTTAATTTCAGAAAAAAGATGAATGTTTTTTGTTTGTGTTGGTCCTCTGCATACTTGCCCCCCTCCCTGTTGTCTCCTTCCTGCTTCCTTAAGTTATAAACTTGACTAATTGGAGATTGCAGCTTCTACTCCTCCAAGTAGCTCCAGTCAGAGGCTCGTAACAAGCTTTGACATCTCACAGGCAGCATGAAGGAGAAAAGCAAGAAGCAGTGTATCCAGAAACTCAGCAAGTTGGTCGAGCATCTGAAAAAGCAGATTAGCTGACCTTGAGAGTTTTCACTGTCTTTAACATTAGTTTCCCCAAACGATCAGCCTTTGAGGGACTGAAGAAGAGAGTGATCCAGAGAAGACCTCAGTCAGAAGCAAGTACTTAGCTTAGTGGCCATTCCAGTTCCTGCTTACTTGAGGGTCAAAGACTAGTCAGGTGCCAGAGAGCTCACGTGCCGTTGCTCCTTTACTGGGTTTATTGAGGGATAATTCGCCAACCATACAACTCACCCATTCAGAGTGTACAATTCTGTGACTTTAGTATATTCGTCCAGTTTGCGTCCAGACTGTTCTCCAAAGGGTATGCACCATGTTACGTTCCCACCAGCACCATGGGAGGGCTCCAGTGTCTCCACGTCCTGGCCGTCGCATGCTGTTAGGTGTCTTGTTGACTATAGCCATCCCAGTAGACGTGAAACGGGACTGTAGTTTTAGATGGATTTCCATAATGGCTGTGGTGTCGAGCGTGTTTTCATGCGCTCACTCACAGGCTTTCATGTTGTGAGTTACAGGATCTCACAGATTGATATGCTCGCTACCATCGTACCTGGTGAAACTATTCCCCAGAAGTGTCTACGAACATGTGCCGTGTCCGTCCTAACTCCCGAAGCTGAGCAGAGCTTTGGGCCCTGCCACGGCGGCATGCAGGCTAGAAGGAGGGACAACATTTGTTAACAAATAGATGAAATGAAGTCTTTGGGGAGCTACGATGGAAGGAGGTGTGGGCAGAGAACCGTGGGAACATAAGGGGTGGAAGACTTTACTTCCGGGAAGAAGGGCCTCGATCAAGAGGGAAAAAACATGGCAGAGGCGGTGTTGGTTATGTGGTGAACGGTTCTGTCTCAGGCATTGGAGCAAGAAGGGGGCTCTAGGGTAAAAAGACACAGCTCCTGACTATAGTAAGAGCCATCAGTGGCCCTTGTGGATCTTGATTCTTGACCGTCGAAATCTTGGAGGCCACAGTTTCATGAAGCACGGCTTAGCTGGTGTCTTTCTCCTTAACTGCAGTCCTCATGATTGGGGAAAGTGCTCCCTCGTATCCATTAAAACAGGGCAAGATATCACAAAGCTGCTGAAAAAGAGCTGTGTCCATTTGGTCCAAAAGCTGCTTTTGTTATTGTTGTTGTTTTTGAATGCATGTGAGCATTTCTTTTTGTGCCTGATTGATATCTGGAAAAAAAAAAAGATTTCTTTTGGAAAAATATGTGATTTATAATCTTAAATTTAGGAAATACGAAATGACCTCCCTAGGTCTTTTGCACGTATAGACAATTTTTTTTGTAAAATATGTTACTATTTTCCCTGATTATACATTTATTTTCAGGGTTTGTTTTGTTTTTCATTCTCTTTCTGATAGCATTTATACTGGTTTTGGAGAAAAAGATCAGCTTCTGTACTAAATCTCACCCCAGACACTTCTGCGTTTTAAAGATACTCCAAGATTGTCTTTGAAAGATGTACAGGAGTGACTCTCAGCATCCCTGACAAGCTCAAATCCTCATTTATGTTTACTAAATTTGCAACTCTGACGTGATATTTTAGAAAGCCATATAACATGTTTTTGCCAATTGGTTCTGACGTTTGATGGCTTAAGGAGAAATAGATTTGTGTCTTGAAACTTCTGGAACCTTTCCAACCTTGCTTTATTCCCCCCTGAAAGAGGATGCTGAGAAATCAGTGCTATTAAATATTGACACACAATTTCCTTGATTTTATTTTCCTGTAGATAAAATGAGATCAGGAACAGGGAATTTTCTGGAATGCTTTCATGGAGAAACAGGCTATCACAAAAATGCTGTGAAGCAATTGAAGCTCAATGACTTGTACTAGTGTTTTCTTAGATATAATTAAATGTATATTACATATTTTTGCTTAAAATCACTATTACTAGCCATGAGAAAACTTATCTTCCTGGTGCATTCTGCTGTGACTATTACTCTACAGTTTACCATAAATATTCCTTCTCCTTTCTTTCTGCACACCCTGTTAGCATGCACAGGCTGGAACTCAGCACTCCATGTGGTGGTTAGTCCCAAGGGCTTGGGGCCCCGGGGCCCCACGGAGTCTGGTCACTAGCGTCACTGCTTGAGCACGTCCTTTAACTTCTCCTGCATCCCCCTGCCTTTGTTGTAGCATGTAAAACCGGAAACAGACCCTACATCCTAGGACTGCCATGAGGAATGACTAAGACGGCACATGGCAAGCCCGGGGCCGAGCCGCCAGCAGCAGGGACACCCTGATCGTATGACTACAGTTGCTGTCACTGTAGTGAGAATCTCCTTAGCGGGAAGGGCCGGTGTTTACATGCCAATCTGTGAGACCGTCCAGAAAACATACTTGTTGTGGTGATAACTCACTTGGAAAACATGAACTTCCTATGTAACTTGGAAGTTGTCTTCCCCCAGGTGTGTAGTGGTCTGTGGTTGATAATTGCCACAGGTTATATTTAGTGAGGGTGGGGTGGGCGAGGCCCAGCTTGGGGGGCAGGAGGTGAGAGGTGAGGAGCTGCACTTGTGTTTTCTAAATCAGCTAAACAGCCCTGTCAGGCTTACTGCCATGATGTAGATTTGGAAATCGAGGCGCGGAGACGGTAGGTGACTGGCCCAAGGTTGCATGGTTAACCTGGGCGGCGCCAGGGTCGGTACCAAAACAGATCATGTCGTGTCTTGATCGCTTGGGTGTTACTTGGGTGGGAGTGAACGATGATGCAGAAGTTGTCACTTTAATTCTTGGAAGGAGGTGGAGTAAAGTAACAAGAATTTACCACTTTTCGTATAATGAGCATAATTTTTGCATCTTCAGGTGTCCACCCTAAAGCCACTCTGAAGTAAACAGTGCCCATCGTTTTTAAGGCAATCATGCTATTTCTCTTCTCGGTCACAGCTCCCATCTGTTACCCTTTTCCACAAATCATCATTATGTGTTTGATGTTGTCCAGACAAATCTATGTGATTCACATGCCAAGATGTTACTGGACTTGCTTCTCATACTGTATTCTGGTGCGTAACTACAGCGGCTCTGTACAGATCCTTAATTATCCTTCATGGCGGTATCTCTGAATAGCCATCCTATTTTTATAAATCCCTTCATTATGAAAATATCATTCAGGCTAAAGAACCTTTTACCTTTTCACCTTCTAGAACATTGATGAACTTTTGTTTCGGCTTGTTATTTAAAGAATAAGCGCGAGATTTTTCTGTGCATTTATTATATCCCAGAAACTTGACTTTTAAAAAGAAAAGCATAAATATTTGAAATCTTGAGACTAGCAAAGAATCCTACATAAACTCAAAACGGAGAATTACAAGGATTTTGTGCTATGTGGTGGTTAGTCTTGGAAGTAGGCTTAAGGCCAGTGCTTTTACATAATCAGTTGTCACTGCAGGGTCCTCGGAAGAGATTATCTGTATGAATGGAAAAGAATGTTACAGAATGGGTTTTAAGAATAATCTCATTTTGCATAACACTGATATCCCTCCAATGCCAGGCATGATGTTTCTTTGTTTATTACTATTTGAAAGCATGCCATCCTGGGTATAATTAATGGCCAGAAAATTTAAGACAAGAGAGAGTAGCTCTTCCTCAGCACCCAGCAGACAGTCTGTGAGGAATCACTGAGAAGAGTTAAGAGACCCAGATGCTGTGGCTGGTCATAGATTCTATTGTCAACCAGAGTTCATAGTCAGAGGCTGCTTGGTGTTGGTGCTGTTTCTACCTTTTCTACCAGTTTCTTTCCCGTTCTCTGGCTCTCCACAGAGCAGCACCTGATTGTTCTGTGGCTCTTCCGGGATTATTCTCTAGTTTTCCAAACCACCTATTACCATGTCCTTTGCTCCCCCCACCCCCCCGCCCTGCCACCTGCCTGCCTTTGCATATCTGTCTGCTTTTCTGTAACTTTATTAAAGAGTGGATGTCGGCGTACTTCTCTGTCACCAGGTAATATGTGAGAGGTTCGAGGAAGTACAAATTAGACTAAAATCACACTGATATCCATGAGCAACTCTACACAGACCCAAGTCCTTGCTCTATGACTGTCTTAATGAAGATGTGTTCACAACAGCCCAAACCATATATAGGAGTGTGTGTGTGTGTGTATGTGTGTGTAAGTAGCCTTGTTTAGTTCTTCCCTCCACTTTGAGGGAAAAAACTTGATAATATAAACAATTTGCTGGCGGCAGGTTGTCCTGTCAGGTGGTTGCCTGTGTGGCTCTACGGAGGCCCGATTTTAATGGTGGGAAGGATAGTAGAAGTCTTCTTGCTTGATATTAATGCGGCGAGGGACCCATCGTTCAGCTCCCTTGCTTCAGTGGCATTGATTGAGAACCTGTTCGACATTCACGACAGGCTCTCTGCTGAGGGACTCGTGTGTGAAGACAGATATGTCCCCTGCCCATATAAAGGATACAGTGCAATAGGGGAGTCACTCCCTAATCAAACAGTCTCATAAATAGATACGTATTATAAAATGTAGTAAGTATGGAAAAGGAAGAGTACACTGTGCTGTAAGAGCTTGTACCAAAGGACTTGATAGCCCAACAAAACTGAAAACTGGCAGGAGCTAACAAATGAAGGAATGAGAAGGGTAAGTGGAGTCTAAAAAGCAAGCATGGAAGGGCATTTGTGGCAGCGAAAGCTGCACGTGCAAAGGCCTTGTGGCAGCAGAGGGCAAGGTTCATTTGAGGAATTGCCTATGCTTGTAGCAAAGAGAGTGGTCCCAGGTGAAGTTAGTGCTGGGCAGAAACCACCCCATTGCTAGTTGGTAGCTCCGTTTGAGGAGTTTTATCCCAGAGTGAAGAGAAATGGCAAGTGTGAGTGGGTGGGAGTGTGATCCAGTTTGCTTTGGAAAGGTCACTTTAGACTGCAAGTGAAGGGGCCAGTGGAAGTAGACAACTTGCTGGGCCATCTCAGGGGCCTAGGAATGAGACCTGAATGGTAGCTGGGACCAGGGGGTGAAGGAGAGGTTGAGAAAGTTATTTAGGGGAAGAATTTGGGAGCATGTATGTGACGATTGGATAGAAGGAAGGGTGAAGTGTCCAGGGCTGTTTTGAGGGATTGTGTTCTCGTCGCAGGGAAGATAAATTCAGGATCTAAAATTAAAAGCGCAGTTCAAAATAACCAGAATCCAAGCTATGTGTTGTGTTCTTCCCCCTCCCTCCCCTTCCTTCTCCTTCTCCTCCCCTCCTCTTCCTCCCACCTTCCCTCTTTAATAATTTTTTTTTACTTTCCGGTGTAACTCAGGCACCAAGATCCGCTGCTTGGAAAGCAGCTTTGGTTTCTAACTTTGCAGATGCCCAATGCCAGATCCATTCCTATTAATATGAAATGGGGGTTTGCTATGAATTTTCCCTAAAATATGTTAAAAACATACAACTCCAGAGCACTTCCTTTAAACTCTCTGGCGATATAAAACATGAGCTGGCTAGGTTGTTTCTAGGTGCTAAAACCAAACGTCTGCATGAATTGCAGTGTTGCTGTAAATATTTCCGGGCACAGACAGGTAGATGCAGTAGGAAAAACCCGAGCAAATTCTTAGGATGCCAGTATTGTCACAAAGTCTCCATGCAGAATGAAGTTGTTTGACAAAGTGTTTCCCTGGTGATTTGGCTGCAGATGAAAATGTCTTCAGCAATAAAATTCCGTGCCTGAGCCTCAGCTCTGTGCACGCATCAGTCAGCAAATGACATATCAAGGATCTTTTTTGCTGTATTAGTTAATATGGTGGCAGAAATATGTGAAACATTGTTATTCCCCTCAATTTCTGTGCCTGGGTGTTTTTTTTTTTCCCTACCATTAAACACGTATTACTTTTACCAAAATATTTTCCAGCCATATATCTATGACTAGTCAATAGGATTGCATTATAACAGAGGTAAAAAGTTTTTTATTACAAGGGTTTTCTTAGTTACCAATACCAGAAGACGTCTACTAGCAAGAGCTGCTGTTTTGTCATCGCTTGCGAATAGTTTCAGGGAAATTTAAGGGTTGGTAAGGCAATTAGTGATGAAGCATATTTTAATTATAGGAACTGGATAAGCTGCATACAGCTTTATGAATTAATACATTATTGTTTAATAGGTCACAGTCACGTGTGACTTTAATCACACTTCTTGTAACCACAGTTTTATTAGCAGTCGTGTTTTATAACTTAATAATTTATACATAATGAGTTCAGAAGTTCCATTTGCATGATATCAGAGAAATCATTTACGCCATACGTTAGCACTCATAAACAGCAGCAGAGTCCTGCAGGATCGCAACCGAGTAACTGTCCAAGATCATTTTACATTAAAGGGGTACTTTTAATAATGAGACCATTTTGTATGGCATTATGTCATTTTTGTGGATGCCAAGTCTGGCTTTCACAAAGTGATTTAAGAAACAGGACGGAAGATGAATCACAATCCTTTCACATGTATTTAATAAGCATGATGATCCGGTGAGGTCTGCATCCATTCTTGCGATTGTGGAAAACCGTAAGGGATTGGATTCGTGCTGCATTGGAGAATTCTCTTGTCCCAACACTGCCCCTCCACCCCGGTTCCCCCTGGCTTCGGTGCACGTCAGAAGCTATTAAATGGTCTGCACTGAGCTGCGTGTATCTTAACGGCACGCGTGTCATAGTGGAGCAAAGCCTCCCTGCATCCTCACCTCTGGGCATCGACTGTCATCTCAGGGAAAGGACAGTCTCCTCCCATCCAAAGCTGCCTCTCGAAGAGGCCCTGTGAGAACACCTCTGGCCCCTGTCCTCACACAGAAGCCGGGAAACTCACACTCAGTGATTGACTACAGCAGGCAGGGGGCTGGGCTGTGTTTGTCATTTTCATCAAGATTTTATTTTAAATCACAGACCCACTGGGGGCCTCAGTCATGGATTCTTTTGAGGCCACAAAGTGATACTGGAGAATCTTCAGGCTAGGGTGATCTGTGTACATTGCAAGGATATTAAAAGGCCCACAAAAGGGCATTAGGTTCAAACAAGCCTGGGAAACTTCTGGCAAAGCCGTTTGCTGATATGCACGTGCTCATCTTTGATTTCCAGGGAGGGCATTGGGGGTTGCAGCATTTGCCAAACTTTTTGACCTTAGAAAGTGGTTTTGGAAGAGTGTCTTACCCTCGGTTTCTTTGTCTATGAAGTATAGAAATAAAAGTATATAAAACATATCAAAATTATATAGAGTTAAACAAAATTCAGTCAAGTAAATTTCAAAATCTAATTGGTTATATTAAACCATTCGTGAGTCAGGCAGCATCCTATCTAGCAAGCTAGAGGGCAGGAGCTCTTCTAACCTTTAAAAAAAAAAAAAGGCTTTTAAAGGCACAGAGAGAAATTAAAAGAAGGAGAAGGAGGAAAGAATTTATTAGCAAGGAATGCATTGTTGAGGCAAAGTGACCCTCCTCAGGGGAGCAGAAGGGGTCTATCAGTAAATTTCCTAGTATTGACTAGGAAATTCTATATTGATTCGTTAAAGGTTACATACCTGGAAGGTTGAAGCTGTGGTTAGGTTGGGTGTTAAGTCTTGTTTTGCTGACTTGAGGGTTTTAACCTAAGTGACGCCGTTTCAGGCCTGTTTTTGTTTTCTTTTTAACCTCAGTTGCACTGTTGTGTCCACAACACAAATTTTGTCAGGAGGAAAGAAATAATGTATGTTCATGTGATTTTCAAGCTGTGAAGTACCATAAAAATGTAACCAATTATGCTTGCTTTTCTCCTTTGCTCTGGGAGAAATAGTGTCAGAAAAAGGATGTGCCAAATTCTTTAATTGTTCAGATTTCTAGTGATCTGGATACTGTTCTTTGTGGTTTTCTTATTCTTCTTGCCCAACTCTTTTCTGTGCTGGGAAAATCTCTTCTTTGTTTGAGGGTGCACATCACTAACTGCAGAAAATGACCTTTAGTGTGTGGTTGATCTGAGTGTTAATTTTAAGTGGTTTTCTAGTTGTGTTTATAGTATCTTCTGACTGTTTGCTATCAGTTATTGATAATGCCTAATATGGCTTTTCTTTATATTAAGGCAACCCTGTAATTATCTGTATGTTTCCCACATTCAGCTTTTCCAGATTGGTCTAAACTTCAAGTAAAGGGGAGAGGGGAAGAAAGGGAGTGAAAGTCACAGCAAATTCCTTGCTTCACAGATATGTAGACAGCCTGTGCCACAAGAAACCTGCTTCTGGCTCCAGCTGCCTCATTTCTTCTCTTTAACTAGTTTATGCTCACAGTTGCATGTTTGCAAATATTTATTGAATTAATAAGTAACTTTGCGTACCATAAATGCTATTTTGATTTCATGTGGAGGTAAGATTGAATTTCTTCATGGTTTGATCCGGTGCTATTGATTCTCTTATGGAGATTTGGAGAACAGAGCTCTGATTGTCCCAGCGAGCTAATTTGTTGATAATGTAATTTATTTATAATGCTTTAGTTGCAGGAAGTAGGAGTGTGTTCCACTCAATACAGAACATATTCTTTTGTTACTCATTTATTCACTCAACCAGGATTAATGGTGCCTATTACTGGCCCTGGGTCCAACGGGGAATAAAATACAATCCCTGTCCTGGTGAAGTTTGTGTTGTAGTGGGGAGAGACTCTCAGTGAACCCAATGTTAGATGGCGACAAGAGGCTGAGGCCTCACAGAAGGCCTCAGAGACCAGAAGGATATGCAGAAATTGAGGAGAGCGGTGGTGGTGGGGGGTTGGCACAGGTGTCCCCACCCAGGAAGACACATCAAGGCCACTGCGAGGTGAAAAAATAGCGATGACAAGAGTTTGGCCTTTGTTCTCAATGAGACTGGAAGCCATAGTATGTTTTGAGCAGAAGAGTGACAAGATCTGGTTAATCTTTTAGAAGGATCACTGGTCCCAGGAGAGGGGGGGGCAAGGGAGGCAGAGAAAACAGTTTGGAGACGATTACAGGAACCTGAGCAGGAGGTGGTGTTGGGTTGGCTGAGATAGAACTGATGAAGGGGAGAGGTTGACAGAATTTGCTGGTGAATCGGATATGGGATGGGAAGGATAAAATTGGCATTCCCCCATGGAATCGTGGGAGTGGAGTGGATTTGAGAGAGGGGCAGCTTGGGAGGGGTTAAGGGTGTCGTTGGCAGGTGGCCATCATAGTCCGGAGACTGGACTGTGATCTCTCTGGAGATCCAAGCGTTGAGTGTCCAGGGCGTGTAGCCTGACTGATAGTTGGGAGACTGGAGGAGATCATCTAGGGAGTAATCATAAAATGAGCTAAGAAAGCGTAGTGTCATCCCAGAAACCACACGAATTAATGGTCTCAGGAAGGTGGAAATTGATCAGTTTTGCCTGTTGCTATTGGTAATTGGGGTAAGATAAGATTGAGATTGCCCTTTGGAGTTAACAATACCGAGGTCTTATCAAAGCTGGGAGCTTGTTTTGTAACAAAGGGGTTGGAGTAGGAAGCTTAGCTTGGAATTAAACACAGATAAATCCTGGGTTAAACATGGATAAATCTTTGGAGAGTTTGTTCCCAGTGAAGGCAGGGATGGGCCATCGCTGGAGGAGAATGTTGGGTCAAGACAGGCAGGAGTAAAGTGTCTTTCGTGTTAATGTGAATGGCTAGCAGAGCTCGGGAAATCAGTGATGTAGGAGAGGGGACAGTTGCTAGAGCAGTGTCATGTGTAGGTAGAAGGCATGGGGCTCTGGAACGCAAATAGAGGGGTTGGCCTTGGGTTAGGGGTCCGGGCAGTTCATGCCAAGGAACGGCAGGAGGCATGAGGTGTGGTGCGAGCCCCAGCAGGTTGGGGAACTGGTGTTGGGACTGGGTGGAACTTCTCTTTGGAATGTTTCCATGTTCTCAGTGAAATAGGGAGCAAGGTGATCAGCTGGGAGGGAGGATGGATGAGGAAGTATTATAGTATTTGAGGTTTGAGAGGAGAGGATGTAAAGTGGGCTAGCAGAGGGAGAAAGAAGGTGTTGAAGAGATGAACCAAGATGGCCAGGAGGGCAACGGGCCTTGGAGGGGCATCCAAGAGAATTGAACCTTCCTCTTTCAGCTTGCTGTGTCAGGACCACTTGCCCCGAATATCTACAAAGTAACCAATATTCCGTTGTATAAACACACCTCAATTTGTTTATCCATTGACCTATTATTGAACGTTAATATTGTTTCCAGTGTGGGGTTATTATGAATACAGGTGCTGTGAACATTTTTTGTACAAGTCTTTATAGGGACATATGTTTTCATTTCCCCTGGGTAGGTTCCTAGAAGCAGAATCACTGGGTCGTGGAATAGACGTGTATTTAACTTGGTAAGAAACTGCCAGCTTACTGAAGTGGCTGTTCTGCAAAAGTAAACAGCACATGCTTCACCCTGTTGGGTAGAAAATAAGCTTATAGTAGATGGAAAGTGCAAGGTAGTAGAAATTCATTGTCTTGGCTTAGTCATTACTGAATCTTAGCGGAGTCACTGAGCTATTATAGACTCCGTCCCCCCAAAAGCTACGTGGAAGAAACAAAGTAGGTCATCTCCAGGGTCCCTTTCAGATCCCACATTCTGTGAATTTTGCTGAAACTCAACCACATGGTTGTAAACAGACAGAAAGCCACATATCTGCACATTTTTATTCTGTGGGAGTTGAGCTGCGTTTCATGTGCTGGACATGGGAAGAAAATCTTGAACATAAGGTGCAGAGGCAAAAGGATTCGGCTCATATGAAGCCCACAAGTTGCATGAGAAAGTGACATGTTCTTTAAAAGAACACATGGTAAGGTGATAGAGAATTCAGCTCCGAATTTTATATTAAGCGGTTGTGTACCTATGGATGGCTCCTATTTTGTTTTCATGAGGGCGTATGTGTTGGGAGATGCAGTTGGGGGCTTGAAGAACAGACAGCTTACGCGTGCACTGTGTGGTTGCTGCGGCTTGCTTTGAAATGGGAGCCATGCAACACTGGCCCCTGTTACTACTGCGGGAACCCTGGACAGGGGTTCTGGTCACCTGGGCACTCTCCAGCCAAGAGCAGAGAACTTTTTTTTCTGTGTCCTTCCAGTGACAGGAGAGAGGGCCCCATTGCCGTCTTGTCCATAATGGATCTGCACCCGTCTCCGAGCCGCCTTGGCTGTCTGTCCCCATCCTTCAGCTCTGCACAGTGAAAGGTACACTTCAGCAAAGGCTGAGGAGTCATGGTTCACATGGTTGAAGCTGTCTGATAAATAGAGGATGCTAGAAAAGACAGATTGGACATCAGTGTGAGATCCCATACTTCTGTAATTTGTCTTTCAGGTTAATGAGAATTAGTGGTGGGGAGGGAAAACCATTGGACACAGCCCCAAGCCAGTGAGGAATCTTGACTAAGCTGTGATTGGCTGTAGAGGCAAATGTCCAGTTGGTGCCTGTCCTCCCCTGGGGGTCCTGGGGTTGTGAGATCCTCATCTACTCGGGGCAGGACGAATGCCCCCTGCTTGTCGCAGCTTTCTGAGAAGGGATTCTGAAGGGTCTGAGTATCAAAAGACATTCATAGGGGATCTTGGATTTGAATGTTAGAGGTCAAGCCAAACTCTTGGTGCATGCAGAGAACCTTCCACAGCACCGCTGGCCTGATTGGCCTTCTAGCCTCTGCTTAAATACCTGGAGTGACCTGGAACTCACTACCTCAGCACATTTACTGGAGAACACATGTGTTTTTCAGGATGTTCCGTAAGGTACCACCTTACCGAGCCAGTGCCGTGGGACCTTTCTTCCATGACATGAGGAAAGAATCTAAAAACAAAAGCAGGGCGCCTGGGTGGCTCAGTTGGTGAAGCATCTGCCTTCGGCTCAGGTCATGATCCCAGAGTCCCAGGATCATGTCCCACCTCGGACTCCTTGCTCAGCAGGGAGCCTGCTTCTCCCTCTGACCCTCCCCCCTCTCATGCTTTCTCACTCTCACTCTCTCAAATAAATAAATAAAATCTTATAAAAAAAATAAAAGTAAAAGCGTATGCACAGCTAGCATGGGGCGGCAGCTCTGGCTGGTTGTGTTTCTCTCTAGGTGGGAAGGGATCGGCGCACAGTAGGCGTTTTACTTGTGTTGTTTCTTGGTGGTGTGAGGAAGCCCCAAGCAAGCATTCTTCTCCCGAGTCAGGGACCATGATGTCTTCGGTGGTCCTGACTTATCTTTACGCTGATCTACGAAGATGACTCCTTTCTCACATTGGGCTTTACATTCTTCATAGCTGTTGAAAGTCCACGTATTTGTAAAGATAAAGCAGTGATTTTCCACCAGGGCAGACTTTGTTCCCCAAGGGACATTTGACAATTACTGGAGACATCGCTGTTGCCACATCCGGTGTGGGGGATGCTCCTAGCATCCCACCGTGCACCGGACGGTCCCACACAACAGAGTTATCTGGTCCAAAGTGTCTTGGCAGGTGCAGTGAGAAGTCTGGTCTGAAGGAGCTGGTGGTTCCAGCCTAACAGTGACAGTTCTGTGCTGGGACACATGGCATTGTTAGTGTCTAGGGAGACTTGAGGGGTTTAATTTCATGCGCAGAAGAGCTTCTGCACTTATTTATATCCTTTACGGTTCTTACAGAAGAGTTAGAGTAGAAAACCAAGCCGTGGTCCATAGAAAGAATTCGTTGAGAATCTGTCGTTGGGTTGTAGTTATGACATGACGCCGGCGTCATTGTCCTTCGCTGGCTTTCTCCCCACCTTCACTCAGGGTGGCAGGTACCTCTGAATCCTACATAGGGATTTATTTTAAAAGGCTTCTCGGGGTTATTATGATTATTATTATTATTTATTACTTTTTAGGTACATCTAACATATCACTAATAAACCAAGGAGGTCTAGGTTACCCCCAACGAGGAGAAGAGTGAGCAATCAGGATCAGAGAGATTGAAAAGGCTTTGTGTTTTCAGTTTATTCATAACGTTTCAGAAAGTGATTGGCTTGCCTTGGTTTACCTGGTTTTCTCAATCTGGTGTATTGTTTATTATTCAGTGGTGGTTTTTTCGCTGGTTTTGTTTGTGTGGGAGGGGACACAGAAGGAAAAGTGTTTTGAAAGGAGATCACGTGAGTGTGTTTTTCACGTTGTCATGAGAAGGCCAAATGAACATCAGTGCGGGTTTTGATGTGTGATAGTAGTAGCACAGACACAGCATTGAATAATTTCCCACCCACCCTTTCTGGGGTAGAGCCCATGCTGAGAGAGGACGCGGAAGAGCTTGTCAGTCAAGGTCACAGCTAATTAGATGAGCTCCAGTGCCTCTCTGGGCGGCTTCCAGAAGCACCCGCCCTGTCACACTCCCCACCAGTGTCAGTTCGGGCTCCCTTATCCCCCCATCCCTTTGACTCAATCCAAACCAAACTTGAAATTGGAACGTTTCGGGGGTGCCCCCTGTGCGCTGGACTATCTCTGCAAGGTATGGGGTAGTGGGAGGGAAACAGGAAGCATACATTCTTTAGGGACATGAAAGTAGGGTCAAGGAGGGGTTCCTCTGGGCCCACTATGGATATAACTCAGGGAAATAATGGGGTGGTAGTATCCTGGCGGAATAAACCGAGGATGGTGGGATTCTGAGTTACCCCACCCCGTGAACTTCTCTTTGTCTTCTGGCCTGACAGCATGATCTTTGAATGACTGTTTTCACTTTTAAAGAAAAACTAAAATTAGCTGTTGTTGAGGGATTGGTAGACCCTTTGGAATTGGAAGATGTTCTAGAAATCCTCCGTTGGTATTGCTGTTTAGTTATGGTACTAATAAAAAAAAAAAAAATCACCCTCCTATGTTTCCTTTTATTGTGAGGCTCACGGAAACACAGGGCCGGCCGAGGCCCCAGCAGTGCACGCCGCTGGGCCAGCGCGCACTCTCCGAAGAGTGACTGCTCCCCGCCGTGCAGGCAGGACCCAGCGCCCACGTGCCCTGGGCTTGTTTGCAGCTTAAATCATCTCAGGGCTCTGATTTCTTCCCTCCAGAGACGTGGTCTGAACTGTCCCCCGCCGATGATGGCATTGCAGCGCTCATGCAAAAGCTTGTCTTCTGATCTTCTCCCATGGAACGTGACAGGTTTCTCTGTGATGGCCGAATTAATTATCAGAAATGGTTTGTTGGCAGACAGTTGGATGCTAATTATGATTGGAACCTCTGGGCCCTTCCACCCAAATCTGTTGATGTTTGTTGGTGGTGGTAAAATGAAAAACCATAAAATATGAAAGGATTTCTTTTGGGGGGGGTGCAACTCGGAGCAAGGCCGATCAGGCCAAGCAGCTTTGCCCGAGTTAACTGGGATCTGAGCTACAGCTACTCACCCCGTGGTTGTGAGGAAAGGATTGAAGAAGTGGTTAATTAATTGTTACTTTCTGGTAAAGAGGGGTTGGAGATGGGATATCTCAATGCAAAGCCAAAAACTGGCACTGATTAAATTTGAGGTGACATTTGGGGAGGTGTTCTCAGAACGTCTAAGTTTGGTTATCCAATTTGACTTCACGCTGTGTCCCAGGTTTGTGAAATCTTTCTAGCAGAATTATTTTCAATTAAATGGATCATGACCACTGGAGAAAGAATCATGAAACGCACCTGTAATGTGGGGTCATGTTGGGAACAAAGCTGCCTAGCTCACAAAGGGATGTTTTGGGGGTTGGCCTATGCTAAGATGGGCTTTGGGTATCCTTTCGTTCTCTCTCAACTTCAGTTACGTTAATGAGGTGTAGACATGAAAGGCAGGTGCGTACTTCATGGAGCTGTGTGATGCATGGTGGATGCGGTCACCAGCTCTCATTGGGGACAAGCAAGGAGGAGGCCAACAGACCCTTGATCTCTGGAAGGAGATGATAACCTATTGGGAGATTGTAAAAGGGCAATCAAGTATTAGTCGGGAAAGTAGAGAAAATAAGAACAGGAAACTTTTTAATCATTTCGTGTAGGTACGTGAATGGGCTGGCTTTTCTTAGTGAGGTTTATGATATGACATACGCAGTTTTCCAGCATACATTCTTGAATAACCTCTAACGAGTAAATAAACAAAGAACACCCCTAAATACTCTTTTAGGGGTTCCCATCGATTGTGAGAGGGTCTTCTCCTCAAGGAAAGGAATGTGACTCATAATTTCTCATTAAGTTTGGTGGCCGATCTATAATGACAATATAAAAAATAAATGTCTAATTAATTTTGCATCTCAGTTGGTAATCATCAGATGAAGTTGTCTGGCAGAAACATAAACTTTCCTTTAGGTTTTTCTTGGGGAAGCAACAGTACAGTGAGTCCCCACTCATGAACCACTCTTAGCACAGAAAATATACACAGAGGCAAAGACAGGTGCATAAAAATAAACTGCTTTGTTCCACGGCAGAACAGGGTGTGCTTGAGGACGTGACTGTGCCAGAAGCGGCTATTTTAAAGTCCCTGAAGTTTTTCCCCACTTACACTCTCAGTTGAAGTTCCTGAAACTTTTTCTTCCAAGGTATAAATGCCACGTAAGATGAATGGGAAGTCTAAGGGAATTATACTCATTAAATCTCATTTCTCTTTGCCTTTTCCACCTTTTTTCTTGATGATTTTAATTCTTACCACGCAGCAATTCAGTGACCTCTATTCTCCCTCTCAGGAGCCAGAGAGGAAAGCCCTCTGTGTTTAAAGAGACTCAGAGCCGCCCCTCCGTCCCAGTTCCCCTCATGGGGAGCTGTGCTGTCGCAGAGCTCCCCCTGGCACAGGCAGAGATGGGCAGTTTGGCTCTGTTGGAAGGGGGAAGAAGTTCGGGGCCCAGACAACAGCGTGAGCACCTGGATTGGTTCATGAGTGTCTTCATTCATCATTCGCACGCTTGTCCACTCACTGGTTCACAGAAACTTGCAGGGTATTTCAGAATGCTGGGAGCCACGCCCATCCTTGTGCAGAAAGCACAGGCCACACGCTCGGGTTCAGTTCCCAGCTGTGCCTTCTGGCAACTATGCGTCCTTACCAGGGAGTGCAGAAGCCAATACAGCCCAAGAGCTGGATTTCCAGCTGGGCATGTTCCTTTTTTAAACAGACGCAAGAATTATAATTTCACACACCCTGGTTTTCGAATATTGGAAAAGCACATACTCACATCAGCGGTTTAATCAGGTGGGTATCTCTGTTGGCTCCTGTCAACTTGTTTGAGACCTTGTGGGGTGCCTTTGGGTAGGTGAGGCAGTCACACCGACAAGAGCCTGGCCCCTGGGCTTCGAGGAGGCTCTGAGCGCATTTCTGCCACCAACCACCTGTCACCTTGGCCAACTCATTTGCTCCATCCACACCCCAGTTTCTCATCTGTGAAACAACATGTTAAACCAAAGCCCATACTCATTTTTTAAATCTATGTATTTTTTGTATTTTAATGGGTAAAAAAAATGATTTTAAAGTTTAATTTGTCTAAGAATTGTGTTGCCAACATGGAAAAGGAAACAAACAAAGCTATTTTTTTTTTCCTGTTGGGGACAAGTTGAATTTCAAAAATACCATCATCTGTGCTGTCCGAGGTTAGAGGCAGTATTTCTAAGTACACCTGTCATCTAGTGAGTGATTAGATGTGTCCAGCCTAACAGACATGATCTCATTCATTCTTCACAACCTTAAGAAGGATGATCTGTTAGTTTCCTTGTACCCTTATGATGTATGTACTGTTCCTATTTGCAGATAGGGAGATAGAGACCCAGAGAGACGAGATAACTTGTCTGGGGGACACAGCAGTGAATGGTAAGATGGGGTTTGAATCCAGAGCTTCTGTATGACTCGCATAATGTTCTGATCAGCTTTCTAGCCACACCACCTGTCACAAAGGAGGGGTCCAGTAATCGGTGGGTGCGTGGTGGGTAGAATAAAATGGAACCTTTGAATGTGGTCGCTTTGAAGACCCGTACTCAGGTTGCCCTATTTCCCGAATATTTTATGTCACGATGCGCGGAGGCTACTGTGTTCCTAGGTCAGTGTGGCCAATGGGTCCTGTTTTAAACCCTCACTAATTAAAACAGTGACCTGATCACTGGCCCCTTGATGCTCGAGTGCAGTCTCCTGAGCCGCAGCATTGGCCTCACCTAGTAATTGGTCAGAAATGCAGGATCTGGGGCCCCACCCCAGGCCCAGCGAATCGATATCAGCACAGGTACGGAGTCCCCAGGTGCTTGCTGTGCTCACTGAAGTTTGGGAGCTTTGCACATCTGGCAGGACTCCTAGCGAACCCTGCGCCACGGGGCAGAGGAACACGGGTGAGGATCACGTCACCGTGACCACGCTAATAGTGGCGTGGCCAAGAGTGAAGCGTGTGAGGAACACGTGTAAGGTACTGAAGAACGTGGCACTCAGGAGGCATGAATAGGGCCTGCATGCAAGAGAAGCTGTAAAAGGAAAAATCGTTCTCCACGGACCTTGCTTTTTATGTGGTTGAGGAAGAAAGGGATTTTCGTTTTTGTTTTTACTTTGGGGAAAAAACCATCCCCGGTTGCTTGGAAGTTCAAACAGTAAAGTCCAACTAGTCGAAACTAAGAATTAATAAAAAGAGAGGCGGCTAAAACTTAGCAACAAACCAGAGTTCTTGAAGTTATTATTTTGAGCTAACTGCGGGACTCCGTTCCCCTTTGTTTTTCCCCTAAAAGTTTGTTATTTCTTATAAAACAGCTCCAAAGTGAAAAATCATATATGTCGTATAAAATAATTACTCGTATTTATCATTAAGAACAAATACACAGCAGGCAGCAATGAATGCCTTTCCTACCTGTCTCACGTGGCTGTTTCGTAAATGCACAAAGTTTTATAGAATGTGCAAGAAAATGTAAAATTTCTTGCCATCAGTGGATTCTGCCTAACAAGTGAAAATTGAGGCTTAGCCCATTTAGAGGCAGTCATATGATGTGTTGCAGGGAGGTTAAGATTTATATTGAAAAAATTAAGTATTATGTACAAAACATAAACAGATTATATAAATAAATCGAATCTGCTGTGAAATGTGAGACTGTAAATGTGTTAATACGTGTGTGTACATAATGTGTTCTGATGGGGAGGAAGATTATCACTAACTCCTTGTTTTTATAGTGTGTTGATATTTTGCAGAAGGTTAAAGTAAATGAGGTGTTGCAAGGATTTCCAAAACTATCCATTGTAACTCCTAGGATCGTGTTCTCCAAATGCTAATTAATGTAAAGTCAGCTTCATATATTGAGATGTTTAATCAATTGGCAGATTGCTGTCAATAACTATGTGTCTTAAGTGGTTTGTAATAGACAGGCTAATGAAGTACCCTCTGTGAGTGTCAGAGCTATTGGGAGAAGTCTCTCTCCCTTCTGGGCGTCTTGCCATATGTTATTAGTCTCCCTGTGATGCAGGGAAGAATGCCCTTCACCATTGCCGGTCTCACCTCTGGATGGAGTAGCTGGAGAGCCAGGAAGTGAGTTTCATTTTCTAGGAGCAGTAAGTCAAGCAGCAGTTAGGTGGAAAGGGTGGCTGCTGGTAACATTAATGACATTAAAAGTAGCTAAGGTTTCTTGAGAAATTATTACATGGTAGGCCCTGATTCCGTTACCACATTTAACTTCACGGCGGCCCTACGAGAAAGAGCAGTGTTTCTCTAATCTTCCCGATCCTTTTGTGATCATCATTTTGGTCATGCCACTGCAGTCCTGAAACCGTATTGTAGGTAACACAGCCTACACATGTAGTTTTTTAAGAAGTCATGCTCATTTTCCAACTGTAACATGATGGAGAAATAAAAGGAGTATGGTTTCTTACTGAATAATATAAATGCTTACTTCTGTCTACACTAGAGGATGGGGAATAATAGTCAGATGTTTGCACCTGTGCGTGGAAATCCTCTCTGTGCCTTTGGCAGCTCTGACGGCCAGATGATAGAGTTGTGACAGACTGGCTACTCAGATGCTTGAAGTGGTCTCGATGTTAGTGACGTGACTTTCCAAGATGGTGAACAATTCTTAGCAAAGCTCCAAAAACATAGCAAAATACGGCCTCATCTCCATTTGCACAAAAATTACATTGCTGGAATGTCAAGTATACATTGATACTGGACAGAAAATACTTTGTGTTCCTCCATAAAACAAATTTAGGTTCTAGGGTTTCCACCCACACAAATGTCCCGTGGACATAGAGAACTTCTGTAGCCCTGGAGACCATTCTATGAACGTAGCAGGTCTGGCTTTATCAAAAGACATGGCATCCTAAACCTTCATCCAATAAATGCCACTATAGCCCTCTAGTCATTAGGACAACCACAAACACCCCCACCGATTTCTAAAAAGTCTCCAAGGAGCGATGGCCACTCCAGGAGGGAAGGATACCTTGCTTTTCAGCTCTGTCTTTCACAACCGAAACTCAGTAGTTTCTCCAAAGGCACATAGCTAAGAAATAGTAGAGTTGAGGTCTAGACTGTTCCCCTTGACTCCAGAGTCTTTGCACTTAACCCCTGTTGAAACACATGTAGGCTTTGTGGGTCATTTCTCATAATTGTGACGTGACTTTTAGTGAAAACCCCCTACTGACTATCTCCTGTGTCCAGGTGTTTTGATGCCTGATCGAATGTTCATGTAATTCTTTCTGTTCCCTTCACACAAATTGGGAAGCTTGAGTCTGAGCCTCTTCCCCACGTTTGCTCAGCCTGTGAGAAACTGGGTTTCGCATTCGTTTTGACTCCAAAGAGCAGGCTTCTGCTCCGACTCCTTAGAACTGGGCCATTAGGAGGAGGGGGCACGGGATAACCTGTAATACTGTTTGCCCACCTCTTCTTGACGTCCTTTTACTTTCTCATTACCTGAGAAGTAAGGTGACCAAGGAGTTGATTGGCCAGAAGAGGACGCTTCTGAGAGTGAAAGCAGACACTGTTATACTAGGACACGGATGTGGGTCGCTCAGTGGTTCCCCCCTTTAGGGGCTTGAAGAAAGGAGTGCTCACCAGTTCATCCCTGATGATGACACACACAGCTAGAAAACGCCGCGTGCTTCCCAGTCGGAGCGCACTGGGGGCTCTGTTCTCACCGGAACTCTGCTTTGCTTCCCACAGTGACTGTGTGACCGTCTTGAAAGGGACAGTACCTTTTCTCTTTCGAGATCTTTTCCAGTTTAAAAAGTCCACATTCCAGCCTTTCCAAGAGCACAGGAGGTCTGGACGGGCAAGCCTTGAAGAGTGCCCCTCAGAGCGTCACGAAAATAGGTGTGGGGGAGGAGGCCTGCGGACACCACACTGGACCCGCAGGGGACAGAAGCTCTTTGTAGGCGGTGACTGGGGCAGAGAGCTGCTTCCTGCAGGGAGCCTCTCGTCTCCTTCTCGGAAGCAGGACAAGAGAAGGCTTCCTTCCGCTTACATGTAGAGCTTGTGCTCAAGGAGTACAGTGACGAATTCTGCCTGAATTTTCCCCAAGCTTTTGCACTTGTCTCTGTTTATTATATTAGTAAACACTATGCAGCTAATGTTCCCATCTGGCAGGGCAGAGAAAAGAGCATAAGAATGAAGCCGTGGTTACAGCTCTTAAATACTAATGAAGGTGGTGTCTACTTGGCATGGTAGAAAGGTGGGTCTTTATTTTAGAGTTCTTAATTAAGAACTGTCAAGTGACTAATATTAATTAGGAAGCCAGCTGTATCCTTCAGTTTCATGGTATATTTCTTCTTAGGAACCTGGGAAGGGAGTAAATCTGAGCCTCTTTTAATCAATCAGCCCACGAGCAATTATGTATTAAGTATACTTTGTGTGTATGGGACCAGGCTATGTGGACAGAGATTTATAAGACGCTGTCTTGGCCTTCGGGGTCTCTGCTGGCTCGAGGAGTATGCACCAGCATAGAGCCAGTGTCAGGACAGTGAAGTCAAATGCTCCAGGTGGTGTCTAGGTAGAACTGGATGGTGGCAGTGCAGTGGGAGGGAGTTTTTTCAAACTATGCAGTGCCCCTCCTCTGCTGGGGTCTCCCAGGGAAGCCAGTGTAAGCTCTGGGAGAGCATCGTGTCCCCAGTTACAGTGGCGTGCACAAAAAGGTTGAGGACCAGCTGGCAGACAACAGTCCTGGGTAGAAATAGGACGGCTACAGCTGGGCTCTGGAGAAGACTAGACGATTTCCAATGGTTGTGGAGCCCTGGGCAGCCCCAGGGGAGGAGGGAAAGGAAGCAGGCCGGCCTGACCAGAAAGGGGAGTTGCGGGCATCACCCTGGCACACGCACTCCAGCTCCTCAGGGCCTCGTCTGGCCACCAGCTGTTGCAAGAGTGATGCCCTTGGAGCTGCTCACACTTGCACACACACTCAGGCGTGGCCTCCTGTGGGCTCCTGGTACCCTGAGCGAGAGGGCAGGGGCGGTGGGTGAAGCAGAGACTCAGTGCGTTGTGTATTCCTGGCGTGACCACTCAGCTCCTTAATAAAATGGCACCTGGAACGAGGGGCTTAATGGGAAGCACCTCAAAATCTCTCCCTGTTTCTGCGTTCTAAGTCTCTTTTGACATTGATGTGTTAATATCCATTGAATTCTGGTTCCTTGAGTCACTAGCAATTGAAAAAGGATTTTATGAAGATTTCGTTGTAATGGACTTTCTTTTGACTTTGCCTGACAGAGTGTTAATTTTTGCAGTTTTTTTTTAAGCTCGAATTGTAGTCCAATTTGCAATTCTCTCTCTTAATTTCATACCTAGAAATTCAGATTGCTCAGTTGAATCTGTAAACTGACACCTTCGTGAAAGCACCTGACCGGGCGCTGTGGCAGGTGCAGCCTTCCCGAAATCTTCCCCAAATCTTCAAGTCTCCACCCCACTTCACTGACTTCCTTGGGTAGCCAGCCCTTCCTTCACACGATCCAAGGAGAGCTCTCGGGCTAGAATCCTTAACTCTGAGCTTGAGACGTGGTCACTGGCGAGGGCTTATTCTCTATTAATGTAGGCTCCTCTGTGGGGGCTGAGTGCGGTATGCTTCTCTCTCTCCTCACACTATGCCATTGAACTTGGAGGTTTTACATCTCTTCTGAGTGCTGATTTCCATCCAGGTCGCACCTGTGTGTGTGTGAACTCCCTCTGTCCTAGTTTATACACAGCCTTTTCCTCTACATCCAGGTATCCAGAACAGTCCTCTTCCAACTAAGAAACTCTTTCACGGAGTATTTTCCGGAATTCTACCTGCTGTCTTTGGTAAAGTCCTGATCTCTTTTTGTTTTGTTTTGTTTTGTTTTTCATTGAGAAAAACTGAAGCTTAGCTAGGTCAGAGGGCTTGCCCAAAACCACACTCCTCAAGAGGCTCTTCTGTTAAACCGGAATATTGGAAGCAGTCTGTCCCCAAGACAAAGAAATGTTTGCCTTAATGTTGAAATGCAGTGTGGACTCACAGGTAGCCTGTCAGTGATTGTGTTCATGATTATGTGGCAAATACTGACACAGTAACAATCTGTTATAAACCTAGGGGTGCCCCGCTGGCTCTCAGTAGAGCCTGCAACTGTCGATCTCAGGGTTGTGAGTTCGAGCCCCACGTTGGGTGTAGCAGTTACTCAAAAGGAAAAAATCTTAAATAAATAAATAAAGGTATAAACCTAATTATAACACAAAATATGATTACTATTTAAAAAAATACTTGGGATGAAAACTTAAATTTACAAAAATGCTAGTAGAAATTATGTTGAAGTAGGAGACTTCTGGCAGTTTTCTTTTTAACCCAGTTCTGGTTTCTAAATGGGTTGTAATGTATTTCTTTTTCTTTTTAAAAATGAAACTTGGAAGTTAAAAATGAAGACAGATGTAGTTGGGATTACTGTCAGAGTTAACTTTTTCTCTACAATTCTAGCCAAGGAGCGTCCATATTTGGCACATTACAGATAAATGTTCGTGTGCCCCTGTGTCTGGGGCCAGCAGTCTTTCAGAGTTGAATTGCTGTAGGAAACACGCAGGATACTTTCGTGGGGTATCCAGCCAAAGTACGTACCGACGGAAAGTAGGCAGTGGGGCTGCTCCCTCTGTGTGTCGTTACTATTTCTTAATATGAATGCCTCTGGGATGAGTTGAAGCCTTGCCTGCAAAAGAAAAGGGCAGGGTCCTTGCCGCGTGCCTGGATTCGTTTACTCCAGTGACAGTGGCCCCTCATGTTGCCGTCACGGAAGGGTAATTCATTATGGACTATGTCACCATCACCTTTTCCCTAGTGAGGACTTGTAACTGGGACCAGATTGGCAAGACTGTGAAGAAGAGAAATGGCTGGCCCGGTTACATAAGCCAAATTGGGAATGGTTTGCCGCCAGCATGCATAGAACATGTTTTAAACGACATGAATGTTGTCTCACATATTATTTTTATGGAAGCACCCTTCCATCCATGTGCTTCCATTCATTCTTAATGTCTTAGCATGTGATAACAGATAGATGCGCTTTGAGTGGATTCCTTGGGTAGTAGCTGTTCCCTGCATGTCCGAGTGAACCAGGTTCAGGTGCCACGTACCTGACACTCGGTCCTCATAACGAACCCTCCTAGATGGCACGGAGAACACCTGTTTCAGATAGGAGTGAAGTGAGGCTCCAACAGGTTCTGTATGGCGATATATTCCATAGTGGTTCCTCTTGAATGGGGTGTAAATCGACCGGTCCATCGTACGCAAGCCTTCTTTTTAGCTTCCAGTGAGTATAGTTGTACTTGTCAAATGCTAGCTGTTTCCTAATTTAATATCTGCTAAAATTTTCTGGTGCTTTTGCTTGTTTACTGTTTCCATGTGTTACACCTAATGTGAAATTGAGATTTGGGTTAATTAACTACTCAGTGTGATTATTTCCCTCAAGTACGGGGGAGCTTTGTTCACCAGTTTTGTCCTTCTCGTTGATAATGTTAGAGTACATGTGGCTCATCTCAACTTTAAAATAATTAACCTCCTGACCTATATCTTGAACTCTTATTTTTTTGGCCTTGATTCTATGGACACTCTCCCCACAACTACAGAATTCCCAAGGAGTATGACCTGGCCTGGGGTTGTGGGACGTCTGTTCCCAGTACACGTGATCTTCACGTGCATCCGTAGGTAGCCTTCTGCACTCACCAGAAGCGCTGGATCATGTCTGGGGAAAAAAAGGTTTTAATATTTTTAAAGAGCTGCAGACATTTTAATCAAAGCTTCTTCTCAGCTTTTTTCTGATGTGTATCAGGAGAACAGCACAATAAGAGAGAACACGGCATTACTCTAGCCCGCCTGTCTGAATACATTTCAGCTCATTGAGCTACATTTCTTCAAAAAGGGAACATTTCCAGCCAAGTCTGCCCTAAAAAGATATCCAGGGTGGCAAACCCAGAACTTTGGTGCCTGCAGGTGCCACTTTTTTTTTTTATCCTTAATGTTTTAAATTCTTCTTGGGCATCATGGCAAACACGATGAAACCTAATGGCCTAATGAACAGAGAAGATGCCCGGTCTCAGAGGGGAATGGACCGAAGCGTCAGACTCAGAGCAGTAAAGCCCGCAAATGTCGGTGGCCAAAAATCCAGCCCACGCGGTCTCCACGCCTTTGTGCTGGTGACCTCTGAGGCATGGCAATGACGTGTCTGTTTGAGGACTCCCACCCTGCTTGTAAGCAAGAAAGTCCAAGAGCATGAAGCACAGCGGCATATGGAAATTCCACTCTCGAGCTTAATATACCAACATGCAAAATGAATTTTTCATACTGGGTTTTGAAGAAATGGAAAACTTCCAGCTTTCCCTTGCTGGTGTGCCTTTTGGAGTTAGTGCCCTTTAAAGCAGCCGGAGAGGGTATGACTGTAATGTAAGCAGAGTGGTGTTAGCAAGTGAGAGCTATGTGAAAGGCAATGATGATTTTGGAAACATTATTCTGGGTGTCGAATTGAACAAAGAGTCATTACTGGAGGAAAAAAAATACCCAGAAACACTTTAATAGTCTCTCGGATTTGGGCCCGGAGAACCATACTGTGAATTGAGTGGAAGATAAATAGAGAGGAAAATAGCAAATTAAGGGGGACAAATAACCAGGGAGGGGCGGGCGCCCACTGGCATTGGAGAGGAGAGCACATAACTGGCGTCTGATGCATTTCTTTAAGAATCAGTGTGTTTGCAAATTGCTTCTTTGCATCTTAGCAGAATCTAATCTGAGTAACGAAGTGCTGACTAGCGAACATAGTTGGATGAATTCCCTCAGTACTCCTGAAATATAACAGAGCAAGGAACAGTATAATGAAAAATAACAGAGAGAGTAGCTAGGGGCTTAACTTATGATCACTGTTCATTACAACAAATGACACTTTCACTGCAGAGTTACCATAAAGATTATTGACTCTTACGTAATGTGGTTCCCATCTGAATAGATGGGAACTGAGAACAGCTCAGCCTGTGAATGAGAGGGCTGGAGCAGGAGGAGGACAGCGATGCACTCGATACCCTTATTCATTTCTTCACTTAGTTCTGGAGAGTCGCCCATTCAGAACCCTGGACAGAGCAAAAGCCAATGAAAATTCTTGCAGGAGGATTCTCCGTGATTCTTCTGACTAGCATGGTTATCTGTTATATTCAGTGAACACCAGGCTCAGAAAGTGACTACGCCTTTTTTTTTAAGATTTATTTATTTGAGAGAGAGCGTGGGAGGGGGGAAGGGGCAGAGGAAGAGAGAGAATGCCAAGTGGACTTTGCACTGAGCGTGGAGCTGGACGTGAGGCTCGGTGCCACAACCCGGAGATCATGACCTGAGCCGAAACCAAGAGTCGGACGCTTAACTGACTGAGCCCAGCTTGTTAGTAGTTTTATATTTAAGATCCTCGCCTGATGTTCTTTGCCATTTGCTGTTTTCCTCAAGCATACATGTTACAGCACTTTAAAAAAACATCTCTTTGGAAAGAAACTGTGTTTTGTGTAAAAACTTTCAGCACACAACCCAAGAGCGTTTTGCAGCTCTGGCTTCAACCAGGGTTAGAACGGATGGCAGCAGCCCAGAGCACAGTGTGTGTAACAGCCTCGGTTTACCGAGCACCTGCACGGTACCTGCTAAACACTTTGTTATTTCATCCTCCTAGTGACCCTGTGAGGTATGTACTGTTGCTCTCATTCCCACCTTCCAGATGAGAAAGCGTGTTCAGAGAGGTTAGGTGAGTTTGCCACGGTTACCCAGCTGCCACCTGTTATAGATGAACCTCAAAACCAGGTCTAACAGTCTGCCAGACGTTTTAACTCCCACACGGCTGCTGAGCACAGAGAAAGACACCCTTTCTCTCTCTCTCTCTCTCTCTCTCTCTCTCTCTCTCTCTATCTCTCTCTCAATCTCTCTCTCTCTGGAAAAGTTGGCTGGATTTGGAAATCAGATCAGGGCTTGGACCCTTCCCTTTTCATTTGCTAGAAATCCTGCAGAACTGACCTACCATCTCCTAAGAGTGGTTTAATGCAAAAATAGTTCGTGTTTAATGCGTGGCTAGACACAGTGATAAGCTTTTTGCATGATTTCCTCATTCATTCCTCAAAACCGTAGGCAGCGTAGGTCTGTTTTGTAGATTGCAGAACTGAGGCTTGGAGTGGTCCAAGCTGCACAGTTGCTAGGTCTGTCCAGAACCTGCATGTTCAGCCAGTGTTACGTGGCTCATTGTGGGCAGCTTCAAAGTCAACCCTGTAAAGTGTTGCCCATAAGAGAGGGTCACTGACAGTGTTAGCCAAAGGCAAAGGTGACAGCCTCCAGGTAACATGGGAGGCAGAAGCAGAGCAAGGGAACCCAGAGAGGCTAGTGGGTGAGGGACTGTGTCATTGTAAGGAAAGAAGCAAAGTGGCGTTTGGGAACAAGTCAACAGTTGTCAAAAGAGAGCTCAGTAGTAGACAAGTCTTTGGATCCCACCCTTCCTTTAATTTCAGTTTCTTATTGCTGAGTTGTATGGAAAAAATACTTTGGTGAGGAATGGAGAATTTAAAAATACTGTTAGCCATGGGATAGCCAGTAGATATACTATTTGTCCCCAATCTCTTTGAAGCACCCAGTTTTCTCCTTTATAACAGGCACGATTGGGATGCCCTGCCTGGTGACCATCAGCAGTGAGCTTCTAGAGCCCTCCCTGTGGGTCACCCCCCAGACTTCCAGGCCCAGAGGTCAGAGATGAACAGGGAGACAGAGCAGGGTGATGTGCCAGAATCTAGAACTAGTATTTGCCACTCACAAGGAGCACAGCTGAGTGCGGAAGTCCAGCTTGCTTGGGAAATGGCAAAGCTCTGTGAGTACACATGGCCTACAGCTGCTCCTTCTTGAGCCCATCATAGTGGAGAGTGCCACCTGGTCGGCTGTGAGTTGTGGACCTCAGGCTCTTACAGCTGTATTTCTGTTTTCTTCTTTTGGGAAACAGAAGGACCGACTATACTTTTCTCCAACTAAGTAATGTTCATGGGCTTTGGGAGTCATTTGTATTGGCCTAAAGACTTTTCAGGCTCATACAGAGAATTATTAGAAATAGTTAAAGATAGTGGAAGAACCTCTAGCTAAGTGGGGTTACTTTTTTAAAAAAAATTGTGTGTGTGTTGGTCTGTCCATCCTTCCTTTTTCTGATGTGCAAAGACAAGAGTCCCTCAGCTTTCAGAATGCCTTTGATCTAGTGCAAGAAGTGGCTCGACTTCCCCGTGGTCACAGGGTCTGTATTTGTTGTGCACCACGGAACCACAAACAGCATGTGGCTCCTGAGCTGTCGAATTACAGCGTGTCTGATTGGGATGTGCTGGAAAATACTCACTGGATTTCAAAGACACTTACTACCAAGAAAAAAAAAAAATTAAACTTACATATTTCCTAAGTCACTTGTCTTTAAATTAAGGATAAAGTAGATTATTAATCATGTTTATATTGATTACATGTTGAAATGATCATATTTTAGATATATTGGGCTAAATAAAATATGTGAAGGTTGATTTCATTTGTTTACTTTTACTTTCTTAATGTGGCTACTTGAAAATTGGGAGTTACATTTGTGGATTTTGTGTTTTGGACAGAGCTATTCTGTAGATCTGTGAAAGTCTGGAGTTTGTCTCTACAAATTACAAGTACTAATATGTGTTTAGAAATAAGATTTTAAAAATACTTTCTGAAATATTGATGAGGGGAAACGTTAACTCCCTGTAGTAATTCAGTATAGCAAGTACTGCTGACTCAGAGGGGCTTTGGCCATTCCGGGGGGAAATATACTGGGCAGAAATCTTGATTAGCACCTATTTGGGGATGAATATTTTTCCCTGAGAACATAGGTCTGTTTGAATCAACTGATGCAGGACACAGTTTGTTAGTATTTGAAATAACTCTTGTGCGCACATTTCTTTCTCATTTTTCACCCAACTGTCATCCTGTTGGCCCCATCATGACCACAATGTCATATCTTGGAAACCAGAAGAAAAGAGCAGCCCGGGGTGGTGTTCCATAGATATCCTGGTCCTCTGGCTTCTCCACCTCCTGCTTTGACTTTCACTGTCTGTATTTAGAATGCTCTCGCACCTTCCAGGAGTGTGTTGTGGGTGCGATTCCTAGATGAAACACTTGAGGTTCTTGGATGAGGTCTGTTGTGACAAGCGTGAGCTCTTCCCTCCCCACCCACAGCCACAGTTTTGCTCTGAGTCGACAAGGCCTGTTGGGGGCATCAAACAACGAAAGCTTGAGCCCCAAGGGATTGTCCTATCCTCTTCTTGATACAGTCCCAGGATCCCCACTCAGATTGATTGCTGATGCATGGATCCTCCAAGGAGATGCTTTTTAACATCAAGCAGAAGCTCACAAACACCTTCGTTTTTAACCTTTTTGCACCCGAAGACCATAAATTTCCCTGAGACTCTTAAAAATCTGATTTACAAAATCTAGGAGGAAGTAGATGAGATATATTAAATCTGCTAAATATGTCAGGCTAAAAGTAGTTTTTTAAAGGTCCCCATTCCTTTGTGGGGTATGTTTTCTCCACAAAACTCAGAAACATGAGTGTGTAACCAAAGGAGGGTGGGATCTAAAGGCTTATCTCCTGTTGAGCTCCCATAGGTGTCTCCATTATTCTTTCAACAGTTGTTGGCTTGTTCCCAAATACCACTTTGTTTCCTCGCCACCAAAAGCTGGTCTCCTCCCCTCCTGCAGCCTTTCCTGACTCTTGACCAGTAGTTCAAAGATTGGTATCAGAAATGGCTGAAAAGCGCAGTTCAACTTGACAGGCCATGTTCCAGGAGTGGGGTTCGCCACTTTAGAGAGAGCTGTGTATAGGATAGGGGGATTCCGCTTTGCCGGGGAAAGAGCCTGGAGTAATGGGTAGAGTTTCCTGGTCTGTAGCTGCTGCTTCCTGAAGTTCCCTTGGTGCGAGAGAGCATCCTAGAGAAAGCACTGGGTGTATAAGTCCACCTGTATGTAGATGGGTGCTTTCTGGTTTTTCTTTTTAAGTTTTTCTTTTTAAGTCGTTTTTAATCTCTTTGTCTGTGAGTTGAACATGGCTCACCTTACAGAGGAGAGGGGCACATAATACCGTGCTAAGATTGCAAGCATCTTGCCTTAATCTGACCCGAACATAAAAGGAACCTTGGAGATGTGAGCCCTGTAAGGTTTCATTTAACGTGATTTTCCTTGAGGGTTAGACAAGTTAATAAAAGCAAAGTGCTTACACAGCTTCATGTGTAAAGTCGGCCAGTTCCATTCAGATGTCCACCTCTGACAGAGGGGAGGGTTCCAGCTGGGCAAGGTTTGGGTACCCTCTCGTGCAGCGCCCACTCCTCCCATGAGGGGTGTGGCAGCGTGCAGTCCAGACAGTTACTGCCCCTATGTAGGTCCAAACACCCCATCTTCTGTCTAGGGGAGCAGATTACCCAGATACCAGATTAATTCCGAAGCCTTCTGAATCCAGTTCAAGTGTTATTTGCTCTGCCTCTGGAACCTATAGGCTTGTACTTAAATTTAAAGAGATGGCTAGCTTTCCACTGACCTGGCCATGAGTCCCTTGCCATGTCAAATCACCAAGTCACCTGGGCAGAGAGAAACTGAGGAAGGAGCAGTCTCAGGAACAGAAAGTCCCAATTGTTAGCCACAAAGAGGAAGACAAGGGGGGTAGGAAGATTAATAACCTCTAAATATGCTTTTACTATTTGTCCTTACCTGAAAAACAGAAGAAAGAAAAAGTAAAGCTTCTCTGTTGAGACACTAATGTTCCCAGTCCTGTGACATTAGCTGTTCATTTGTAATATTACTCTCATATCTGCAGCCATGTGGCTACTTGCATTCATGTGATATTGCTTCAGGTTTAAATGAGCTGATAGATGGGAAATGCCCACAGAAGCTTCATGCAGAAATGCTAACATACAGTGAGTCTAGATGAGTTTTCTATTGCGGTCACTAGCTTCACCACATTAGGGGTCACGTACACCCTGAGGCCATTCATGAAGGAACCTTGTGTGGCCAGAAGGACTCTTACTGTTCCATGATTATGAAAACTTATTCTGATTTTTAATTTGTCCAAAGGAAAAAGAGGGAAAAAACCCACTGGTTTTATAATGTTCATTTTAACTTCTTTCCCTTTTAAAAACAATTACTGTCTTCAACGAGGTCTTACTAATCTTACGTGGGATTAATATTCATTAGAAGCCCACTGTACTTTAAAGGAATTTTTGGAAAGCCCTGGTCACGGTGCTGTGAAACCCTGGTCACGGTGTCTCCACAAGAGGACGACAGACTGGGCCCAGGAGGCCTCACAACATGGCGCAGTGACGCGTTTCCTCACTTCCAGCCTCACCGGCCGCCTTCCCACCTCAGACATCCTGCAGAAACAGAGGAAAACACATAGGAAACTGAGGTACAAGCCAAGATTCCATAACAGAGGATAGCTGCCCCCAAAGACTAGAACACCTGCCTTGGCCTGCATGACACGTGCTCTTCCGGTAATAAGCTCTGGATGGGAAGCTGATGGATCGTCACTCGAAGAGCACGGAACTGAGGACATTGGGAAATAGATGCCTTGGCTAAGATAGTCTTGCAGCCTACGAGTGAGTATTTATTGGGTGACTAGTGTGTGGCAGGCACTGAAGAAACACAATGGTTAAGACAGTCCCTGTTTCAGAGGCACTAATGATCCAGTTGGGGAGCTGTCCACAGAGTTAGATACTTCCAGTATATCCCAGTAAGTGTAGTGATGTGTGCTTCTATTCAGTCAACAAATGTTCATGCCATGCCCATGGCGTACCACACAGGATACCAAACAAGACAGAAGGGGTTCTTGCTCTCTTGGAGTTAGCCTGCTAGGAAAGGTAGGCAGGAAAGAACAAGGAATCAAATAAATAAAATAATTATATTGTGACTGTTGGTGTGAAGGAAATGAATGTGGTTAAAGATGGGTAATGTGGGCAAAAGGACCTCTCTTAGGATTTACATTGGAAGTAGATGAGAGTGATGTGTCGGACTCAGCATCCTTTTGATGACGAGAAACACAAAACTAAGAGAAGTGGGGATTGTTTCGTTTTTTTATACTAAAAATAATCCAGCAATACAATAGACTTCAGGCATGGTATAACGTAAGGGGTCAATATCATTGGACCCCATCCCTCTTCATCGTTCAGTTCTGCTTTGTCTGGGCTGGTTTCTCTCCCAGGCAGGCTCTCTTCACAAGATGTCAACATAGCTGACAGCACACCTGGGCTCCTCACTGAAATAAATGAGAAACAAAGAACTTCTCTCCCCAACGGTTTGAGCAAGGATCCTAAGTCTTTCTTTAGTTGGCTCAAGTTGAGCACAGGCTAGTGTATGAACTAGTCATTGTGCCCCCGGGCAAAGGGAACGGTTTCAGACTGAGCCGGGTTTTGACACTAAAGCGGAGGCGGCAGTACGGCCGTTCACCTCCGAGGCATGAAATCTCTCTGGGCGTCCACACCCTCTTCTGTAGGATGGAGATGGTGGTCGTGCCTGTCTCTCTCCATGAGAAGAACACTCCAGGCAGAATAAATAGCAAGCACAAACCTCGGAAGGGGCGGGGGCCTGACGTGTTTGCCCACGTGCTAAGAGCTGGAATGTGGAGGGGAGAGAGCTGGCAGGTGCAGCTCAGAGTTGGAAGGGCTGGGGCAGCCAACCGTGTTTGTGTTCTCTGCTTCTTCTCAGAGACATGATGCTGGGAGGACATGCACAGATGCACAGGACTCCCAGCCTGGGTCCTCATCACCTTTCTGGGGGTAGGGGGGTGATTCGATGCCCACTGCCAGCAGCATTTACCCTGTTGTTTGTACCGCTGACCAAGACACACACTCGTGAGGGGCAGAATCTCTCTCCAGCTTTGTTAATACCGTCGGTCAGCTTACTGTCAGGACCCACTGGCCTCGGAGTTGAGCTGCTGTTATTCAGGGTGACTTTTCATGTTAATGCTTTGTACCATTTTGTGTCAATGGCATCATTGAACACCTAGCTGGATGGTCTTACTGCCTTTAAATTCACGGCTTTGGGTGGTGCCTCACTCTTGCCCCGATTGAAGTAATCTCTCCAGTCAAGTCTTTTTGGCAGGATGTGAGATTTAAAGTAGGCTATATAATCTCAACAAGTAATTTATGGTTATGTAGTATTAATATCCAGATGTCTCTGTTAAGGGATCTGTTAGAGAATTACTTTATTATGTGGCTTGAAAGCCAGATTCAATTTAGTGAATTTTAATAGTAGTGTTTCTTAAGAATAAATTTTGAAAGGGGCAGATTACACATATAAAAAAAATTCCCCACTCCCTTGTATTTATGGTTAAGTTTGTATATCTGAGTGTGTATCACCAACACACGTGTGTGTGTTTGGATGTCTCCATTTTAGTCTCTGCAATTGTGAAGTACTAGATCAAAAAATAATTCTTTTCATAAAAAATATTCAGGCCAGGTATGGAGTCTATTAAGGAAGCTTGTTTGGGAAAGTTACAAACGCCCTTAGACTGCTTTCCTCTTGCCTTTTAGTTTATTCTGGAAATTGCAACATTTAGCACTTCACAGTTTAATTTAAAAGGATTACCTATTTTCTTAAATGCTTAAGCAGGGAAGCAAGTTGCAGTTATCGATTTTTCTTGGCATGTATTCTGTGAAAGCTGGATTTGCTGCTTCCCCAGGGAACCTACCCCCTGAACTGCATGCTTGCTGGTGACAGCTCGGACCTCTGATACATAACCAAAGACCTTGCCTAATATCCTTGCAACTGCTCGGGGAATTTTTATTAAGTAAAATCATCATTAGAGTAGACAGGATGATGGAGTTTCATGAGCATCTTTTGTGCATGAGATTGTTAGCTTTGCTCCGCCAGAATCCTCATTTCTCTCCTCCAGTGGGGCAGATAGTGAGCCTAGAATGTAGGGGGTATTTTAAAATCTGCTTTATATTTTGTATTTTTGTATAGCCTAATATCTGTCTTAGGCCATCTGTGCATTCCTTTTGGCTATTTCCATGGCTTTCAAAATGCATGTTTATACTTTGCTTTGGACTGTGTGTTGGGGATAGAGAGGAGCGAGGGGTTGTAATGGAGAAAAACGGGAAAGGCACCCACTGCCGTTAGTGAGCTGCATGGAACCATCTCTTGGAGGTTTGATCTCAAAAAATCATTGCCTTTTGAATTAATGAGATTTCTCCCAGGAATATGGTAACTATTATTTTTTTTTCTTCTCTAGACCCAGCAATTTCTGTACTAAGGTTCTGTCACCAGCCCCTCATAGCTGCTAGATAGGATAAATAAAGATATTGCAAAATGCTTATTAATAATCTAGGCTTCACACTTTGTCCACAGATTTATTTGTGGAGTATTTAAATTTAGCATCCCACCATAAGATTACAGATTATAAACAGAATTATTTCTCTCCATTATTGTCACTGGCCATATAACTTGGATTTTCAAATTGGTTCTTTTCTTGGTCTGTATAAGGACTTTCCATGGAAACACCCAAAACAACAGGAGGGAGGCATATGACATGAGCAAATGACTTAAGAACAGCATATTGTACCTCTCATATACCTGGCATTCTGAAACACAATATTTACACAGCACACAATGTGCTTCTCTCTGTGCCTTGAGTATACAGAATACAAAAGAAGTGAACTCTGCAGTCCCCACCCGCAAGAAAATGGCAGGCTTATTAAGAAGACCAATCTGAGAAATCTAAAAAAGATGAGAGAAAGATAATTTAGTGCATTAAGAGTTCAAACTTGGGGGGCACCTGTGTGGCTCAGTTGGTGAAGCATCTGACTTCGGCTCAGGTCATGATCCGAAGGTCCTGGGATCGAGCCCTGCATCGGGCTCCCTGCTCGGTGGAGAGCCTGCTTCTCCCTTTCCTTCTGCAGCTCCCCCTGCTTATTCTCTCTCTCTGTGTCAAATAAATAAAATCTTTTTTTTTTAAGATTTTATTTATTTACGTGACACAGAGAGAGAGACAGCCAGTGAGAGAGGGAACACAAGCAGGGGGAGTGGGAGAGGAAGAAGCAGGCTCGCAGCAGAGCAGGAAGCCCGATGTGGGGCTCCATCCCAGAACCCTGGGATCACGCCCTGAGCCGAAGGCAGACACTTAACAACTGAGCCACCCAGGCACCCCAAATAAATCAAATCTTAAAAAAATAAAGAGTTTGAACCTGGGAGTAATTGCCTGGGTTTGATCTGGGCCTAAACTTGCTAAGCCTCAGTGTCCTCCTTCGAAAAATGAAGAAAAGCCTCTTCTTCCCTGGATTGTTGTGACAGTGAAGGCTGAATGTCTGGTGGCCATAACTGATGTGTCGTCATCGCGGCACTCTGCCGAGACTTCAGAATACCACGCCAAGAGCAGGAACCTATGTATCATCAAGGACTTATTGGTGAAATCCTGATAATCCCATGGTGTTTTGTAAAGGCAGAGATTGGGGCAGGGGGCGAAAGCTCTGAAAAGCCTAAAAATAGGGATGGGATCCGAATTGCAGAATAGGACCCAGGCAGGCATTCCAGACAGTAGTGAACCCAGATCAGCAAGAAACAGACCAAAAGGAGTGCCGCCTGGCAGGAGGGGCTAATTCCAGGGCTCAGATCGATTTTGCACCATCTTATTTTTCAAACGTGCAAAGGAGCCCAAGCCGGTCTGAGTGCCAGAGCACTTGCGAGGCAGACAGTGTGCACATACTCCCGTTTGCCAGTGAGGTAACATATTCTGGAAAGAGTGGGGACACTGAGGTCAGTCAGGTGCTAGGTGGCAGAGCGCACCCTCAGGCCATCTTGACTGTCCCGCACTGCCTTCCTCCAGACCAGCCTTCCTGGCTCAGGTGTGCTAGAGAACAGAGAGAAGAAGTTGTGTTCTCCTCCTGCTGAATAAAAACACATAGAGCTCTGCTTGGAGTTTCCGATACTTCCCTGGTCCCAGGCCAAGAATTTCAGAGGAAGCGCCAATCAATTTGATTTACGTGGTCACCAAAAAAGAAGCAGATGTCAAGATGACTTCAGTGTTTTGATCCTCGAGGTCTGGAGACCTAGAGGGACAGACCTGTGGAAGTCAGGGCGGGAAACTGTTCTGTGCTTTGTTTGGTTGGGTTTAATGGCTCGATATCCAAGTGGGAAAGGCCGAAGATGGTGGTGGCTTGGGGTTCGGGGAGGTGCTGCTTAGAGGTGGTCACTGAAGCTGTAAGTTAGATGTCCTTTCTAGGGAAGAGAAAACAAGATAAAAGCAGAAACATAGGGCTGAAATAGTGTCCAGAGGAGAGACTAGGAACCAAGATGGTGCCTTGCAGCCAAGAGAGGGCATTTTCACAAGGAATGGGGTGGGCCCCCCGTGGTCCTCTGCTGCAGCCCTGAGCGGGTAGAGGGTCTGAAGGAGAGCCTGGGATCCAAAAGAAACCGTCAGCCTCCTGTGGATTATTTCCCACAATGAAAATGCCCATGTTCAGTAAAATGTGGCTGTTAGTACTAGGAGCGCATGCATATCACACTCCTCGAGATGACTTGCGAACTTGATTCGATTCCAGCGAGCTGGAATTTTTTGCTGCAGTCCCAGCTGTCAATGGGCGGTAGCGTGCCGTTGCTTCAGGTAGCCAGCGTGCAGGCTGCTTTAACCGGATGCGTCTGAAGGGATCAGTCAGATGACCCCGGCGGCCATGGAACCATTTCACAGGGATTTTTCCAGAGGGGGTCGTGGCAGGAACTCAGCGGGTGGCGCTCGGGGCAGGGCGCACTCCCGCAGGTGAGAACAGAGCGCCCCGGGAGGGGGCTGCGCGGCGCTGGCTTGCTCACCTCCCCCAGCGGACGGCATCCCGAGGCACCCGCCTTTGAGAGTCTCTTCAGTGACAGAAGCAGCGTCCTCAGACTCCTGTGCGTAATGGAACCTTGCCTGTCACTTTGGGTTGTTTTTCGTCGGTTTTTCCCACTCCTTCGTCATCTTTCACTTACCCTCTGTCCACCTCCGATCTTGGGGGAGAGGAAGGTTTCTACGACTCTGTGGCATCGGGTCCTTCCTCTGTAGGGCTTGAACATCTTGTCTCCCAGTGGCTGCTGCCCTGTCGGTGACTTTGAGCGGGGCTCCCTTAGTCACCACTCTCAAGCTGGCAGGGCCCGATTTCAGTGCCGACGGGAAGCCTCCTCCCTTTGAAGGTCATGACGCAAGATTGCATTCCTGGCTCTGGTATGTGCTGGAAGGCAACATGCCAGGTGGAAGGAACTAGCCAGCTTAGCCTGAGTCTTGGACCTGTGCGAGAGGTCAAAGGTGTCCACTGCCATTCTGGAGCGTCTGCTGTGTCCCTGCGCAGACAAGACCTTTCCCGTGTCCGGTTTAATCTTCGCCGAAGCCCTACGAGGTAGCTAGCAATGTTCGTCCTCAGGTTGCAGATACGGGCTTCAACGGTGGCAAATGAGCCACTTGCCCAAAGTCACATGTCATTGAGGGCGAACAGGGTGTGGGAAAGCAGACGGGAGTGAAGCCCCAGGACTATTGTCTGGGGATCCCCAGGGCAGGATGCCATGGGCTCTGGGAGGGCAGGACAGGTGCTGCCTGAGCAGAGTGCTAAGGAGACATGCTCGTCTGGAAAGTGCCTTGTGCCAGGGTCCAAGGGATGATTGGGATTTTCCCAGATGGAGGAGGTGGAAGGAACAGGTAGAGTCAGAGAAGCTGTCTTCGCTAAGGCCGAGGGGAAAGTATGTCATGCGGGGGGTGGGGGGTGGATATGGGGTCAGGAGGACAGAAGGCATCCTGAAGGTGGTGACTGTATTCATTAGTCATGTTTCTTGTTTTCTGTTTTTTATGCTGTTTTGACATCTTGGAGGTCTTGCTGGCTGGGGAGAGACTGCCCTATGCAGGGCTAGCTTAATTCCTAGAGATAGCAACCAACTTCATTGCCAGGTTGTTTTTGATACGTAAACCAACCGGTCCAAAGCTAACACCTCAACCACCTTGAGGCTTCAGGGAACTCACACACACCAAGCCAGTATTTCCCCTGCCCTAAATCACCCCAGGGCCAGATCCCATACAACTGGAGACCACCCTGATAGCCTTGAGCGCCTAGAAATTATTCAAACTGCCCATCCCTAAATTCACGCAAACCCACCCATTCCTTCCCACAAAACCACCATAAAGGACTGGGGTCCTGCTCCCTGCTTTGTTCCCTGTGCCTCCTCACCAACCCTGGCACTTCCCCATGTGGCCTTGGGTGGTGTGGCATGCCCCCTCCTTTTGGGAAACTTCTTTCAATGGCATTGGCCTCTCCGTGCCTCATTCAGTCAGCTCTAGAAGTGAAATCCTGGGTACATTCAAAACACGGGCTAGGGTGTTAGCATCAGAGAATAGAGGGGGTGGGGACTATCCAGTCCAACTAGAGTAGAGAGGAGGCACCTTGCTCCCCTGTTCCCTCTTCTTCTGGTAGAAACAGCACCCATTTTTCCTTTGGGGAAACACTTTGGGGCATACTTTGTCCTTTTTGAAACTTAGTTTAACTTTTCCTTCTTTTCAATGACCTGCTAACCCCAGAAAGTCTCCCGTTTTTCTTCCGCGGAAGGTAAGCAGACGCCTCACTTCTAGGCTGCCCCATCAGGCCAGAAGGGTCCATTTGCTGCATAAGTTCCCTGTTGTTATAACAAAGTACCATGAACTTGGTGCCTGAAAACAAAGCACATGGACCCTCGTACAGCTCTGGAGGTTAGAAGTCTGAAATCAAGGTGTCCGCAGGGTTACATCCTGCTGGGGGCTTCAGGGGAGAATGCCTTGCCTTTCTTTCTAGTTTCTGGAGGCTGCCTGCATTTCTTGCTGGGAGCCCCTCTCCTCCATCTTCAAAGCCAGCAGTGTAACATGTTCAGATCCCTCTGACTCTGACCTTCTTCCCTCTTATTAAGACCCTTGTGATTGCACTGAGCCCACTCGAAAAATGCAGGCTAGTCTTCCCAGCCCACGATCCTTAATCACCTCCACAGAGTCCCTTTATGATATAATGTGTTCACAGGCTTCAGGGGTCAGAATGTCAGTATTTTTCAGGGGGAGGGGGAATTATTTTGCCTACCACACTGACTTACCAAATGGAACCTCATGGCTAATCCCTGGTAGAGCCCAGAATGGAACCCCAGACTTCGGACCCTAAGATGCTTGTCATTCCTGCTCTGCCCCAGTGGTGTCTGCATGTGCGCACGGCCACTGGTAAAGCGCCACTCTCGTCTGCCCACGCAGCGGGAGGAGTCAGGGACCGGGCGGAGGGCCCCGCAGCATCCCCGTGTTGCCAGTGACTCAGCCAGGAAGTGGGGGCATGCACTGAGCTCTGCCTTAGTTGCTTTCTTCAAAGAGGATTAAAACCTTTCTCCCAGAGATGCTTGGGGATTTGGCATTGATTGAAAACACCATGTTATTTTTTTTTCCAAAGGAAAAAGCCCTAAAGAAGTAATCATAGAATTATCTTTATTAAATCCCTCCAACTACAACCCCATGTCAGCGTGTTATTCAGCAAGCACCCAGTGACCACTTCCAGGAGACGTACCGGGTATACTGGGCTCATTTTAACCACCGAAGCTGCCATACTCAGAATACAGCATCATTTTTTTACAGATGGAGAAGCTGAGGCACAGCAAGCGAGGGATGTGGGGGATGCCAGTCCTTTGCCCAGAGTCCACAGCTAGTAAGTCACAGAAGGAGGATTTCAACATCAAGCTCACGAATGCGCTGTCTGATCTGGCCCCATGTAGTGACTTGTGTGACCCCAGGAGGTCCAGGCACAGTGGGGTCTGACCCTACAAAAGGCAGACATTGGAACATTGGAACATTCTAGTTCCTTCGTAACAAAAGGAGCCTTGCTGAGTTCCAAACAGCTTTTGCACTCCCCTCTGAGATGACCTTGCTGGTTTACCATGGTCCACTGAAAACCCCACCTCTTCCAGGAAGCCCTCTGTGCCCACCTCGGCTCATACTGCTTCAGGATGTGACACGTAGGCCCTTGTCCGATCTTCTCTTTCCTCCTCTGACGTCTCCTCTGTGTCGCTCTTGCCAGATTTCCCAGCTCATGCGCTACAGAGCTGTACTTCTGCAGACTTTTGTAACCCTTAACGTTGAATGCTGTCTGTGAGTAAGAACAGGGATGTTTTTCCCCTTCCAGGAGTAAGGGTTTGGGAAATTGAGGAGAGGTAGATGAGGCCAGATGGAAGCTAGGAAGGCACACACTGTAGGACTTTGGAGAGGACTTGGAGCACAACGGCCCTGGGGACGCCACCCTGCTTTGTGAGCTCACATGAAGCAAGCTGTGTCATAGGAGGAGGGGAGGGGCTGGGCCCGCTAGAGGAAGAAGGCTGTTTCAGGGTATGTGTTGCTAAAGCTGAGGAATAAGGGAGGTGTCTGCTTCGGGTACTTCTTTAACCCGTTTGCTGCCTCTGGGAGAGACGCTGCAGGGGTGAGGGAGAGGGGTCCCCAGATAACAGAGGACAGTCTTGCCGTGGCAAGTTCCTAAATCACCTCTGCAGAGCTCCGGTTGTGGTGTAAGGTGATAGTCAGAGGTGTTTCTCCTATGGGGACACAGGGTGGCTCACTGACTGGCAGGCTGGGCATGACTGGGCCTCTCCATGAGACTGAGCAAAGTCTCGTAAGCTCATTTTTACAGAAGTTGAAAGCTAACTTGCAGGCTGTAACGTTACCTGTGAAAGAGACACGTGGTCCCTCCTTAACCTGGGAGATGGTCCCCCTTTTACCTGGAGACATTCCCAGCCCCTGGCTGGATGTATATCCTCCAGCTCGTGGGTCAGTGCTGCCGGCTCTGGCCTCTGCATTCTGAGCTCCTTGCGAGCAGAGACCTAGCTTCGTGGCCACTGCTGGTGGAACCTGCTCGTGGCCCTTCTGGGGAGACACTTGGAAGCCTCTGGAGAAGACCACACTATCACTTATCAACTTATCCCTAATTACTCGATCAGTTGGCCAACTCTGTATGCGAGGTCCATCCATTGGCCAGTCGACCACAGTGTCCGTGACCTCAAGAGCATCAGCCTGTGCCACCAGTTTGCCTAGCAAGGTGCAAGCATCAAGAGAGTATCGACTCCTTGAGTGGACTTTAGAACAAGGGACACCTTGCCCCGGGACGTCAGTCTCTCACTCCTCCCCCATCCAGGTGACACAGGGCAGTTGCCGCAAGCAGATCATGCATTGCCTTTGCTCTGGAGGAACAGAGACGCACACCGGGCTCGTTCGGGGACACAGTTATATCCATAAGGGAAGTTAAAGTCGAGCTGTATTTATTTGAGGGTTGGCTTTTAATTTTGTTTAATCAGAATTACTCATAAATTATCGGTTAATTACTATCTGCTGTTGGGTTCCATCCTCTCAGCCACAAGCGAGCTTCGCTCTGCGCCGAATGCCATCCACTATAATTGTAGGGTACTTTGTCAACATTTAATCAACGGTACTTATTAACATGGCATTGATGTGTGGCCGCCATCCCAGCGCTATCAATCACGGGTGAGCAGCCCAAGCAGGCTTGGACACCATTGCTCTCTGTCACATTATCCAGCCCCCGGGCTTTGCCAGCCAGGCGTGATGTTCACTTTTCACTAAATGGACACTCTGTCTCTTCAGTTCGACCCAGTTTTTGTCATTGTCGGCTTCAACACTCACAGCCCTTCGAGCTTCATTCTGGAACAGCTGGGCTGAGCATCACTGGTTCACACAATCCCCAGGTCCCTCTTCCTTTGGGGTTTCCACACACGGCCCAGTGAGTGTGAAATTCCAGGACCCTTGTCCAGAACTGACCTCATAGTGTGTTCTGTGTGTGCACGTGTGTGTGTAAGAGAATTTACAGTCTTAAATAAAATGTCTGACCCGGACCAAGCAGAAGTGATCTTTTAGTTTTCTTTGGCTTCCTGAACATTCCTGGAGATGAATCTCTTCTTTAAAGCCCTCTCAATGAAAACTGGTCCTGTGTTAGCAAGGCGGATCTCACCATTTCTCCCTCTCTCTTTGCAGCCTCTACGGCAGACACATGCAAGCAAACCCAGAACCGCCGAAGAAAAATAATGACAAATCGAAAAAGATCAGCCGGAAACCCCTGACAGCCAAGAACAAATAAAGGGTTGGTTGGCATGGGCTGAACTTCTGGTTGCTTCTCTCATTCGACTTCTGTTCTGTTACTGTATCCCACAAATAAATACCATGAGCGTGTGTTGTTTTTTTTCTCTTTCTAGCACTTATCACTTTACCTTTTAAATGCTTTTGGTAGGTGGTAGATTTTTATAAATTCTTAGAACCACTTCCATTTGTTTGCTTAAAAATGCCAAAGACAGGAAACAAAGCTCTAATTCAACTGCAAATTCCATAGTAGGCGCATAGTTCAGTCCCTTGAATAGATGTTCACAAAGTTGCATATTATCAAAAGAATAATTAAAACCACGTGATCATTAAAATGTCACAGTTAACACTGTTCATTCTTCTGTTTATTCATATAACTCATTATTTCGCTTTATTAAAAGCTTTCCGTAACCATCGAGATATTATGTTAAATGACAAATAATTTTTAATAAAAATCTCGAATTTGTATCACATGTTGCTTCTTGAATAAAGCACGGTCTGATCTTAGGGTATGCACATCTTTGTTTATTTATTTTTTCCCCCAAGTGATCCCATCCAAATTGTATTGGTTGTAGATGGTAAACTCTGACACATTCCAGGAAAGAAATGCAAAATTAAATCAGAATTGGTTTCTTCCTGCATTGATTTGTCAGGTTGTTTTTTTTTTTCCCCCTTTGAAGACTGTTTCTAAATTAGGAAGGAGCAGAAAAACAAATCTCTGGGAGACTCTGCCAAAGGATTTTGGAAAGCAGCATTTCTTAGCTGAAGAAACGGTGACTTCTGCCAGTGGCTGGTAGACAAAAGTTGTGAAACGGAGAGAGAAAAACTCAAGTATGTTTCTTGTCACTGCAGCAGATCTGCTCATAGCAGAGCATTCTTCTGCGTGACTCTGACGGTGCCAGCGCGGTTGTGCGAATGTGCACACCCCACCCCACCCCACCCCCAGGGTAGAAACTGCAGCTGCAGAGTCGTTAAACAACCAGTTGTGTAGCATCTGTGATAGGCAGCTTTGTTCTTACCCACAGTAATACGGATGTAAGTGAAAATAAACCCAAGCAGCATCCTGGCGCTATGAGGGCTGCCAACACCCAGTGTCTCGAAACAAAAGGAGCGTGAAGACGTAACACTCTCGGATGGATTGTGGTGTGTCTACTCCTGTCTTGCCTCCCTCCAGTTTCACAGTGGAGCCCCCAAGAACCAGGACCACTGGGACATGGAAAAAGCCAGAATCAAAACACAACCAAAAAATAAAAATAAAATAAAAAGTCCCGATTTACGTGGGAGATGGACTTTGCATTTGAATGAGAAATACCACTGATCACGATCTACTCTGTTTCTGGAAAACTTCCTGATAGACGGTTCCTGTGGGCTAAGGAGTTCCCCGGTGCCATCTCCTCTTTGGGGTTAGGGTAGACTTAATTTTTCTAGGTGCCGTCTTTGCCTCAGCCTGAATTTTTTAAATTATTGTGTTTTTTTTTTTTTTTAGCTCGTGAAATTGCAGGAAGAAGAACAATGCCTCTTCTGTTGTTGATTGGAAAGACTTTGTCTAAAATTTAACTAGCAACAAAGCGTTAGTAAAAGTATCACAATGTACTCTTAGGAATAATTTCTTTAAAAGATGAACGCTCTCGATAGAAATATGGGCAATACACGTAAATTCACGGAGAGGAACTATCTCTAAGGAACATGGAAAAACGTCCAAGCTCACTAGTAATCAAAAAAATACAAATCAAACGAAAAATAAAAATGTGTAACAATGAGGAATGTGCAAATATTTTTTTAAGACTGTAGTTAGTGCTGGGGAGGAACATGAGATAAACATTCGTATCCACTGCTATTGGGAATATAAATTTCTCTCCAGGAAGGTGGTAGCAATTTGACAGTATGTAGCAAAACATTGAAATTGTGTACTCCGACCCAGAAGTTTTATTTCTAGGAATTTATCCTGAGGACATTATCAGACGTGCACACAAGGAGCTGTATTTGTAAATCGCCCTTATAGCTTTTTTACACAGTGGAAACATGGGGAAAAGCAAACGCCCACCCATGAAAGAAGGGTTAGCAGTGTGTTCACATGACAAACTTTTATCCAGACATTAAAACTTAAAGAACAATAGCTAAGGGCAAAGGGAGATAATCCTATGCTCCAGTTAAGTAAAAAAGTAAAATTTAAAAAACGATATGGTCCTAGCTGTGTAAAAAGGAAATTGTGTTTGTGATATGTATGTGCAGAAAAATTAAATGGACCAGGATTTTATGGCTGATAAATTGTCTCTCTTTGGAAGGTTAAGATTGTTTTTAACCTTTTTTTTTTCATTTTTTCTAATTTTTATTATTTTTTTATTAAGTTTTCAATCTCAATTCCAATATAGTTAATGTAGTGTTGTGTTAGTTTCAGGTGTACGATGTAGTGACTCAGCAATTCTGTACATTACTCTGTGCTTGTCTGGATAAGTGTACTCTTAATCCCCTTTCCCTATTTTTTTTTTTAATTTCAAATACTTATTCTGTACTTTAAATTTTCTGTAGTGATCATGTGTGCTTTTGTAATCAGAAAATATTATTTGTTTTCAAAATGAAATATACTATGCAATCCAGAAAATAGTATATATTTGAATTCAAGCATAATATAAAATCTCAGGGTGTTTTTTTCTTGGTCACTGAAGTGGGTTTTTTGCATGTTCTCATACACTTTTTGGTGACTTGGTACCCTGATCAACATTTTATCCACAGTTCAAAAAGGTGGTTTTCATGGGGCGCCTGGGTGGCGCAGTTGTTAGGCGTCTGCCTTCAGCTCAGGGCGTGATCCCAGCGTTCTGGGATTGAGCCCCACATCAGGCTTCTCTACTGGGAGCCTGCTTCTTCCTCTCCCACTCCCCCTGCTTGTGTTCCCTCTCTCACTGGCTGTCTCTAAATAAATAAAATCTTTGAAAAAAAAAAAAAAAGGTAGTTTTCATAACCCAGTTTTACTGAGATATAATTGACATACAGCACTGTGTAATTTAAAGCGTACAGCATCGTGATATGACTCATATATTGTGAAATGATTACCACAGTAATTTAACATCTATCATTTCATATCAATAAAAAAAAATGTTTTCTCCTTGTGGTGAGAACTCAGGATTTACTCTCTTAACTTTCAGATATACCATACAGCAGTGTTAACTGGAGCTGTGATGTTGTACCTTCCATCCCCAGGACTTGGTGATCTTATGAGTGGAAGTTTGTACCTTTTGACCATCTTCCTCCAATCCTGTCTCCCCACGCCTGCCCCTGGTATCCTCAGATCTGATCTCTTTTTCTAGGAGTTTTGTTTGGTTTTGTTTTTTAGATTTTACAAGTAAATGAGATCATAAAGTGTTTATGTTTTCTGGGACTAATTTCACCTAGCATAATGCCCTTAAGGTCCATCCGTGTTGTTACAAATGGCAGGATTCTTCTTCTCTATGGCTGAGTAATATTCCATACAGTAGTATTCCTGCGTATATACACCACATCTTCTCTGTCCATTTATCTATCAGTGAACACTTGGGTTATTTTCATGTCTTGGCTATTGTAAGTAATGCTGCTGTGAACAAGGGGGTGTAGCTGTCTCTTCAACATAGTGTTTTCATTTTCTCTGGTTACATTCGCAGAAGGAGAATTGATGGATGGTAGTTCCATTTTTAATTTTTTGAGGAACCTCTATACTGTTTTCCATGGGAGCTGCACCAACTTATATTCCCACCAGCGGTGCATGGTGGTTCCTTTTCTCCACATCCTTGCATTGTTTGTTATCTCTTACCTTTCTGGTGATAGCCATTCTAACAGGTGTGAGATGATATTGTGGTTTTGATTTGTATTTCTCTACTGCTTAGTGATGTTGAGCATTTTTTCATCTGTTGGCCATTTGTGTATCTTCTTCAGAAAAGTGTCTGTTCAGGTTCTTTGCCCATTTTTTAATTGGATTATTTTTTTTGCTCTTGAGTTGTATGAATTATTTATGTATTTTGAATATTAACCTCTTATCAGATATATAGTTTGCAAATTTTTTTTCCCATTCTGTAGGTTGTCTTCGCATTTTGTTGATTTTTTTTAAGCTGTGCAGAAGTGTTTTAGTTTGATGTAGTTCCACTTATATATGTTTAATTTTGTGGCTTGTGCTTTAGGTATGATATCCAAAAAATCATTGCCAAGGCCCATGTCAAGAAGCTTTTTTCCTATATTTTCTTCTAGGAGTTTTAAGTTTCTTGCCCTACATTTAAGTCTTTCATTCTTTTTGAGTAGTCTAAGATACGGATCTAGTTTTATTCTTTTATGTGTGGATATCCAGTTTTCCCAGCACCATTTACTAAAGAGAACATCTCTTCCGTACTGGGTGTTCTTGACTCCCTTGTCAAATACCAGTTGACCTTATATGCGTGGGTTTATTTATGGGCTCTTGATTCCGTTCCATTGGTCTGTGTATCTGTTTTTACGTCAGTACCATACTGTTTTGATGACTATAGCTTTATGTAATCATTATAGCTTTATGATACAGCTTGAAATCAGGATATATGACACCTACCCCTTTGTGCTTTCTCAGGATTGCTTTAGCTATTGGAGTCTTTGTGGTCCCATATATATATTTCTGCTTCTGTAAAAAATGTCATTGGAGTCCTGATAGGGATTGCACTGACTCTATAGATGGCTTTTGGTAGTATGGACATTTTAGCAATAAAAATTCTTTCAGTCCATGAACATGAGATACCTTTACATTTATCTGTGTCTTCTTAGATTTTTTTCTTCAATGTCTTGTAGTCTTCAGAGTCAAAATTTTCCATATCTTTAGTTTTTATTCCTTGGTATTGTTTTTGATGCTATTGTAAATGGGATCAATATCTTTTTTTTCAGAAAATTTGTTGTTAGAGTATAGAAACACTACTGATTTTGCATGTTAATTTTGTTTCCTGCAACCTTACCGAATTCATTGATTAGAACTAACAGTATTTTGGATGAGTTTTTAGGGTTTTCTATATAGAAAATCATGTCATCTATGAAGAGAGCCAGTTTTACTTCTTCCTTTTCAATATTGATGCCTTTTCTTTCTTTGCCTGATTGCTCTGTCTAGGACTTCCAGTACTATGTTGAATGTGAGTGGTAAGAGTAGGTACACTTGACTTGTTCTTAATCTTAGAAAAACAGCTTTTAACCTTCGACCATTGAGTAGGTTTTTCATATATGCCCTTTATTGTGTATGTTCTTTCTATTTCTAATTTGTTAAGAGTTTTTATCATGATTCGATGTTGAATCTTGTCCAGTGCTTTTTTGTGTCTATTGAGATAATTATATGGTTTTTTTCTTTCATTAATAGGATATATTTATGGATTTGTGTATGTTGAACCATCCTTGCATCCCAAGGGTAAATCCCACTTAATGACAGTCAGTGATCCTTTTAATGTGCTGCTGAATTTAGTGTGCTAGTATTTTATTGAGAATTTTTTCACCCATATTCATCCAGAGATACTGGCTTATAGTTTTCTTGTAGTCTCCTTTCTGGCTTGTTATCAGGGTATTGCTGGCCTGGTAAAACAAGTTTGAGAGAGCTCCCTCCTCTTTGCAGACTTCACACCATCTTCCCCCACCCTGGTCCAGGTACTCTTGACTTCTCACCTGGATTATTACAGTATCCTCCATTTGGGCTCCCTGCTTTCGCTCTTGCTCTCTTATAATCCCTGTTCAGCAGTGATTCTTTTAACACAGAAATCAGAACAAAGTTCTGCCCAGGATCTTCCACTGGTGTCTCCAGTAACCATGGTCTGCAAGACTGTGTGTGATCTGCCTTTTCTCCTCTATTTGTCTCACTTGCTTTATTCCAGCCTCACTGGCCTCCAGGCTCTTCTCCCTTGGGGCTTTTGTGCTTTCTATCCTTTTCCTAGAATGTTCTCTTTCACCAACTTCAAATCTTTGCTAAAAAGTCACTTTCTCAATAAGGCCTACCTTGATCACCCTGTTTTAAATTGCAGTTTATTTGGGGACACCTGGGTGGCTCAGTTGTTGAAGCATCTGCCTTCGGCTCAGGTCATGATCCCCTGGGCAGGCTCCCTGCTCAGGGGGGTGTCTGAGTCTCCCTCTCCCTCTGCCCCTCCCCCACACACTTACGGTCTTTCACTCGCTCTCAAATAAATAAAATCTTTTTTAAAAATTGCAGTTTATTTCATTTGTCGCCTTTTTCAAGCCCCAGAATGTAGGTTCTGTCATCCCTAGAGTGGAGTCTCCAGGAGGCTGCTTTCGTGCTACTCGTACCAGCCTGTATGACCCAAAAGCCAAATGCATTCACTATGTAGCTTCTCACAAAAACAGTCCCCTGATTATTGCATGAACTGTTGTATCTCCAGCACTTAGCCCGATGCCTGGTATACGTTAGGAGCTCTGTAAATGCTTGTTTAATTGAATTCAATACAATTGTCACTGGATACTATAAAGCTAACACTAAGGAAGAAGGAAGGGGATAATCTTAGGCATTCCTGTAGTTTTCTATTTCGTAGTTTGAGTCCATTTTATTTAATTTTCTCAAATTTGCATAAGGGAAAAATAATCTCTGAACCCTATAGGTGAGACTTATAGATGAGACTTTATTCAACCCTATAGAAGTTCAAACCAACTTTTACCTGAACTTTTGGTTTCTCTTGTGATGACCCAACTGTTGCATACTCGATTATTTAAAACCTTCTTCAAATAACCATTGATTTCTTCTGCAGCAGCTTGGACCAGAAGGGCATTATATCCCTCACGCCTTTACATTTAATTTACCTGTTAAGACATCTAGAGGAAAGGCCCCGAAGCAAAATCCAAGTGCTCTGGTCAATGTGAGTCAGTTTCAAAAGAACCTGGGGATGTGCATCCAAATGCACTTCTCTGGGAAGGGATGTTGAAAGACAGCAGAACCAGCAGCCAAAGTACTACTGGTCTCTGTTGTATCCTGGACACTTTGTGGCCTCAGATTGATCATTCATGTGTAGATTTCTTCATCCTTAATATCATAAGATTATACTGTGTGTGTGTACATATGTACATCCTGTGTCATTGCTCTTTATATATGTACACATGTATGTATACGTGTGTGTGTATATACATATATATAAAATGCATTTATGTGGATGTGTGTCATTCGTCGTTCCATCAGTTATAATAGGAGACCCCTGTGGTCTTTAGAAATGTCAGATGTGTATTAGTACTGCATATCGATATTTTGTGGTATTGCCTCTTGCCTCATATTCATTTCATACATAATAGAATGTAGTAAGTTGCCATTGCCTGGTTTCCTCCTGAATTTATTTTATATGACTCTTAGCACTTATTTCCTGATGGACTTCCATGTCTCAGACACTGTGTTGTTTTGTGGGGTTTTTTCCCCCACTCTTACTCATTGGTTATTGTCATTCTATAGGAAAGATGACCTCAGAGAAACAAGAGAGCTTTCCTAAAGGCCCAAAAGCCAGTGAGTGGTAGAGCAAGGATGTAGGACAAAATTCTTTTCATTCCTAGAGCAGACGTCCGTTTCTCCATCTGACATTACCACTCTGCTGTCAAGCAGGACTCCCTTGGTCTCTCAAAAAGGCAACAGTTTCCCTTTGCATCAGCCCTCAAGTTGGAATGTCTGCTTTTGGTTTCTTGAAATGTTCATTTTATTAACACATTGAAGTGAGTACGTGATGACAGCAAGGTTAGTGAACATTATCCCACTTCTCTAAATGCTGACTTTTGGTTTCCACTCTCTCTGCTTTCGGTGCTTAGGAAGGTGACAGCACCTCTCTGATGGCCAAGAGAAGTATTTACCAAAACAGATAAGCCCCACTCCCGAGAACAGCTCTGGCCTTTTCTTATCTCATCCAGAATAGCAGCACTCCACACATACTGTTGCATGAGGAACTATTTTACTCCAAATGGGATTCTTTCCCATGACCCATCCAAGGAGCATTCCCTCCTGAAATAGGTGGCAAGTTTCTTAGGGTTTCATTTTCAAGCAGTTTTGGCCTGGCATGATCAGACCACTTGCGCCTTTGTAGCAGCTCAGAGACCTAGGAGAACCCCCCACCCCCTTACTCACCCTGTTGCCCTCCTAACTAGCAGAGGACCTAGAGCCTACTGGGCATTCAGATATTGTTTGATGAATGAATGCTATTTCCACGGGATAGTTCAAACATCTTGTGGCTGTTTCACGGAAGCATTTATGCTAATTTTATAAACGGAGAGGTCATGTGTCATAATGGGATATTTAGGGACATTCTGAAGAATCAGGCGATACCTCTCCTAAGGTTGCAGGGCCAGGAACCGGGAGTGAATGAAGGAAACAGGGTTGGGTAAGAATGTAGTGTTATCAGGAAAGGCGTCTGCTTAGAAAAGTTGCTCGTTACCTACTACTTACAGGTCACATCAGCTCCTGGTGGAAGAATAGAACAAGCTGTTGGTTATACAGCTGACGGGACACACAGCTCCTTGACGTCAGGGATTCCGTTCTCCCACCTCAGGGAGCATCCCAGTGTCCGCATTCACAGGACCGACTTTCTGTCTCCAGAGGTGCCGTCTTCTTGATGGTTCTACTGCCCACCGGCGCTCTGAAATTGGTATTGTCTGTGTACGAGTGTTGTCAGCAAAACTAGCTCGTTCCTGCCCCGGGAGGAAAGCAGCTTCCCCTGGCTAACAATCGAAAGTAGGGAAAGCAGCCCAATCCATTCATAACTCCCCCGGAGTACCGCCCAAAATATCCCTGCCGTCCCAGGCGGGCAGTCTCGCTGCTTGTGTGGGCTGGTGTATTTGTCACTTGTGCAACCAGGATTTTAACAAAGAGCCACTTCTTAAATCACAATGCAGTGCGAGACCAATGTTTCCGTCAGGGGAGGCCCTGCCTGGAGACGAGGTCTTAGCTCCAAGCTTGTCCAGCCATTTAAAACTCCAGTGTGGGATGGAGCTTTGCTGTTGCCGTTTTGTAAGGATCAGCAATGGAAAAGATTTGGGTGACAGGCAGTAAAAACCACACTTGATCTAAAAATAAGCAGTGTGAGAGCATGGCGATTTCAATTGTAGGTGCGTGGGGGCCACACATGAAGAAGCTCAGGTTCCGTGGGCTGGGAAGAAGCGGCGGTCGGAGGGCGCCGCCATGTTCGTGCGTTGGGCGCTGGCCTCGGCTTCCCTTGGGCACAGGTCCTCTGCCTTGGGTGCTAAGCTGGATTGTAGAGTGCCCCCCCCCCCCAAGATCCATGTCTTCCTGGAACTTTCCAATGTGACAGTATTTGGAAATGCAGCCTTTGCAGATGTAATTACGTTCAAACGAAGTCCTACTAGATGAGGTGGGTGTGCCCTCAATCCAGTCATGTCCTTCTGAAAAAGCCGTGTAATGACGCTGGAGGGCACATGCATGGGCAAAAGCCAGGTGACAGTGGAGGCAGAGATTGGAGTGATACAGCTGCAAGGCAAAAGATGCCGAGGATTGCCGGCGTCCCTTGCCTTGCGTCAGACCCTGGAAAAGGCGAGGAAGGAATGTTCCCTAGAACCTGCAGGTGGCATGTGGCCCTGCTGACACCTTGATTTTGGACTTCCTGCCTCCACAGCGGTGGGAGAGTGAATTCCTGTTGGTTTAAGGTGCCGAGTTGGTGGCATCTTGCTACAGCAGCCCTAGGAAATGAATGTAGGCGTCTGGAACCAGCTCAGAACAGACCTGGGCGGCTTCTCTGGAAGAGGCCACTGAGGACCACAGAAGAGAGTGTGAGGCCAGCAGTGATTGCCCTGCTGGAGGGAATGGAGAAACCAGAGCAAAACCAGGGCTGTGTGTGGTTTCATTCCATTGTTGGCTGACCCAGAACTGGCTGTGGCCAACATCCGAGGGTCTAGTATCAGCCTGGACTGTGCATCCCAAGGAATGCCTTAGGGAGACGCCTTCCCTCATTCCTGTTGTGCAGGAACGTGAACGATTCCTATTTCATCAGGCTGCTTCTGCTGCAAAAAAAGGCTAAAAATACCATTATCTCTTTTGAGGAAAGGAAAACTTTTTTGGGAACCTCATTAAAGAAATCTCGTTTCTTTATAGGTGTTGGGTGACACTCTGTATTCATGCTTATTTTCTAATGCAGAGTTATAAACAAAGACAAAAAGAATCAATACGAAAAGGTTTTTTTCTGAGCTGGCTAAATTATTTTTTTCTTTGTTGCCTGGGTGAGGCTTATTTTATGTAGTTTTATGCACAGAATGAAAAGCTCTCATCCAGTTGCCCCCTAAAAAACTTTCACAATGGGTTTGCGATAATAGAAGTGATTCATTAATTCATTCCTCAAAGAACATTTATCGGATATATGTGGAATACGTGCTCATTCTCACAGATGATCTCTGCAAGGAGATCTATATAAAACACAGCAGAGGTCGCTTTTGGGGGTAGAAACTGGGGACTTCCTTTTCACTGTATACTCTTTTTAAAAAACTATCTACAAGTATTAAATATTTAGAATAAGTAAATAAAGTTTAATTTTAACATGCCAGTGGTTCCTCTAAAATATTTTTTTAAATAAGGATTTATTGAGCATGCATTATGTATAGACTGCATTAGTTATAGAATATACAGTTTTCATGCAGACGCAATCCCTGGAAATTAATCATCTAGTCTAATGGGAGAAATTTATAAATTAATATTCATACAAATAATTATATAATTAGAAACTTGATAATCCTCTGAAATGGAAGAATTTGGTGCTATAAGAAAGAATAATACAAGAGGCCAAATAAGATTAACAAAAACCTGAAAGAATGGTGTTTTATCTTGAAGAAGGTAGAATTTAACCAGATAAAGGAAAGGGGGCTCAAGGTGAAGCCTTGTGCAGAACAGGAACTTGGTACATTTCTCAAACTGTAAGAAGGCCTCAGTGGCTGGAGATGAGCAAGAGATGAACAGGGACCAGATCCCATGGGATTTTCATTAATTCAGCAAATGTTCATCAAATATATACTATATGCCTTGTACTGTCCCAGCACCAGAAACACAGCAATAAATAAACACAGGGGGTTTTCAGCCATCTTATGGAGTATGTATTTCATTATGAGCCCAAAGGGAATCCATAGAAGGATTTGAAGTAGAGAATTCATATAATCTGATGTATATATTTAGAAGACCACTTTGGAAAAGTAGAAAATAGATATATCAGACTACCTTGGCGCAGCAGAACCTGGGTCATGAGCTTTGTCAGGCCAGTTTGCTATGTGGATCCCAAAGGTTAACAATACCAGTATTTATTTTGCTGGCCTTAGCAAAATGGCAGCCATTCTATTCCATGGTAGTGGTGTGTCCCATCTGAAAAAGTCTTTAATAGGAAACCCAAAGTTGAGAAGGTGGTATTGAACCTGATTGTTTTGACCACTAACTTTTAAATAACTTTAGTTCGCCATAAAGAGCAATTAGCAGAAATTAGGTTTTCCACTGCACCATCATTTGGCAAACTGTCATCAACTCAGGGCTATATCATGACACCAGAACAAGACGAGGCACCAAATCATCGCCCTCAATCAATTAATGATATTTCTGTTATAACTTTTTGCCATTATACTCTTCAAAGTGCACCATCACAGCCTTTCTAGCTGCTCATTGATTTTTTTTCTTGATGATTTCTGGCTGCAAGAGAACAGAGATCACCAACTTCATAAAGTAGAAATCATATGTATGCATCGTAAAAGAGTTCTAACCGCATTTACATTTTTCACATTTTCTCAAGAAATGCTTCCTTGCATATAGTTAGCAACTTATGCCATTTTATATGGAGACGAGAGTGGAGAGATACCAGTTCCCGACTCAGCCGACTTAGTTTGATCAAAGCTTTTGGGAAATAAAATATTGTCATCTTATCTGCATGCCCCCTCCTGTTAAAAAGAAAAAGAAAGAAAGGAAAGAAAGAAAGAAAAAAAGATCATAGCATGAAAACAGGCTGTCAGAGAACCTTGGAGGGCTCATTCAGGCAAGGTTTTTGGAGACCATCTTGTCCAACCCCTGCATTTGGCAGAGGAGAAAAGTGAAACCCAGAGAAGTCAATTTACCCCACAAATTCAAGTTTTACAGCAAATTAGCTGCCAAATCAGGACAAGAATCTGGATGTCCAGACATAATTCAGGGATCATGAAATAAAATACTAAAAGAGAAGACTAGACACAAACTGACAGAAGATGTGCTAATGTGGTCTGTCCATAAAAATTGCATAATCACCACACATCAGTGCCCCTCACTGCCCTCTTCCAAAGAGCATGGTGGAGTGACTTAGGACTCCGATGTGTGGGCAGTGCTTAGAGTTACCGAGGGCAAATCCTCAGTAGCCCAAGAACATGACATAGCAGTTAACTCCGTCCTACTACAAAACTCAGTGCCACCACCGCACCTGGAGGTAAACACCACAGGTCAAATCACAGCTGGCTCAAAGGCCACGTGGCAAAAGCCCCCATATCTGGAATATGATCTGACATAGTATTTATTTGGATAATCCCAGAGATTTGTTGGGACTGGGGGGTGGGATAAGCCCCAAAAGCAAAAAAACAAACCCAATGAGCCAATCTCTTCCAAAGATGAGCTTGTTGGAAAAATAGAGAAGGATCAAGTACAGTCAAGCGCTGGGGGAATGGAATGGGTGGTTTCGTACACATTTTGAAGACCACCTAAAGTACAGAACTGTATTTGAGTAAAAAATCTATCTAACCCAACTTCACAGAGACACATACTGTCAGCAGATCTCTCTAGGCCAAGCTGTTTATGTCGGGACGAGATTTCCTTCCTGTGGTAACAAAGACGGAAGACACAGGGGACCGTCTCTCGTTTTACCAGCTGCCTAATCGTGCCTGGATCTTTGTGTGTTGTTTCGCCGAAATTTAAGTAACGCCAGCATAATATGGTAGTGCCCAGTGATAGCTTTGCTATCTCAGCTCATTGCTCTTTTTTCATTGTTGCAGGATGGCTGAAACATTAGACCTAGCTGAAATGCCTCCTATTCTAGCTTTGCCTCCCCTGAGCTCTCTTCCAGCCCTTGGCACCCTCCCTCTCCTCCAGGAGAAGGTTACCAGCCCTGAGCAGCTCTTCCTAAGTAAGGGGGAGCTTGAGTAAATGAAAAATAAGGAGCGACCAGAATGAATAAGCATCTAGAAAGATGTTCGAGTGGAAACTGTTGAGTAGGCTGCTTTGTGGGCACGAGAAGCCTAGCACTACTAGAATAACATTGAGGGAGAGACAAGGGTGGCAGAGAGAGGGTCATGAAAAATCTGCATACTAACAAAATAATTTGAGTAATTAGCACCTGGCATCATGGGAGACACATTTTCATTCGGTATTATTTGCAGTAACAGTAAATAATAATGAAGTCTGCTTCATCACACCTCCATTCTGGACATGCAAATCAGGTTAAATTATTTTTGGTTTCCAGCCACATCACCCGCAATCCTCCTGTTAAGGGAAGCAAAGCGCTTTACAAGTGCAGTGTTAACCCTCCTCCGGGAATATATAGCAAAGCAGTGGATTTCCAGAAAGTTGAAAATGGCAGAAGCTTTTAGAATGATGTTGTCTACCATAATTTTATGCCTCGATCTGCGTGTGGCGCAAGTGGCTGTTAAGCGTCAGTAAAGGCTGTAGCTAAATTCCAGGACTTAAAAAGGTGCCTAGGGGGTGGGATCTGAGGCATAGAGAGTCACAAAAGGGTTCTGCACTCCATTGAGGGGGTTTATATTGTGGAAGAGTCTGTTATAGATGTGACTCTATTGCTGTATTTCAAAGGCTGTGTTTCTGGAAACATTTTAATGTCCTCCCTCAGTTGGAATCATCTGTGTCCAAAATAACAAATGGTCCCATACTTCTTCCCCTCTGTACCTCAGGAGGCTTGTTTTTTTGATGTAGATGGAAATTGGTGTGGAAATCATGAGGGAGGTCCAGAGAAGACTAAAATCAGCCATTCAGAGCTGCCAGCGAACCCTGGACCCCCTCTAAATTGCTATTTCCATGTCACAGAATTTTTTTTTGTCATTTTAAAACATTCTGAGATATTTTCATGGTGCTGTGGCTAACCATTTTTAGTCAGTTAAAAAAAAAATGCCTTTATCACCTCCCACCAGGAAACTCATGGAACACACTGTTGGAGATGCTAAAACTTTTTTCATTCCTCCTTACAAAATATTAATGGTAAGCATTAAAAAAGAAAGAAAAAGTATTTAATTTGGTTTTCAGAAGACAGCTTAGTTTGAAATTAAAAATCGTACCTATGTAAGTGTGAGTAAGGCATCTGTAATTACAATTAGCCAACCTGACTGTTTTAATTGAGAAACAGGGCAAGTGCCAGCCCTTTGTTTCACCAAGCAGGTGCAGAGAATGCACCAGCGGAAGCAGCTCTGGGCAGGGTGGCTCCGATTGACAAACTTAAAAAGCTCTGGTTCGCAGACACTTGTAGGTCTGGTGGAAAAGAAAGAGGAGGGAAGTGGGAGGTAGGCAGGGGGCTGGGTTGGGGAAGGAGCTGAGACCAGACTGCCTCTCAGCTTGGCGTGATGAAGAAACCTGCAATCCTGCCGAGAAGCAGGAGGGAGAGTCCCTGTTAGGTCGCCTCTAAGCTTCTCCCTCTCCCCAGAAATGAAACCCAGGGCTCTCTTCCATCCATCTTCCCTCCAGGCCAAGGACAGGATTGCAATGGCCCCGGATGACAGACCGTGCAGACGGTCTCGGGGTTTCCCTCAAGCAGCTGAGAACACTCACTCAACTTTTAATAGCTCACCAATTCTTCCTACACCCAGGAGAATATCTAAATTGGTAAAAAAAAAAAAAAAAAAAAAAAAGTATTATGCTTTGTTTCACTCTGTGGTCTAAATTCCAGGCACAGTCTCTTGGCCATTGGGTTTCTCCCCCACGTGGGGAAGAAATGCAAATCAATAAAACAGGATTTTTTTGTTTTTCTTAGAAAGAACAAGGAAATAAGTAAGATGAAGTTGGAGGGGAAAAAAGTAAAGGAAGTAAAACCAGGGGAAGACACCATAAGTCTTTATAAAAAGAGCTCAGTTTATGGAAAATTTCCCATAGTGGCTTTCACCTCCGAGTGGATAATAAATCCACTCATAGGGAAAGAGAATTTGCTAACTAGAAGGGAGATCTGATACATGGAACACTTGGCCAAATTCCCATTTCCCCACTTATTTCCTCTCTCGAAGAAGAAATATTTCCTCTCTTTTAAAAAGACAGGTCTTTTGTAAAGCACTAGTAAATGAAGACACGTAAACTAAAGCACATTGATGAACGCTATTATGGATTGGTATGTTCCCCCCAAAATGCCATATGTTGAAGTCCTAATCTCCTGTACCTCCAAATGGAACTTATTTGGAAATTGGGTCATTGTAGATGCAGTTAGTACTGACATAGGATGAGCCCCTAATCTACTATGACTGGTGTCCTAATAAAAAGAATGCCACAGAAGAGAAAGACACACAAAGAAATAAGATAATGTGGGGGCACTAGGGTGGCTCTGTCGGTTAAGCGGCTGGACTCTTCATCTCAGCTCAGGTCTCACTCTCAGGGTCATGAGTTCAAGCTCCGAGTTGGGCTTCATGCTAGGCATAGAGCCTACTTAAAAAAGAAAAGTTAATGTGGAGAGACCAAGAGAGAAGTGGGTGTCTGCAAGCCAAGGAAAGAGGTTGGCATAGACCCTTCCTTCACAACAACCAGTCCTGCTGACACCTTGCTAGCCTCCAGAACTGGGATATAAACTCCTTTTATTTGAGCTACTCAGTGTGATACTTTGTTGGTTTGTATTAGCAAACTAATACAAGCAGTTTCTTGGGAGCTAAATAGTGTCACATTATTCCAAAAATAATAATAGCTAACATCCATTGAACAAGTTCTATGTGCCAGGACCGGTGCTTTATATATGCGTTGCTTCTCTTAGACCTCACAGTTTCAATATCAGTTGCCTCAGGATGTGATGCCTGGGGCGGTGGCAGCCACTTGCATCCATGAATAAGGACAAGCCTAAATACTAAGGCCAACATTCTGAGGACGTCAGAGTAGAAAGGCAGAAAATACCTGGGTCCTTCTTGATGACACTGGCTGATTGAATTAACCAACCCTAGAAACTTCTATTTTGAGGTTTTTTTGTTTTTTGGGGTTTTTTCTTAATTTTGATGTGAGAGAGGTATCTTTACTATTTAAGCCACGCTTCCTTGGATCTTTTGTTACTTGTAGTCAGGAGCATCCAAACTGATACAATTCCTTCCTATCATATGTTAGTTTACCAACTTCCTCTGAAGGTAAGGGTTATGTTGCTTTCATTTTTACATTTCTAGAGCTACCCACAGGGACCAGAATATGGAGGTAAAAGTCAATCAGTGTTTTTGAATAAGCAAAAAGATGAAGTGTCCTCGAACAGGTAATATCAGTAGCATTTAATAGACACAATTGAACTGATTTGCTGAAGATTATGGAGTGAATCTGTGACTCAGTGGGGTGACAGGGGCCCTCTGACCCCCTGAACCCCTCATTTTTACACCACATTGTCTTTGGTACTGTTTTGAATGATTATGGAATCCTCTCCCCAGTACCACTCCCTCTCCAGTGCTTTCAACTTACACCCAGTGTGCATATTTCCTATTTCTGCATTGTTTAGAATTTGTTATTCGGTCTGTAAATACTTTGCCTATTTGCGGAAGTAAGACTAGAAGCCAGGGACCACATCTGTATTATTATCTTTGTTCAGTACTTGCTATAGCTCAGTTTAATTTGGCAGTAAATAAATCTCTGTGGTTGATGACGATATCTGAAAACATATAGCGAACTCCTTAGAGAAATCATCTCGTCTTCTCAGCCTGTATCCTATGTGCTCTTCAGGAGGGAATGGCTAAATGAGAAATGAATAGCCTTGGAAACATTTGTACCTGTGGTCTGGGCCTCATAGGTGGTTGGTTTGGTTTGGTTTGGTTTAAGTTTGTGAGTTCAGGTTCTTTACATTTTGTGTAATGTATATTTGCAAAAAAAAAAAAAAAAAAGGAGATTTGCAAACCTACAAGCCATCTGCAAGATTGGTCTCACTGTTTTGGGATCCTATCCGCACATTTGGGACTGGTAAATATAGAGTGAGGATCTTTACTCTCTTTCTCCACTTGTCTAGTGGTCATGTCTGTGTGGACGTCTCATTGTGGCTTCAAATTCTTCCAGTTATGAAAACACTCAAAATCACTGATGAATGAAAGTTGGCTTCCTTCGTTGACTTTCGTATCTGTCACTTTTTGCCTCATCCTCATGCTCATGCAACATCAGAGACTTCATCATCTTTAATTCTTTGCTCTTCTTCACCTTCCATGTCAGGCCAAGTCCTGTTCCTATTCCCTTTAAGATATATTGACTCTCTTGCCCTCCCTTCCTGGGACCATTGGCACCACCCCATTCGGCTCCCTTAACTGCCAAGCATATTGTTATCTGTTCACAACATGTTTCCCTGAATCCAGTCTGTTCCCCGGAAAGTCTACCCTTATATCCCACACAAGCCAGTCTCCCTTAAATATTATTTCACCATGACATTTCCCTATTCACACTGCACAATGGTCTTACATTTCCTTTGACGTCTTGGTACATCTGTATTTCCAGAGTCTTATCCTACTTTGCCTACATAACCACGTTTTCCACGAGTCACTAATACACGTAGTTCCCTCAGACTGCCTCATTTCCTGAGCATCTCCCCCGAAATGGATAGTATATTTGACCATCTCATCCCCCGTCTTAAATGCTCCTTCTTTTCTCGTAATCTATTGAAGATCAGCCTGGTTCCCGACTGGGGGTGAATTTTGTCAATGGCATTATCGACTGTTACAAGTAGGAAGCAGAGTTTGACTGGCGTGTAGACGGTTGGTCCCCGGGGTGCTGCTAAACATTCTGCAATGCCCAAGACGGACTCTCACAACAAAGAGTAACTGGCCCAAAAAGTCACTAGGACCACAATTAGGAAAGTAGTAGGAGGGGCGCACGGAACAGAAGTCAGTCTGCGCTCTGCCGAGTAATATCCGCTAGCTCCCCAAAGCTGGTGCGTGTCATGTGTCACATGAGGCAAGTGGGCCACAGTGCCACAAACCCTTGCACCTCTTGTGACTCCTCCTAATGCCTACAGTGCTTGTCGATCTGTGCTCCACGGTTTAAACATTCAGATTGTGGGTTGGAGATTGTCTGCTGTTTCTCGTGTGGGTATTTCTTGCTCAGTTCGATCCTTCTCTTCACCATGTCTCAGTCCTGCATTCCCCCACAGCACCTTGCCTACTGAGTGCGACAAATGCCTAAGAAGTCTGTGTTGATTGACTAGACGATCATAGTCCCGAACAAATATTGCCAGGCCATCTGAGACATAAGAGTGTGTCTATATATGCTCTGTAAACCACAACACTGTGCTTTGTCAGGCTCAATGTGGAGAATGTGTTGTTTTGCCTAATGAGGTAAAGGACATCCTACGCTTTCACACTAACCCATTTGGGGTGGCTGATGAAGCCAAATTCCAGAGAGCAGAACTCAATAATTTATTATGATTATAAAATTAATACATATTCATTAAGGAAAATTTTAAAGTGTAAAAACATATAGAGCACAAGATTAAAAGGAAATCTTAGCCCCACCATCCAGAGAGAACCATTGCTAACATTTTGATCTATTCAGGTGTTTTAATGGATATATATATATATATATATATATATAATAAAAAGTAAAGAGCAATATAAATTCAAATACTTGTATTTAAACACACACACACACACACTGTCATTGCAAACATCTAGGAGTTCCGAAGATAACGAAAGATTCCCCTCCCTTCTTATCAATATTTTCCCATAGGGATAACCACTTTTAACAATTAGCATGTATCCTTCCATATCTTCTTGCTTTCACAAAAATAGTATACATATTGTTATGCAACATATGTTTCTACCTAATATATTTTGGATAACCTCCCACATCATGTAAATCTACCTCTTTCTTTTAAACCTACATGGTAATGCAATTGAATAAATGCAGCAAAACTTTTTAAACCAGTCCCCAGTGATGACTTCTTGGATTATTTCAATTTTTGCTGCTATAAATACCTTTGCAAATAATGGTTTTGTACATATATATGTATATTTCAATACTAGTGCAAGTTTTACCATAAGACAGATCCTAGAAGTAGAAATGCTGAGTCTAAAAAATACAGTCTAAATTTTGTTAGATGCTGCCTATCTACCCTTCAAAATATTTACTAATTAGGACTTAAAATAATGAATTTATTTTATCAACCTTATAAATTAGTAGAGTTTAAGTGGAGGATGAATATATATAACTCCTATATTTATTTTAATATCTTTGCAGTATATTGCAAGGTCAAAGCCATATCTCAGATTGACTTTTAAATTTCGTATGAGTCTATTCATATTCTCTGTGCAAAATCTGTCTCCCATTGAACATGGTCGGACTGTCCTTGATGTCTGAATAAGTAGCCACCAAGTTTCCCAGTAAGAAAGTCTCATGCATTGGTGACTTTGGAGTCAGACAGATTACACTTGACTCCTACCTCCTCTAATTAATAGCTGTGTGTCTGTGGGGGAAATTATATAACCACTCTAAGTCTCAGTTTTCTTTTATGAGAAATGGAAAAAATAACCACAGAGACTACTTTGTAGGGAGGTTCAGAGGATGAAATTAAAACTCTTTCTCCATCATCTAGCAAACAAGATGAACTTGTTGGTGCGCTTTAAGGGCGTCACGAATGTGGCTCAAGCAAGAATGCAGTCTGTTACTGAATATGATGCAAAAAGCGGTAGATGCCTGACGGAAAATCCTGTTTTCCACATTAGATGGGGTTGTGGTGTTGCTTAATTCGAGAAGACTTTCAGTTTATCCTTATCATTCAGTTTCCCTAATGGCTGCAAATAAAAACAAAGGAGAAAGTGAGGTCCCTGCAAACCACCCCCCCCCCGCCACTGCAACCTACTATGCCTTGGGACAAAAGGGGACCATTTCATCACACATTGTTTGACAGGGCTCTGATCAGCACCTTTAGTCCTTTGATGAACCAGGAAAGGACCATTCTGTGAGGATTAAGGCAGCAAGGAAATGTTGTCATTCTTGGGTAACTGAAGTCTGTGATTTCGCTTAACCAGCGCTCTCTGTGGTAGCGCAAAAATCCCTGTTCCCTGTGGATGCACCAGAGCTCAAACTTATCATGGGAAGGTAGTGGCAAGAAATTCCACAAAAGAATGAGTGACAGTAATTGGAAGTAATTTAAGGAGGAGTGATATGAAAAAGTAGCTTTTTATTATTAATTCTCTTTTTATAATATAAACGATCGCTTGTAACGTGTTTATTTTGACAGTAGTCCAAGATATTAAAAATTTCCCCTTGAACCAGTTATAAACGGTGATAATCAATTTGTTGGAGATTATACTGATTAAGGAAATTATTCATCTACTGTATTTTTCATCTTAGATATTTTTCAAATGTCACTGAAGTCTCTTAAGCTTAAAAAACCTTGTTATTAGCCAGTATGCCAGTAACTGTAAAACTGATGGCACAAGTATTATGAATAGTACCTCTTAGGACAAAATTTGATTTGTTTGAAGGCAGATGACATTATAAAGGATAGTCAAGATGTCAGTAGAGGGAGTTAGTATGCTACTTGATTTACTTAGCATCATTGTCACTTTGTAGATTGAGATATGATTGATGGTAGCATTAATATAGAAAGTATGTTAATATTAGAACAGGCTTTAAGATCCCTCAGTAGGAAATTCTCCCCCTCCTCAAATTGATATAATTTGGAATAAAGTGCCCTAAGGATACAGTGTTTCTTAGACTGAAAGCCCTTTGGTGTAAGGATTCTTTGTTTCTTGTCTTTACAAAGTTAATCAACTTTTGAGGTGTACTTTATATATATATTATATATAATCTATATATAATGCACCTATTTCAAGAATACATTTCAATAAGTTTTGACAAATTTATATACTAATATAAATACTCCACAATCAAGGTATAGGACGTTTTCATCACCCCAGAAGTTCTCTTTCATCTCCTGCCAGTCACCTCTCCTCCTCTTCAGCCCTAGGCAACTGCTAAACTATTTTCTGTCATTATAGATTGGATTTGTCTTTTCTAGAGTTTTATATAAATCAGATCTTACAGAGTTTGGTATTTTGTGTCTGACTTCTTTCACTCAGTATACTGCTTTTGAAATTCATCCACATTGTTGCATGTATCAGGATTCATTACTTTCTTGTTTATTTGTTTGTTAGTATTCCATTATGTGAAAGTAGCATGTGTGTATCCATTCTCCATTCACTTGATGGTGAAACTTTAGATTGTTTCTATTTTTTGGTTATCGTAAATGAAATAGCTTTATATGTTCATGAGTAAGTCTTTGTGTGAACATATATTTTTATTTCTCTTGGATAAATATGCAATAGTAGTTACACTCACTTATTAGTTCTAGTGACTTTTTTTTAGACTGTAGGATTCCCTGTATTGGAGATCATGTCATCTATGAATAAAGAAAAGTTTTACATCTTAAAAAAAAATACAGTAGTAGTATGGTAGAATGCATAGTAAGTGTATTTTTAACTTCGTAAGAAACTGTCAAACTGTTTTCAAAAGGGGCTGAACAATTTTATATCCCTACCACCAGTTCCATATATTTGTCAATATTTGTTATTAGCAGGTCTTCCTGATTTTGGTTATTGTAGTGGGTATATAGTGATATCTAACTGTGAGTGATAACTAATGATGTTGAGCATCATTTCATGTGCTTATTGGCCATGCATATATCTTTTCTTGTGAAATTCTGTTCATATCTTTAGCTCACTTTTTAAAATTGGGTTGTTCATCTTAAAAAAGTTCTTTATATATATTTTTAGATATAGTCCCTTGTCATATATTTATATGCGTGTGTCTATATATATATATATATATGCATATATATATATTCTCCAGATGTGTGTGTGTGTGTGTATGTGCGTATATATATACATATCTGACAAATATTTTCTGCGGTCTGTGGCTTGCTTTTTCATTTTCTTAACATTGTCATTTGAAGACCAAAAGTTGTGAATTTTGATGAAAAGGGACTCTTTTTAACACCTACTCTTGTCTCCTCCACAGCTTTGAATTCCGAATAGAGCTTTTTAACACAAAAGTAGTCCCTTAGTGACTCTCTGTTTATTGACAAACTGAGAAAAGCCAAAACATTAGCTCTGAATGGAGAATTCTATTTTAAATATTGACATTCTGGCTTCCTTCAAATAAGTTATGCAAATTTTTAAAGCAGTCCTGGGAGGTAGAAAAACATATTGCTGCTCCCATTTTATAGAAAAATAATCTGAGGTGTGAAAAAGGGTCGTACATGGCCCAAGGTGAAGAAAAGTGGCTGAGGCAGAGCAGGGAATGCAGTGAAACTAATTGATCACAGTGATGGGTCGGGTCCAAGCCCTTTGGGGTCCACCTCCTGGCACCCAAACCCATTGAGCTAAATAATTACAGCAAGCCCAGGGCCTGAAGGGATCAACCCACATCTGCTGGTATTGATTCTTTCCATTTTATTTTGTTTCTTTTCTTTCTCCACCTTCCCACCCTTCCTTCTTTCCTTTATCTTTTTTTTCCTCTCTTTTTCTGCCTTTGGCTCCATTATGTGTTCCGTCAGCTGTCCTTAGTTTTTTAGTTCTTTCTACCTTCCTTTCTTCTCCTCTCCCTCCCTCCCCTGTACCCCCTCTCCTTCCACCAGTCTTAAATGAGGAACTCACCTTTTATAACGAATCAAGGGCTAATTTTTCTGTTATGCAGGAAAACACATATTTGATTATATCTGTGTCATCTCCCAACGGTGGTAGAACCAAAAGCAAAAACCAGAACCCACTTCAGAGCCACGGATGCCAGTCAGGGTGGAAACACTGACTGCATAGACCAGTCAAGTAGGACTGAAAAAATTCACCTCATTTTAGGTGAAACTGCTGATATGTTCTGGCTTTTTTTTTTCTTTTAAATTAAAGTTTGCTAGCAATGATTATATTCCATTATTAATCCTCTGTAAAACAGCAGCCACCTGGGTATATTTTTAAAGGAGTGATCCTTTCATTTTACAAATCTCAGCATACTTCCGGGCTTCAAGCTTAGATGAAGTCCTCAATCTTTGAAGCAGCCTGCAGGGTCCTACATAATCAGGATCTCTCTCCATCCTCACCTCGGCTCTGGCCACACCCTCACGCTCCATTTTGTGTTTGTGAACCAGGCTTTCCCTGGAGTGCTTCCATGGCAGCAAACGCTCCTCCTCCTGTCCAGTCGACCCTCTTCCTACCTCTCTCCTCACCCCCCTTCCTCTTCATAATAGCCTCATAATTATGTTTCTAAAAAAAAGTATATACATGCCTGAAATAAACTCAAGCAATACAGTGAAGTTCAAAATATAATTTTTAAAAATTAACCCACTGCTAAGAAAGAACTGTCATTCACATTTAACCTTATTTCAAACTTTGTTTATGTATATATAAACACACATATACGTATGTATGCATATCTTGTATGTATATATATACACAATACACCTATCAATATATATTGTACATAATATAATACACGTACACGCATAAGTAAAATGCACTTCGCATGTGTTTTTACACAAATGACAGGATAGATTCTTATCTTTATTACAATGGGATTATACTATACTATACATAGTATTTTAAGCTAAAAGTTTTACATTTGGAGTGCCTGGCTGGCACAGTCAGTGGAGCATGTGACTCTTGATCTCGAGGTTATAAGTTCGAGCCCCATGTTGGGTGTAGAGATGACTTAACAAATAATAATAAAATCTTTTAAAAAAGAATGTTTTACGTTTGTTTGAATTTATTTAAAAAAAAAAAAAGAAAGAAACTGAAAGAAGAGCTGAACTGCAGATAAAGGTTTTTTCACCATAACCAATATGACTTCCTAGAAAACCCCTCTAAAGTTAATAAAAACACAGAATAACAATAGAAGCATTGTTTTGTAAGAGCTTTGTTGAGCTATAATTGACACAGAGCAATCAGCACACACTTGAGTGTACAGCTGGGTAAGTTGCACATGCGTACACACCCAGGAAAGCATGCCCACACTCACAATAGCGTGCATCGTCTTCACCTCTGTAGTTTCTGCGCACCCTTTGCAAATCCCTTCCCTTCACCCTCTCTACCGCCCTTCCCCAGTCAAAGGGATCTGTTTTCTCTCATGTCCATGGGTTTGAATGTTCTAGCATCCTCTTTAACTGTAAACATAGTCTGTACTCGTTTTTTTTTAAATGTTTTTTTATTGCATTATGTTAGTCACCATACAGTACATCCCTGGTTTCTGATGCAAGGTTCGAGGAGTCATTAGTTGCCTATAACACCCAGTGCACCATGCAATACGTGCCCTCCTTACTACCCATCACCAGTCTATCCCACCCCCACCCCCCTCCCCTCTGAAGCCCTCAGTTTGTTTCTCATAGTCCATAGTCTCTCATGTTTCACTCCCCCTTCTGATTACCCCCCTTTCTTTATCCCTTTCTTCCCTACCGATCTTCCTAGTTCTTATGTTCCATAGATGAGAGAAATCATATGATAATTGTCTTTCTCTGCTTGACTTATTTCACTTAGCATTATCTCCTCCAGTGCCGTCCATGTTGCAGCAAATGTTGAGAATTCGTTCTTTCTGATAGCTGAGTAATATTCCATTGTATATATGGACCACAGCTTCTTAATCCAGTCATCTGTTGAAGGGCATCTCGGCTCCTTCCATGATTTGGCTATTGTGGACAATGCAGCTATGAACATTGGGGTGCATATGGCCCTTCTCTTTACTACGTCTGTATCTTTGGGGTAAACACCCAGTAGTGCAATGGCTGGGTCATAGGGTAGTTCAATTTTTAACTTTTTAAGGGACCTCCACACTGTTTTCCAGAGTGGCTGTACCAACTTGCATTCCCACCAACAATGTAGGAGGGATCCCCTTTCTCCACATCCTCTCCAGCAATTGCTGTTTCCTGCCTTGTTGATTTGTGCCATTCTAACTGGCGTAAGGTGGTATCTTAGGTGTACTCGTTTTTGACTGCCTTCTTTCATTCAGCGTAATTACTTTGAGATTGCTCTTTGTTGCTGTACGTCAGTAGTCCCTTTCCTTTTATCGCTGCATAGTATTCCATGCGATGTACAGACCACAATTTATCATTACCTGCGGATGGGCACTTGGGTTTTTTTTTTCTTCCCAACTTGAAGCTATTACAGTGATAAATTGAATTTTATTAAGATGTGAAACTTGTGCCCTTCAAAAGACATGGTTAACAGAGAATGAAAATACAAGCCACAGACTAGGACAAGATATTTGCAAAGCACAGAACTGATAAAAGATCTGTATTCAGGATATAGAAAGATCTCTCAAAACTCAAGAAAACAAGCAATGCATTGTGATTTTTTTAACTACATATTTTGATGTTAACAGAATCTGCTTACTCCTTGCTACAAAAGGTGAGGGAATTAGTACTTACCCTTCTTCCTATGATTTCTCCTTCCTCTTGGATCACCGTTTTTATATTGCCAAGGCTTGTAACATTTGCATTGTGGTCATAACCATAATTCCCAGTATATTTATATCTATTCTTAGTCCTTTATTTAAATAGATTCAGTGCTCTTGGCTAGTTCTTCCATTGTATCTTTCTTATTTCTAAAGGTTTAATTTTAATTAGTTCACAACTGGCTGGATCTTGCCACCAAGCAACTTTGTTCAAAAAGAGCTCCAGCACTATGCGCCCTAAGCTCTTGCAAGCTTGCTCATAGCTTTTGGACGCTATTCTTCTTGACTGTTGATCGAGTGCCCTTGGCCTAAATATCAGTGTTTTTTAAGTGAAGCCTTCCATAACTTGAATATTAGGTAATACCCCTGTACTTTTCCTTTATCTAAAGTACATAAAATTATAATTAATTGATTAGTTGTGTGATTTTTGTTTAATAGTCTTCCTAGACAATATAAATTTTAAGGATAACACTCATGTCTGTCTTATGATAGTGATGACATATCTTCTAGCACAGTTTATAGCCCCAAATAGGTGCTTAATATAGTTTTTCATTTATTTAACAAATATTAATTGAGATGTTAGAGATATAGCAATAAGTAAAACAGACCAAAAAATTGTTTTAATCCTTATCCTTATGGAACTTACAGTCTGGTGAGGGGAGGCAGAAAATGGACGAGTAAACATATATAGTAAGTAGAGTATTTTAGAGAAAAAAATATATATAATAATTTATTACTAGACTTTACTAGCAGAGTGGTATTTCAGGAAACACCCGAAGGAGGCAATATTCACTTAGGACCAGAATGGAGATAGTAAGGGGGAAAGAAAAACTGTAACTGATACAAATACGAAGAAGAAGGCAAGTTTAGAGTAGATTACTAATCTCTTCCTCATCACACAAGTCCTCATTCAACCAGTAATTTATACCGAACAAAGGAGCAGGGAATGTGATTTGCATCTTCATACGCACTTCTTTCCTTCTACCATCCCTGTTCTTGACCCAGGAAGGGAAAGATATTGAAAGATCCCCTTGAGTCTCTGTTGGGGTCGCCAGATCTCAGTCACAAATTGGGAACCAAGAGTAACCAGAAACTCTTCAAAACAAGGAATTTTAATAAAATAACTCCCCAAATGGGAGAAGCTTCTGTTATCTCTTTATTTAACAATAAGGAAGGCAGGGAGGACTTTCTCATTCTTTCAGTGAGACTCTTTTGAGCACCTGCCGTGTGCCATGAACTATATGAAGTCCTGGGGCTGCAGCATTAAGGACAGCAGATGAGGCTCTGTGTTGCTCTCCACGGGCTTCCAGCTTAGCGATGGACACTTCAGGCTTATGAACTGAGATTTACACCACAGAAATCAGTGAGAGTCAGAGATGTGCTCTAGATTTATGGCGGTGTTGATTTTCTAGACTTAAGATAAAGTGGCACAGATAACGTTAACCCCACAGATTAAATTTAAACATTTGTTGAGTCCGTAGCGATTCCATTGTGTAGCACAGAAAATGGAGGCAGTATTCTAGTATTCAAGAATCATTACCTGATTCAGCAAAGAAGTCACTCATGTCATTGACAAATGAGTGAAATTCCAACATGTGTCTTCTCCGTTGTTCTACTTTCGTCTTACTCATTAATGTAAACGAGAATGTCAACCAACATTCATGTTGGAACTCCGCTCATTTATCATTGGCAACCATAGCTTGGCTCCAGATACAAGAATTCGTCAAAAAGTCAACAAAAGCATCTTGCAGAAACAATCATCCCACGTGAGAACCCATTGTTGTTGGTTTTCCTGTCCACAGCATCGCTGTGAGTTCAAAATCAAAGGTCAGAAGGCAAATGCTTTGCACTGCCTGTTGATTCGTAACGAGACATCTCACGTGGGCAACTCTTTGCAGCGCAAGGTGGGTGATGGCGAAACTGATTGACGCACTGGGTTTAGTGATTCTCCCTAACCACGCTGGTAGGACCGCCTGTGTAAAAGAAAACGTGCACAGCGGGAGGTTGCTACACTGATCCTCCATCAGGAGTTAGATCGCATAAATCGTTCTTCCTTCTTTGATGCTACCTTTGGGCTACTGGTGGGCGAGACATCTGGGTAGGTCTAGAGACTGAGTCAGCGTTCATGCAACAGTTTTACCTCGAGAAATGGAGAGCTCATGTGGAGCGCTAATCCACAGTCCAGGCCCCTGACCAGATTTTCAGTACACGTGCAAATGTTTCAGTACGCTGAAGGGATGGTGCAGTAACTTCGTTTCTGTTCGGTCACAGAGCCTTTGCGTCTGAGTGTCCCTGCCCCTCTTAACTTTTGTTTTGTTTTGTAAATTTAAGCCATAAATGTCATGCCATAAAAGGGGCAAGAAAGTTGAAATTTTAATAACGATCTAAGAACTCACCCCTTTGAGAAAGTATCTCTACTTCATAGCAAATTCGCCAGCATGACCAAACGAGTAGGTTTCTGAAACATATTATTTGACTTTAGATGAAGTATGTTGTTGAATGACTAGGATACTCCAGATGTCCTTGGTTCCAGGGCTTGCAATTTCTGGGCTTTGTGGATTTAGGCCAGTGATGCAACTTCGTACTGAAGGTATGAGAAGATGGTGGGGGCGGGGGGAAGAGGAGGTGGAATTTTTCTTCGGAGTCCCTGGAATTGGCTCAACTTCTAGTACAGAGGACTGAGGACGCCCAAAGATTAGTGATGCCATAGGTTAGTTGGGAAGGCTAGACATGGGATTCCCAGTTAGATGAAAGATCTGTCTGTGAAAGCCTTCAACAGTTTTACTAAATGCAAACGAGTGTATTCTTTTCGAAGTTTATTACCAACCTGAAAGCGTTTGGTGGCAGTCCATTGAATCTGCTTTGGCTCATTCTTGTACAAAAAAACAAGTTCACATGTATGCATATATATATATATATGTGTGTGTGTGTGTGTGTGTGTGTGTGTGTGTGTGTGTGTGTGTATACACACAAGGCTGGATGGACAGACAGACATGACTTATGGGATGCTTTATCAGTCAGGGTCTAATGAGTAATCAAAACCATTTGAGTTTCTTTTTAAAAAGAGGGACTTTGAGGCAGGGGGTGTGTTAACAAAGTGTGGAGTTGCTGAGACGCCAAGTGGTGTACACCTGCTGAGGTGAGCCAGGGAATGACACAGGGAGCGAGAGGGGCAGAGAAAAGAGGTAGAACTACTGGAGCCTGCAGCCAGGGGAAGGTATAATGAGCTTTTTCTCTCTTCCTGCTCTTAGATTTTTCTACTTCTCTTATCCTTCTTGCTGAGAGCAGTTTCTGACCTCTCTAACATTAGAAAGAAAAAGAAAGAGGGGGTGATGTGGGTTGGGCAAAGACAGTTCTTATGTGACTGGTCACCTGATGGCAGCTGGAACCACTAAGGCAATGCAGTGACTACCCCAGAGGCCACGCATGGCAGAGAGACCGGGAAAACACCCTGGTTTCTTGCCACACACCCCCAGCCATACCTCCATCTCTGTAGCCCTTCCCACTGACTGAACCCTGCCAGAGCCCAGCTGACATGGGAGCCTAGGCCACCAGCTTCCCAGAAGTATACCTCTCTTCTCTTAATTTTCTATACCTCTGTAAGATGTAAGCATAAACTTAGAAGCGGAAAACAACACATATTTATTATGTCATCCTTTCCCTGGGCAAGAGTCCAGGCATGGATTAGTTGGGTCTTCCACTCAGGGTCTCGCTTGTTGAAATCAAGGTATTGGCTGGGGCTGTGGTCTTACCTGAGGCTCTTCCACACTCATTACCTGAGGTCCTCTTCCACACTCATTCAGGTTGTTTCCACAATTCATCTCCTGTAGTTGTAGGACTGAGTTTTCTCACCCACTTTGGAGTTTAAAAAGGCCCCTTGAAGTCGCACTCAGGCCCTAGCCATCTGGCCCTCCCAGCATGGTAACTTCCTTCTTGCAAGCCAACAGGAGAGTCTCCTACAACAAGACGGCATCCATTACCATTCAGGGGGAGGAGATAGTATAGAGTGTATATACCAGTGGTTGGAGATCTGACGGCCATCTTGGAATTTGGAGATACTGAACAAAGCAGAAGAAGGCAGAAAGAATGGACCTGGGGGCAGTCAGGTCAAGGGCCAGCACAAATGCAGAATTAAAGCAACTTTATTTGCCCTTTGATTAAATTTCCTTAGTGAGGTTCCTTAATTGCTAATCTTGGATGAAAGTGTTAACAGACCTCATAACTTCTCAGCACTCTTAGGTCAAAACACACCACGTCAGTATAGTGATGCCAATGTCCAGTTTTGTGTAAGAATCAATACTTTAAAGTTGATCAGAGTTGATACTTGGCCTTCTTCTCCCACCTCAGGCCCAATGGAGGCCAGAAGCTGACTTTGGGGAAGATGGTGTGATAGGTTTCTGCTCTGTCACCTGACGTTAACCTTCTCCTCTCCCCTATGTGGCCAAGTGCACATTCTGACACCCCACCATTGGAGCAGAGGGGAGGGAGGGGCCGCAAAGTGAGGGTGGAAGGAAGGTGGGAGAGTTCTTATCCGGGCTACCACGGCGGACTCGGTGCTTTCAGGCCTGCAGATGCTGAACACTTGCCCGTGGAGGTTTCTGTAGGTTCTTTGGAGGCATCTTCAAGGCTGTCCCACCCAGAGTCCCTTGATGAGGGAGAATGCATCTCTCTTCCCGCCAGTCTCTGAGGCTCTTTCCTCACCCTCTGTGAATCTGGATTCACCTTAACCCTCTTACTACTCACATCCCTTCATCTGCTATGTGGCCATTTTGGAATGGATTAAGGCCATCACATGTCACCTCTCTCCCACACAACCCATTTCTGGCCTATAAGAGACACCGGTGGATCTTTCCCTCTGACAGACTCACAGGCAGGGTGATTCCCAGCTCAGCCACCTTCCTTCAGCAGGACAGCCTGCTTCCCAGTCTTTAGGAACAGGAGCCAGGCACCAGTCCATGGGCCCCACCGTGTCACTCTAGTTGGGGCGGGGGAGTCCTCACGAAGCTCGCTAGGCTTGACGTGGGGGGTATAGCCCCTCCACCCTGCTTCCCTGGGTGGGCGTGGTGAAGTGAGGCTTCAGACACCCTAAGAGCTCTCTTTTATACCTTTTATTCCTTAGATGTGGGTAGAACTTAAAAATCATGTAATACTTTTTGGTTTTCTCTTTGGAGAAAACTTGCATCTTGGCCTGGCACCCGATTTAGGATTATCATCTCATGAACTCAGGGCTTCAGTTGAAACTTGAAGTTATTTTTTCCAGATGGGGAATCTTAAAATCAAGGGAATCCTCTGATTGCATAGAGCAGACATACGCACGTTTCAAGGGAAACTGATCTGTCTTCCAGCCCCCACTTTTTCTCCCCACAGAGAGACTCAGCTGCTGGGAGGAGCTGTCGCAGATAGACTCCTGGGAAGATCATTTGATTTTAGGGACTAGAATCCAACACCATACTCAACAGCTTTCAGACCTATGCGGTAATTCTAATAAACTTAATAACTTGGACAAGTGTCTGTGAACATTATAAATCATGTTTCATCAGCAAGCTGTCATAAGCAACTTTAGCTGACTTACAGCCCAAGAAAACGGATGGAATCAACTTTGTTTCCCTGCAGCATTCTAGTTATGCCGTTGGTGTTTCAAAGATTTCTCATGTCTCAACACTGAAACATCCATCTTGACTAATGGCCAAATTATACCCATAGGGTTTAACAAAAGATGAAAATCTGTCCTATCTTCTTTGTGAGTCTCTCCTAGAATGTGTCAGTCCGGCATCTCTGGGATACCGTGTTTCTTGGACCATGTGTACCTTTCTGTAGATGGTAGACCCTCTGTGATTTTTCTTCTTCCTCTTTTGCTGACAAAATTGCACATGAAGACATTTTCCTTGCTACAAATTAAAAGGAAAATATCCAGCTTGTATCAGGGGAAGAGAAACCTGTTGTTCCCACAGTAAAACAACCCACAAAACTATAAAATAAACCATACTTTAGAAAGCTGTTATTTGGTAATAACTGTTAACAGAGGCTCAGATCCTCCTCTCCAAACTTGTTCTCTGCCATTGTCTTATACACCTCCTGTCACTCACAGTTTCACATCTTTCCCAAATATCCATTTTCCAGCAGATGCCCCCAGTTCTCAGACATGTTTCTGTCTGCTGGGCACGCCTTTCTCCTCCTCTGTTGCCTGACAGCCAAGGCTTGAGTCAAATGTCTACCTCTTACCTGTAGGCAGCGTCGGTACCCGATCCTTGTAATCCCCTAACGCAGAGCCTGGTAGTTGGCAAACTACACTCTTGTGGGTCAAATCCAGCCTGTCGCTGTTTTTATAAAGTTTTATTGGAACACAGCCACCTCATTTGTTTACATATTGTCTACAGCTGCTTTCTTGCCCCGACCGTGGACTTGAACTGTTGGAACAAGATAGTAGGACAGGCCAAGCCTGCATATTCATTATCTAACCCATGACAGGAAGTTTGCTGACCCCTGCCCTAAAAAATTTGCGTATGTCGAGAAGGGCTCTTGACGTCCTGGATGAAAATTGTTTTGCTTACTTACCGGTTTGTCCGCTCACATCATCATAATCTTAGTCGTTGAAAGTATAGACCACAAACAACCCAGGTTCTGCAGGTGGACTGCCATTTATGAGCTGTGTGACTTTGAGAAAATCCCCTCATCGGTCTGGGCCTCTAGTTTCTCCCGGGCAAAACAGGAATGATGATAACAGCCTCACAGGGGTGCAGTGAGGATTAAAGAAGATATTAAAAAATGCTTCGAATAACATGTGGAACACAAAATCTCAGCTGTAAGGAACCTTTGTAACCCATGGGCCATTAAAGTAGCCCACACTGGTGGAGTGCCTGCTATCCGGGGCGTCTTCCATAAAGGTTTCTCGGATATGTAAGGAGTGAATGAAGAAAAAAGACACAGATACTCCTGGGAGATTAAAATAATGGAAAATACCCAAAGGCTAATTCCATGCACAAAGCAGAAATTTGACTCAGACATAAAAGTCTTCATGGAAGAAATAGAAAAGAAGAAACAGGAAAGCTTTTGCTAAGTAATAGAAATTCTCCTTGAGTTACATGGTTAGTTCAGTAGCAGAAGAAAGATACAGATGCGCTGTAGAAAATCATGCCCTCCACCTCCTTGTCCTCTGAGTTTGAAGGGAGGGAAACTGTGACACCCGCATAACCCTCTCCTTCAGTAGATGCGAAGGGAGGAACTTCTCCAAATCCTCGTGTGCTATGGTTATTAAATTAACCACATATGGACCTACAAGAAATACCAACCGCCCGGCCACAAATGGGACGAGATTGTTCCCCAGCTTGTCTATATCCAGTGCCTCGACTGCCCATCTCTTTCCTGAGCCAGTGGTTCCTATGCCCTGTTCAGTCCCACAGCCTCTGAGCAGAAACCAAAGCCATCTCACTCGAGCTCTTGTCACTGCCAAGGGAGCTGTGCTAATTTGCCATGATTAGAAGACCTTTGAAGGTCTTTGCCAGTTTTTATCAAGGCGTCAAAAGCGATTATTACAATTAATGCAATTTACCATGTGTTACTTTTCCAAAAAAGCTATTTCAGGGTAGGTCTGCCATCTGTCCCTTTCAGAGTTATAAAACTAATAATTTAACACCATCCACGATCCTGGGTTTTCCATGTAAGGCCTCAGAGAGAATCCTCAGAGGGACGCACTCCAGCATTTGTCTATTGCGCCCTCCAAGGTCCCTGATTTCCCTGATGCTCTTCACCTCCATTGTGAGAAAGGCTTTCCTGGCTGGGCCAGATGAAGGAGCCAGCCTCTGAGTGGATATTCAGACATTTATTTCTGCAGAGGCAGCCCACAACCGGCAGAGGGAGCTTACTTTTTGCCTTCGGCAACCCTTTCCCTGAACAGTCCGCTGATGGTCGAAGACGCTGTCTACCAACATGGCTTCTGACAACCAGGAAGTATGGAGGAAACACTGTAGCTGGCATATGTTGCCACGCAAGCCAAGGGAAATAGAAAAATGCGTGCCAAAAGGATCCAGGCTGAACAGGAAAGAAAGGAAGAGGCAAAAACATGACTCCTAGTTTATAGGAGCTGTTTTTTAGAAAATTAAAATGAACATTTAAGATCGAAGTTCAATGATCAAAGATCAAGGTAAAATGTAAAACAACTACTTGTTACTGGTATCCTTTTGGGGGGAAGAACCCCACTTGATTGCTGTCTTTATCATCCTTTCTTTTTAAATAGATGATTTGGGGTTCTGGGGAAATACGAAATGATATCACCCATTATAAAAAGCATGGTGCCAACCAAGTGTCTGGAAAACTCATACTTTGCTTCTTACCAGTCTCCCCTCATTCCTCTGAAAGAAATCTGGCTGCAGTGCTGGGAAGTGTGTAGTGAAAGGAGAAACAGGACAGCCTTTTCCCAGTGAAAACAGGATTCACAAAGACTGTGAGAAACAAACCAGCTTTTCTCCCTGTTCACGCATTTGGTGGAAGCTGCCATTTTCAGGTTTGGCACTTCTTTTCTTTCCAATAACCAAGATTTTCTATGAGATATTTATATATCTATAAAGTACTATCTAATGTTTTTTAATGACTAAATGTTTTTATAATTTTTTTTTATCCCAATGCTTTGGCTTGTACAGTAACTTTCATTTTTACTGAGATCCATGTAGCCCTTGGGTTTATGAGAGGTTGCTGGAAAATAAATTAGGTTCTTTGAGATGACCTTTGGAACCTTCAGAACTTGTTCAGGAGACAGTCTTTCCTCCCTTACCTACCTTTGGATGAAGCCAAGGGACTGGGACGAGGGCATTTATCTAAGGTGTAATGACAGCGTGTCCTTCTTCAGTTGAAAGAGCTATGGCAGGACTGAGAGTTATGCTCACTGTTGCTGGAAACTGCCTTTTCCTCCCATCACGTGAGCCAACATCATGCCTTCACGTAGGTGGCAAGGGAAATGGACACGTCAGTTTTCATTGTCAGGTTCTTAAAATGTTATTTACCTGGTAGTGTTTGAGCCACATATTTACTGTCACATTTTATATTTGCTATCAGGCTTCCGGTTACCAGTTAAGAGATGTATTGAAAAATTGCCCTCAAGGGGTTGCATCCAAGTTAAGATATATTTGAAGTTCTTAAACAAGATTGGGTTTTGCGTGTACTAGCTATGTGCAAATGAAATGCAATTCACAAAGTAAACTAAATAAAGTTCATGGATATGCAAACAACCCGTAAAAAGATGATCGTTGTGATCCATAGCTTCTGTCCAGCCCTTAAAACCATTTCAGACTGTGAGCCTTAAAGTAGAGCTTTAGTGGCAGCCAGGTTTCAAGTGAACAGGATGTAAAAGTGAGGCATTGTGGACAAGCCTGTCATGGTCACAGACACACCAGGTGTTCCTTCTGAAAGAGTGGACTCTGACTGGACCGGTGGTGTGCACATGGCCCTTGGGCAGCCCCACAGTCACTGTGTATAACCTGCAGAGCCCCGTGAGATGGTCGTGGGCAGCCTGGCCATGAGTCCATTTAATGACCTGAGGTGGCTTCCAAGGAGGGACTCTGCCCAAAGTCACTGTAGTTATCAACTAAACAAAGAAGACTAGGGCCCCCCAGAATCTGAGACCACATAATGAAATGATCATTTAGGACTTAGAGGGGAGCAGAGCCCACTCACAGAGAAAATCAGGAAAACAAGAATGGATGTTTGTGAGAGAACACAGACACTAGAAATTCAAGCCAGCCTTTGAAGACATCTTGCTTTCCAGTGGTTTGTGTATGTTTTTATGATACACACCCTTTTACTTCAGTTACTGAAGTGAGCCTCTGTTCCTTCTTTCAAAATTACCCTAGTGCCACAGGTACTACTATAGTTTTACTATAAATAGCCTAGTTTAAGCCCCGGAATAGGTATTGTTGTTATTCTTACATATTTCATAAATGTACTTATAATCCTATATAGGACAAAGATGACCACTTTTCGTTTTCACTTGGTACTAACTAGACCTGATATCTAGGAATAGAGTATTTCTACTATATCAGCATCCAGCAATTAAACAGATCTCCAGAGAATATAGTTACCTGGTGCATACCACCTAGAGAAACAGGTGTCCCTAGAGACTTCCCTGGTTCAAATGATCAGGAAAAATTCTTATGTGTTTGCTTATGGCTGTTCTTTTCACTTAGTTTTTTTTTTTAACATTAGAGAAAATATAAATAAAAAAATTATAAAGTTTAGATGAGAAGGAAACATCAGGGAATGTGTGGCATCTTTCAATCCTGTGGAATATACAGGCATTAATATAGGACTGGGTTGGGAGGGTGTGGCCCCCATTCCCTATGAAGTGTTCATAGAAAGTGAAGGACAGCTACGAAGTAAATTTCACCTTAAACCTGAGGGCAAGTGGAACCAAGATTTATAAAGGGAACCTGAAGTAGAACTTGGACAGGAGATATATGTACATGGAACAGCATAAAGTCACGTGCTGAGTTCATTTATTCAACAAGTACGTACTGAATTCCAGACACTATTGCAGGTGCTAGGGACATCGCAGTGACGAGAACAAAGTCCCCCCCCCCAAAAAACCTATATCCTAGTTCAGGGTGTCCCAAAGTGGGACCTACAAAATGCTAGTCTGTAGAGGGTCAGTAGTCGGTAGTAGAAAGGGGGTGCTCTGGTATTAAGTGTTGGAAAATACTTGGTTGAATGAAATCAAGCAGGTTTTCATAAAGCATGTCTTCACAGCCATATTCCTTCACTAGGGCTGCCCTAACAAAGTGCCATAGATTTGGGGGGCTTTAACAACAGAAATTTACCACGTCACCGTTCCAGAGGCTGGAAGTCCAAGCTCAAGGTGTGGGCAGGGTTATTTCTTCTGAGGCCTTTCTCCTTGGCTTGCAGACGGCCGTCTCCTCCCTGTGTTCTCACATGGTCTCCCCTCTGTGGTGTCCGTGTCCTAATCTCCTTTCTTATAAGAACACTACAATAGTTCCATTGCAATAGCACCCACCCTGATGACTCATTTTACCTTAACTGCCCCTTTAAAGACTCTGTCTCCAAATACAGTCACATTCTGAGGCACTAGCAGTTAGAATTTCGACATATGAACTGGGGGAAAGAAAAAATTCAACAAAAACAACAGCTTTGTGAACCCAAGTCTTCCAGAATTGTAAATCAGACCGTGTCCATTCCATCCTCCTGCCTACATTGAGGCCCCTTGAATGAGAGAGGCCCCTAATGTAAGCTGTGGACTGTAGTTAATAGTCGATATTGGTTCATCGGTTGTAGCAAATGCACCACACTGATGCAAAGATGTTAATTATAGGAGAAGCTCTATGTGGCCGGGGGCGGGGGGTGGCGGTACAGAGGAACTCTGTGCTTTGTGCTCTATGTTTCGGTAAACCTAAAACCACTCTTTTAAAAAAGGCTACCGATTTTTTTTAAGGACAAATCCTATATAAACATTAAAACAAAAAAAAGACCCCTCTAATGGCTGCACATTACCAGATACTATGAGGAGCTGCCCTCTTTCTGTGTCTCTGACCTCCTCTGCCCCTGCCACACTGACCTTCCTTGTGGTTCTAGAACATGTCAGTCTGGTTCACAGTGGAGGGGCTTTTGCTTTGTGCTTCCTCAGCCTGGATTCTTTTTTCCTCCCCTGCTTTTCCAGCTCTCAGTTTACAGGTCACCTCCTCAGGGAGGTCCTTCCTGACTGCATCACCTACGGGAGCCCACAGAGCACTGTCCCATCCCCTTGCATTTATTTTCTTCACAGAATTTATCCTTGCTTATTAGGTTTTATTTCTGTGTCTGTGATCTGTTTGTTCCTTTTCTGCCCCTGGGTTCTTGTTCTCACTGAGTCCTCCCTGACCACTTACTCCCATTTCCTCCAAGGCCTCCCGGTCCAAGCCTCCATCTGACCTGATCAAGTGCAGCAGCCTCCTGACTAGTTATCAATAAGATACAAATGAAGATGAGCAGGATCCTTGAAGATGATTCCAACAATTGGGTCCTTTCGGCCCGATCTGGATTTCATTTCATACGCAAGGATTTCCACCCCCCACCTTTTTCTCTTGAACAGCATAGCTTTAAACACAAGGAAAAAAAAAAAGAAAAAGAAAAAGAATGCCCTTCTTCCCATAAAGATCTTTGTTTAGCATTTAAGATTTAACATCTTGGAACTGTTAGGGTAACCACCTGAGTTGATCTCAGCTGGTATAGTTGAGAAAGGTGATCCTGAGAGCAGCGAGAATTGATGAGGCAATTTAGAAAAAGATGGATTTAAAAACACTGAGTGTTCCTGGTAGATTTTGGAGCACAGGTGTACTTTCTTCTATTTGGAAAGAATCTCAAAGAAAAGCTGTCCAACGCAGTACATTAGCTGATGCATGGTAACAGCTCTTCACTTAACCCCAAGTAAATGGGCTTTAGTGGGAGGTTTGAGAGGTAGGGGAGAGGGCCAGGGATTTTTGTGCCTCTTTTCCTGAAGGGAAAGACCCCTCTTTTTTCCCAAAAATTGTCACAGGGATGAATGAGTTCATGGTTGGGGGTTTTGTATTTGTTCTCTTTTTTGTGTGTTTTGTTTTGCAAACAACAGAAACAAACTCAAACCAGCTTAAACAAACAAGGGGGAATTGATGACAGGGGACACAGAGGTGCTGTGGAAATGAAGGATAGAAATGGAAGTTGGCTTTAGGAAGATCCTGGAAAGTCTTCAGGGCTCCCTGTCACTGCTCTTCTCTTCCTGACTACATATTTCTTTTCTTTCTTCGTGAACTGCCTTTCCGTCTCTGGGCCACAAAAGCACCAATCACCCTCCTTCCATCACCTAAGTATACAAAACACAAGTGTTGCAGCCCGTAGAGGCTGTCATGAGTCTCAGTCTCAAACCATGTTCCTGGGAGAAGTCATCTTCATGGCACGGTGTTCATCTCTGGTCCAGGATCTGTGACCAAGGGAAAGAGGAGAGAGACTCAGTACACACTCACTGGCTTTCACCTCTGTGTTCTGTACATTGTGGAAGTGAGATGAAGGCTTTGGGAGTGAGAGAAACCTCAGCGAAGGGGAGTTTCTGGGAGCTGCACTGGTGCTCCTCAGAGCCCCACAGTGTGTGCGGACTCATCATCCATCCAAAGATTTATGGAGCCCCTCCCACAAAAGGGCAGATTTGCTGGCACGGAAGACAACTCCTGCCCTCTAGAAGCTGGGAAGCAAAGTATGCACATATGGAAATTTCGGGCAACATGCAAATAGGACATTTTAGGATGAAATATTTATTGAGTACCTGCCATGTACAAAATACTGCAGGTCGTTAGGGAGTGAGGGTGCTAGTAACTAGCTGCCCCCTCCTTGCCCAAGTTCTAAACCCACTGAGAAATAATATAAAGCCAGCAGAGACCCAAGTGCTGCCTTTATTACTAATAAAGGCTAGGTTGGGGGAGGTAGTTTTTATCTGCAGTTAAACGGGCTTCCTTTGCTAAACCACGGAATTAGAGATTGGTGGAGCCAAGCATAGGGACTGGTATTCTAAACTCCACATATTAAACACCTACTACACACCAGGCATTGCTCTAGTTACAGAGATAGAGCAGTGAGCAAAATTAAGTTTCTGCCCTTACCAACTTGACTTTCTAGTGGGGAGAAATCTACAACAACAAAAGGTGCGGATATATACACCTGTATGAGTCTGCTAGGGCTGCCATTACGAAATACCACAATCTGAATGGCTTTGAAAACAGAAATTAATTTTCTGACAGTTCTAGAGGCTGGAAATATGAGCTCAAGGTGTTGGCAAGGCTGGTTTCTTCTGAGAGCCATGAGGGTAGGATCGATCCCAGGCCTCTCTTCTGGCGTTGCAGATGGCTGACTTCTCTCTGTGTCTTCACTTGGCCTTCACTCTGTCTTAATCTCTTATAAGGACACCAGTTACATTGGTCTAGGGCCCACCTCATTTCAACTGAATCACATCTCTGAATATCCTTTGTCCAAATACAGTCATGATCTGAGGTCCTGGGGGTTAGGACTTCAACATATCGACTTGGGGTTAGGAGACACACTTAGGCCCCTAATAGCATGATCAGGAAAATCAAAGCAGGGTTATAGAGTTTTGATGGATAGAACACTGTTTTAGACAGGCAAGACATTTCCAAAGAAGTAAACTTTGAATACAAGCTTTATTTTAATAAATAGTAAGGCCTTTGAAGACACTCCAGATGGGGTAACAGAGCAAGGGGTTGGGCATGGAGTGTGTGTGAGATATGTCAGCAGGAGGTGAGGAAATCTGGGGGGACTCAGAGGAGGTTTTTTCGGTAGTAGTAGAAATCAGAGTCGTCCACAGGGTGTAGTGAGGTGATAAATTACACTTATCTTGAGGTTAGGAATTTGGGATTTATCTTGAAACAACTAGGCTAAGAGTCCTTTGAAGATTCCAGGAAATAGGAGGAACAATGAACACAGTCTCTTGGGAAAAAGAATCTAAACTCAGTAAGTAGAATGAATGAGAAGTGGGACCGGCTGGAGGCCAGGGGATTGTGCAGAAAGCTATTAGGAGGGTCCTGGCGTGTGGTCATAAAGACTTGCTCAGATAGCACTTGGAGAAAGAGAAATTCAAAGTTAGAGATAATTTTGAAGGAAGACTCTACCAAGTCAAAATCAGCATGCAAATCTGTAAGTTACATGAAATAAGTCACACTCATTAAACTCCCTGGAAATGGTTACCTGGAGTAGAGCTATGTTCATATCTATAGTTCATCTGCTGCTACAATTAAAATGCAGAAAATGCAGTCAAACTTGGATTGGAAATGCTGAGCAGGTCTCCAGGCTCAAGGGATGGCTAACTCCTGGCCAGGCAAGCGGTTGGGATTTTCAACATGCCTTTGTCGCTCAACCAATATCCACATCAAGACCATTAGTTATGGGTAGGAGTGTGTCCTCCCAAAATTCATACTTCGAAGTCTTAACTCCCAACTGCCTCAGGATATGGTGGTATTTGGAGACAGGGTATTTAAAGAGGTAATTAAGGTAAATGAGGTCATTGGGGTGGACCCTAATGCAATATGACTGGTGACCTTATGAGAAAGAGAGTAGGAAGCAGACACGTGCACGAGGGGAGACCATGTGAGGATGCAACAAGAAGAATCCTGCTGATGCATTCATCTTGGACTTCCAGCCTCCAAAACAGTGAGACAAACAATTTCTGTTGTCTAAGCCTCCCAGTCTGGTACCTTGCTACAGCAGCCCAAACGAATTCACCATTCTGTTCTGATGGCCACTTCTGAGCATGCCTGAGAGTTCTAGGAACCTTCCTTGATCATCTTATTCTCATATTTTTCTTACAGCCAATGCCTAGCCTCTTTACTTCAATTTAAGTCCAGTTTCTCTTGTTCTCTCCATTAACAGAGGAAAAGGATTCCGATCACCCTCATTGTGCTGCCCCATCCGATACCTAGGCACTAGTCACCTGTGGTTACTTAAGTTTAACTCAATTAAAATTAAATACAATTAAAAATTCCGTTTCTCCAGCACCAGCCACATTTCAAGTGTTCAGAAGCCCCATGTAACTGGTGACCACCTTATTGGACAGCACGTAGACAGAACATCTCTGTTATCACAGAACGTTGTACTGGACAGCGCTGGGATAGAAGAAAGCTTAACCCTTCCTTCAAGCCCAATCTGTTGTATTTATTAAGGTTCTCTCCAGTGTAAGCAACATAAACCCACAGTTGGTAAAATAAGGTTTAAGAAATGGGATAGGAAGGTGGTGGTGGGTCTTACTGGGAAATATCAAATATCCCACAGGATCAGAAGGAGAGTTGAAAGGACAAAGGGCTGCTCCAAGGACTTGGACAGTAGGCTTTTGTGGGCCTTTCCTCTATGGAACTATATCAATTTCCACATCTTCTGTGCTGTATCTCAAAGATCAGGAAAGAGAAGCCGAGTGGCCCATTTTGAGACAAGAGTCCACTCAGCCAAATGAAGCTGATGAAGAGATGGCAACAGGGTGTGAAAGGACAAAATGGCCACATGATGTCCATCCTGGTGTCTTCCCAATGATACTGAAGAGTCACTGTGAGTGGAAGTGCCACCTCTATCAGGGCACTGTTCTGGATAAATAAGATATTTCTCTAGGGGTTGATCCAGAACCTTCCATTGCATAGTAAGCATTGTGTATGCTTTATCTTTACTTTTTGTAGGATGCAAGCAGCAAACATGTTGGTTTCCTTTACCTATTTTGACAAACATTTACTGAGGGCTTGCTTGGTGCACAGGTGCTGGTATAGATGCTTTGGGAGATATAAAAGGGAATAAGGTATGTTTTGTTAAAAATATATCTAGTCCCCCAATAGAAACTTGTTCTATACAAAACTGAATAATCTGGGAACTGAAAGAAGGCTAGTTTCACTGGATTCTTTGCCCCATCCTTTCCCAACCTTAATAAATATTTTTATTCTTTTGCTGCTTCATCACTATGAAAAATCATACAAAATACACAAGAAACTCTCAAAGCTAAGGCCCTCCCTTCCAAAGCAACCACATTTACTTTAACCAGTTCTGATTGCCAAGATCAACTATAATGACATCTTGCCAAAGCCCACACTTCCGTTAGTGAGGAAAATCCTGTAATTTTCCACTTTCATGAATAGTTTACCCAAAAAGAGTTTTCCAACTTGAATCTTGTACATTTTATTTAAGTCAGCGTACATACGCCCCTATCATCCCATGACACTGAGCACTATGATTGCAGTTAAATTCCTCACAAAGATTTCAAATCCCCTTAAAATATGCTATCTACCATAAAGAGGCCACTTCATTTCAGAGAACTCAATTTAGATTGAACTCTCTCCTACTTTCAATTAAAAAGTATTACGCAAATGAATCATTAAAATAATTGCAGTTGTGGTTAAAAAATTAAATCACTAATGATTCCAAAATTAATAATCGGAAAACAAAGGGAGGAGTATATTGAGTGGATGACAGCAAAAATGAATCTCCAGGCCAACAAAACAGTGAAGATTTTAATTTGGAGTTGCTCTACTCCCAGAAATCCATTCATAGCACACATCCATCAAGTCCTGATGAATACGAAGGAGCATGGTTTATCATGCCACCAGAGCCCTAAGGATGTCCGTGCATTTGGCATTGGTCAGAGGAAATGGCAGACACCTGTATGGTGACTCTTCACTGTTCCTCTCCTTCCCCTTCCTCCCTATTGTTTATTTCCAGTTGCCCTGATAATAGTGTAATTGTCATTTCAAAGGGATTCCAGTTCTTTAGATAGGCTCACATTGCTTCAAAGTCTGTTTGTGACCATGATGAACCATAAACGCTGAACATAAACGGCTGCCATATTTGAAGCTTGAGTTATTCAGAGAAAGCCGGTCTGTAACACCCTCAAAGAAAGAAAATCAGCAAGTCATTTTCCTCTCTCATTCAGATTCCCCTTTACTAGTTTAAACCACCTATATTTATTCTTGCATTTTTTATCTCACTGGCTCTGTTCCCTTTTGTGTCATGAAAGAGTATTTATTTTCCCCCTTTGTATTATGTACTGTTTATCGCTTCGTAAGAGCAGTTTGCCTTTTATCTTTTTGCTGATGGGAGACTGTTACCTTTTGAATGGTTTCTGGTCCTGGGGATGAATGCACCCATCCTGGGGATGGCATTACCAAGTTCATTTGCATTTCACAATACATATTTCTATATTTGTGTGTAGATCTAAGAGGAGCTGAAAACCATTAAAATTCCTACTATTCTGCATGCTCAAAAATCTTCAGAAAATTCATCAGCTGTGTCGGGAGTACTGGGGTGCTTTTACCTTGCATACACGAGTCTGTATTTTAGAGATCGTGTGTAAATATCCAGTGGCTCAGTACAGGCTTCATTAAGGCATTACTAGGGTTGACAAAAATACTCTTAATTATAAGTTACCAATTCAAAGTGAAGGGAGAGAAGTGATTTTTGTATTTGCGGTAAGTAGCTCAGTGCTTGCAATTCACAGCGGTGCATAGGCTTGGCGGTCTTTCATATGAATAGTTCCTGGTGTTTATGAATATTGTTATCAGGCAATATCTGCAATCATTTTGTTTTCCAAATTGAACACTTAGGTGTAATTTAGTTAACTTCCTATCTGCTCACGGTTGTGTTTTTACAATATAAGTAGTAACGCTTTTATATTTGTGTAATTCACGGGTCAAAATATTGTCGGCATGACTTAGGAACAAATCTGCCAAATGGTTCAACTTTTCTTTTTTCTGTAGCTCGTCACATTTGACTGATCTTCTCAAATTACATACTAAAAAGAAACAGAAATGTGGAGTTTATTTGCATTTGTTTTCGCCGAGCTTCGTCACTCTGATGATAGCATTTACTACACTTCGGATTTTTATTTGAAAATGAGTCGTCACCCCTTCTGGTTTGAACTGCACCCTCTGCTCTTCAACCCATTCATTCTGCTCTTGCTAATTGTGTATTTTCTGGGAGTACTGTTTGCTGCTTGTTCAGCATGTCAGCTTTCTATGAATGAATTTCAAGATGTATTAGGGTTGGTAAGCTGAATTAGATTTGGGCTGCTTCAGTCTCTCACTGGGGAACTTTTCTTCATTTTCTGGGAAGCTGTCTTTGACTGTTTTTCATGATACAGTTTCATACCTCTCAATAAATGCTTAGAGTTTGATAATTTAAAAAAAACTCATTCCCCTGAATGTTGAATTATTTCTTTTAATAAATCATAAAATGAAGATAATTCATGAGGTTTCCCTTTTTGCCTTGGCTATTGGGGAACCCAGAAGTATTCTATTTTCTTTTTTTTTTAAAGAAGTATTCTATTTTCTATATAGCAGCCGCCATCCTTGATGTCACACTTATGTGCTATTCTTTCTCCCTAGTCTCCAGCCTTTCTTTCTGCCACCTCACTGTACTACTCTTGTTTTGATTTTTAAGGAGCTATTTTGTGTTTTTCTGGTTAGAAATGTCAAATACTTCTTTGGAACTCGGTGAAGTTTAAAAAGAATTAATATGATCATTCTGTATTTTAGAAGAAATACATTGCCTCCATTTCTTGACAGTAGATAGAGTGGGCAGGATACCTTCCCATGAACCTTAAAGAAATGAGGGGAAGAACCCCATAGGAGATCCTCTGGGTCTATAGTTTGGGTGCTTCATATGGCCATCCTCTTGGGCCAGAATCCCTGAGGAATCCATGTTCTCTTTCAGTAATCACAGGTGAATTTTTGCTCCCCACCATGCACATGGTATGAGACATTTTGAAGATACAGTAAGCAAATATAATCGCTGATTTCAACTATTAGAACCGGGCCTGCAAGTATCCCTTCTGGGAGATGAACAAGTATTAGGTATACCATCTAAGGCCCTAATACATTTTTTAAAAATATTTATTTATTTATTTGCCCACGGAGGGGTGGTGGAGGGCTGGGAAGGCACAGAGGGAGAGGGAGAGAAGCAGACTCCCCACTGAACATGGAGCTAGATGTGGGGCTCAATCTCGGGACCCTGAGATCAGGACCTAAACTGAAATCAAGAGTCGGACCCTTAACCACCCACCAGAGCCACCCAGGTGCCCCAGCCTTAATCCATTTCTAACTCTGAGTCTTATACAAATTATTTCTCAGCTCCTTATTGTTCCTTCTTTTACAAAGATTTAATACTAATCTGGTTCTTAATCAAACGTTTTTGGCTGTTTAAGCGTTTCCAGTCTTTTAGGGAAGTCTTGTCCTTGGAAATATCCAATTTCCAATCCGGTCTTGTTCACCACATCCAGAAATCTTACAGAATTCTTTTAAAGTTATGCTGTCCAATCCTGGCATTTCTCTCAGTCACAGGGTTGGTGGGGGGGAGCCCCACTCCCACGCCTCAGCAAAGCAGCAGGAGGGAAGCACAGTGAGACAAGGACACGTTACCGGCTCTGTAGGCACCAAGGAGGCAGGGGGAAGCGAGGGGGTGTGGGGTGGGAGTCAGTGGGAGGAGGGATGAAGGAGATGGCTTTGGAGCTGAGGGGCAGGAAGTTTGAAAAAGGGATAATATCCGGAGGAGGAAAGAGGAGAAGGAGGAAGTCGGTTTTCAGGGTAGAGGAGAAGACAAGGACAAAGTGGGAAATGACAAGACCACTTCCGGCGTGATTGATGACCACTTCCGGTGTAATTAACCAATAACCAGAGAATGGATAACGAAGGGGCCGGGTATGAAAATCAAGGCTGGGAAGGCAAAGAGGGCTTGTGGCAATTTTCGAAGAGCCCGGCGTTCTGAGATTAAGTAGTTGGACTTTCCTGCCATGCGGACAAGGAAGAAGTTACTGTTTCTGGGCAGAGTGGTGACGCACTGAGCAGGTGCTGAAGGCAGATCATTGCACATGTGAGCGTGAAGCTGTCTGGTGATGGGAGAGGCTTCAGGAGGCGGAAATGGACAGTAGAGTCCAGTTCTTGTGGGTTTTAACTCCGTTCAATTGAATTACATTGAACACATTACTGAGAAGATAATAGAAATGACTTATCCAGAGAATTCATTCTAACTAGTACAAACACTGGATAAAACATTAGATTAGGGCCTTTTGAGCTTGTTCTGAATTTCTGAAGGAAAAGTTAATTATGTAGTTTAGACCTAATGCATGATTATATCTGAGAACCACACGTCTAAAATTCCTTTTAATTAGCTCCTTCTTTTTTTCTTTTTTCTATTCAAGGCCTTTTGTAAAAAAGACCATACCACCCTCAGCCCTGGGGGAAATGGGCAAAGAGGGCCTTTCAGTGGTCTGTGTAATGCTAGAATAAATATTCATATGTACTGGGGTGCTGAAATCATGTTATGGGGCTTTAACTTAGAGAATCCATCATGGGTAGCCCACTTCTGGCTCTCATTATCCAACTACTGAAACCTTCTGTCCACCCACAAAAACAAATCCTTAAGAGTAAATGTAAAGAAATCATATATATATGATGGCAAATATACACACATACATATATAAATGCATGATGGCAGCTACTGGATAATAGACATGCTCAGGGAATCCTCAAATTAGCAAATAGTCTTGAACTTTCTTTTACAAAAGCAGCCATTGGTGATAAAATGAACTTTTTTGCCTCTGCTCCTGCCCCTGTGAAGTTGCTAGCCTGCTGGAATGATCCAAACAAGACAGCAACAGACAATAAAAGGCTAAAAGACCCAGAATGATTAGCATCTGTGGAACAGCTCACACTGGGAATATTCCCATGTGCTGAGAGTTTTAGAAGCCTGAGTGAAGCCAGAGAACCTTTGCAGATATTGATGAGTGAGAAGATTACCGCTTGAATCTTGGACTCTCTAGGCAAAAGAAAAACATACCAACTTCATTTAAGTAGCACCAACTTTCACTGACTTTTTCCACTTTCCAAAGCCAAAGATAAAGTAATTAATAAAATTATGAATTGTTACCAGGTGCCTGGGTGGCTCAGTCAGTTAAGCAACTAGCTCTTGATTTCGGCTCAGGTCCTGATCTTGGGGTCCTGAGATTGAGCCCCGCATAGGGCTCCGCACTCAGTGGGGGGAGTCTGCTTGTGATTCTCTCCCTCTCTCTCTGCTCCTCCATACCCACATGCTCGCTATCTCTTAAATAAATAAGTAAATCTTTAAAAAAATAAATTGTGAATGGTTACAACTACTTTCAATGGGAAACGTTGAAATATACAACCACTTACATTCAAACATACAACTCCCTCATTTTTTTTTCACCTCCAGCTTATTACGGATCTAAACTACCTCTGCAATTTATTTTTAGGATTATGGTTTCAAATTGTATCTATTTTTAGATAGTTTAAGACTTTTCCCAAGAGGTTGCCTGAATTAGGGAAAGCTGTTATGTGTATTCACATACAAATACCCAAGGAATGCAGTATTTATTCCCAGGACAGATTGTTTGCATTTGAAGTGAGTTGCTCTGGGGTCACACTCATGTAGGAGTGGGGCCAAATGCACTTTCCCTTGATATTCATATCAACTCCAGCCCACTTTCTCTTAGAGCAAGATTCTAGGATATTCTAGAGTATCAGCTGCTCTTTGGCAGGGTCTGGCTCTGTCGGTGGTTCTCTGTAAGTCCTCTCAGGATTCATGATGCTTTAGATTTTTAAAAGAAACAAAACGATAAGACTACCCCAGTTCTTACTGCTGCCTGCTTGGTTGGTCTGTGTGCTGCACAGCTTCACAGCTGGGTTCCTAGGATGTATTTTCTGCTTGAAATTCCCTATGGTCTAATGGCAGCTGTGTTTAGTTTCTTTAATTCACCCATCTTCCTTGTATGGCTGAGTTATGACTGTCCCCTGGGAGGACTGGCTGACCCCTTAGATTTCATTCTTGGTAACTTTTCCTTCAGTTCTACATCAAATAGGGTCTTAGGGACTGAACATTCCACCCAGGGAAAGCAAGTATAAGATATCTTATCCATCCAAGAGATTTCGCCCTTGTATTGTTGATATGGCAAGAATTTGAGACCAACTTAACGCCATACATTGTAACCAAGCCTTACGTAAAGTGCTAATTACCATCGCCTTCTGACTATTCAATAATTTTCTGACAATAGACTTGCCAAGCTAGCTTTCCAACTCACTATCTCCATAGAGAGTTTTTTGTTGAAAATTCCCTGGTGTATGTGTTATGACTTAGGTGTCCTTCAGAGTGATTACTCTTCTGGCTAACTCAAAGCAGCCCTCTCTCGTTCACTTTTTTTGAGAATCATCATCCACAGTAATAGTTCCTGAGTAACTATCTCAATGATTTTTAAGGACACTTGCTACTTGTTGACTTGGGGAACTTTCCAGAGCAGGGGAAAACATGTTTTAATGCTTCGTATTAGGTTGTAAATCCAAACTCTTGGTCTGTCAAACTGCAGTGAATTCAAATTATTTTTGCTATAAAAATTTTTTTTTCTTACTTTGGAGAAGGGTGAAGTGATCCTTGTGTTGAGTTTTGTCTTACTTTGTTTTATATTATACGATAGTACACACAGGCAACCCTCCTGGAGAACTTGGGTGTTCTAATTTTGTCCAAATTTATGATATTTAGTATCCATTTGATGTCATTTGTCTTAAGTCTGATCCTTTAGCTTCCTTTACTAAGCCTGTGTTCTACCATCCAGCCCATATGCCCCCGCACTACTCAACAGCTCTACAACATCTGAACATGGACATTGACATTTATTGGGCTCTGGTTATGAGTCGGGTATCTTTATAATGATATGCGCTAACTTGCTCAGTCTTCACAACAACCATATGATTTAGGTATTAGTGTTATTCCCATTTTAGAGAAAAGGGAATTAAGCTTCAAGGAGATTAAGTAACTTTCATAGCAACTAAATGAGGAAACCAGGATCCAGATTAAGACCCATCTGATTCCAAAGCCATAAGGATATACTACTCCCCTACATTACTCCAAGCAGACCCTTTCTGGCTAGAAACCTATAACTCTTCAGTCAAAAGAGTGTATGTTCTGAAATATAATTTGGAGATCCAGGAATCAAAGGTAAATAGCTGAGCCCAGTCTCTGATTTTTTTTTTTTTACTCTTTTTATCTCTATTTCTGTAGATAGTCCTTGGGTTTGTTAACTCATGTTATTTTCCTCTTATAAATGCTATTTCTGGTTAAGTACTGCTGGATTTGGAAATCATTCTTATGACTAAAGATTTGTTTGCCTAGTAAGAGCCCAGTGTAGGGCTGTGCTGCCAGTGGGCGCTCAATAAAGATTAATGGATGGCGCTGCACGTCTGTGTGGGAGTTGTGTGGCTTTGGATCTGCTCGGTTCTCCGAAAGAGACAGAAATGATGCGGGAAGATGAAAATCACGGGATCGTCATCCAACCCAGATCTTGGGTTTCTGTGTTGGACTTTATGATCTGAACGGTCACAAAGGCCCAGGTGCAGAAGGAAATGGGAATATAGATCCTAGTGTTTTCTCAAGAAATGATTGGGAAAATTAAATCCCAGGGCTTGCTTCCAAGATTGATATCAACTTTGAGAGAAAACTTGCTTCTCTGATGAAGACTGAAGAGAATCAAATATTTCTTTTAATTGACACATTTTCTATTATTATATACATACAGAGATGATGAGTAACATGCGTATCAGATGGCTTATTCAAACTGTCAGAATAAGGGCTGAAGCGTGAGTAACTTTCCAGAGAACCTTCTGAGAAATTCAAGCGGTGGAAAGTGGCAGCAGCCAGCCATTAGTTCATCTACCACCCAGTCATCCCTGAACAACAACAACAAAAAAAACAAAAAACAAGTTTCTCCCAAAGCACATGGTGGGACACCTTTAGAGAAAAGGGAGGCGATCAATAATGTAAACTGACTTCACTCAAAAGCTAACTGTCCATGTGCCACCCAGGTTTGGGCACTCACTGGAAAAACAGGTCAGCCATGGGACCTGGGAAATGTTGCCTGCATCATGCATGATGCCTACAGAGCACTTTTCCAAATCTCAGCAGACCTGTAAGATGTTGGTGCCCTCACTTGCAAAACCAAGCTGTGCTTTGGCATTAAAGATGGTGGAAGGAGAAGCGCCTCCATTACTAGCTCCAGTCCCATAGGTCTGAGATTGCGGCGTAGAGGAGAGCGTAGCAGCACAGACACCGGATGGCCCTTACTTCTGCTCACAGCTGTGTCTCACACTTACCGTCTGCGAAAGTAAGCAGATACGGACGAGCTTTCTAGCATTCATTCCGACTCTACCATTTCATGGTATCCTCGGGTTCCTCTGTAAGACAAGCAGTCTTCAATGGAAGTGTATCTCGAGGTTCTAATTACTTTATTCAACTCTACCTTTTAAAAACTCCCCTTTTATCCCCCACTGGACTCTCTTTAGCAATGAAGAGGTCTTATGAATTTTGATAACTTGGTGCATTCGAAAAGAGTTTGAGTAATACATTAACCTCACGGCCATTCCCACCCTTTACTATCTTGTCCCCCAAAAGAAAGGGGACTTTTGAGAAGCAATCCACGTGGTGTTAGGAAAATAGGTATTGTGGCCAGGGCAGAACTTTCTATGTGTCTGCTGCTCAAATATATGAAAATAAGGTACCTCCAATAAACCAAAGTCTTATGCCCAAGCCAGACACACATTTCTGAAACCATTACCCTAAAAGTTAAAGGTTTGAGGAATGGGAAGCGCTCTTGTCCATTTGCAGTCAGAGGGAGAGAAAATATGGAAACCAGGGCCAGGCTGAGCTCCACCAGCCCGGGCCTCACTCTTGATTCTCCTGGAAAGACCTACAGGAGCTGCTGACATTTCTCTTAAAAGAATCAATGAATCTTGGTTTTCTTCTTCCTGCTCATTTGACCTTATTTCGTTTTGAAACAGAGAAGAAGGAAAGAAAGAACTAAATTGGCGTGGGGTGGAAGTTAGGCAGAAGGAACAGACAAGGAAGTGCTCCTGCTGTGGAGGCCACAGGCAGGATCCCAGGCCTCTGATCATCACTCCAGGATGTTATTGCTTGCTTGCTGTAGTCTTATTTGTTCTTGCTTCTCATTTCAGATTCTCGCCCTGATGTAATAAGTCACCATCTTCCCTGCCATCATCCCTGTATTGACAAGCAAATGTCATCCGCGTTTGATTGACATCCATTGCTCCTGAATGCAAAAGTATGATTTACAAATCAATTCCACTTGTTTATTTAAAGCTGTTCTTGTGTGTCTTATGTATTTGTTAGTGGGATAACTTGCTTATATCTACTCTGGGGGTTTTACATTAATATTACAAAACCAGGCTTTTCCTTCTCCCGCTCTCCCACTGCAAATGGGGCTCTTCTTTCTCATATTTTTCCTTTTTGCCCCATGCCTCAGTGTACATGCAGGAGGTGTGCTGTGAAGCCCAGAGGACACTTTTCATATCTTAGCAAAAGATCTTGCCCAGTACTTTTATAAAGGCTGCTTGGTTTGTCTTAAGACTTTTAAAGACATTTTAAAAGTGATTATTTCTCATTCATGTAGGGCAAGTAAATGCAACTTCGGGTCCAGTGGCTCCAATGGCAGCCATCTGGTAGCCAATGGTAGCTAGAACTGTAATCCTGTAAGTAGAGGACAGAGTATATTTCTCACCATCTGCAGCATTTGCTAAAAGAACCCCCAACCCCCACCCCATTATGTGGTGGGCCTGTTCATTCATAATCATTTGAAACGTCCTTTGGCTTTTCAACGCACCTTACTGTTCTCTGGAGAACATCTTATTTCATTTTAGAAGGCTGGTGAGGAAAACCATAAGGTTAAAAAAAAGCCATCTGGAAAATTCTGAAGGGCCCTTCTTATGTTAAAAGTGGCATTTCAAAAAACACCTGAAGCACCCGTTGATTGTGGGTGAGCCAGTAGAGAAATACTGTCAACGGAACCACCCTCTTTTCAACCTTCACCTCCAGCCTCCAACTGGCGCTGCCGGAGGTGGGGAAATAGAGGGCTTAGGTGTGACCTTCGAGTGCCCAAGACGATTGCACATCTGTCTCCCTCCCCCCAGGTATGTCCAGTGAGAGCGCTGCCATCACCTGGGTTCAGCAAGGGAGTATTCACGATCTCACTGTTCATCCATGTGCAGAGGGAAAAAAAGAGAGGCTGGGAAAAAAAAAATCCCACATTGTCAGAGTAATGCCAAACTCTCTCTGAGTGGGATGAGCAGAGCAGATGCTGCAGTGAGATGCCAAAGCGGCTCCCCTTCCTCTGTGCCTTGGGTGCCTATAAATTGCTCCGGCGCGCGTTTGTCAGCCTCCTCTTCTCCTGGCAGGTGGTACCCAGGCAGAATTCTGCGTTCAGTCTCTCTCTCGCTCCGCTCCCGGCCGTGAGGCGCTCGCCGCTGCTCACTAGCTCCTCCGCTCCAGCCCGGAGCCTCGCCGAGCTGACCGTGCCCGCCGCCTCTGCTCCGCGCACCCGGGGGGCGGCTGGCCCGAGCTCGCGCGGCCAGCGCCGGTCTTTGGGGGTGCGCGTCTGTTAGAGTTGTGGTGGTTGCAAAGGAGGGGGAGAAAGGCAGTGGAAGGGCGAACAGAGCAAGCGAAAGAAGAAAAGAAGGAGGCAGAAAAAGGCAACTTCAGACGGAAAGTTGGTGCGAACTGGCGCAGTCGGCAAAAACGGAAAAGTCGATCGCAGGCAGCGGCTGCATAAAAGTGTGAGCTGCCCGGGCCAGCAAGAGAGGCGGCGGCAGGCTCTGCCCTCCGGGTGGCCGCGTCGGCGCCGGCGGCAGCCACAGGTGCGAAGGGGCTCGCGGGAGGCGAGAGGGCGCCCTGCGCACCCCTCCCCCAGCCCCCACCCCCAGCCCGGGACTTCAGCTCAAGTCACTTGGCGTCCGAGCTCCCTCCCCAGCCGCAGCTTCAGCAGGGGGAGCAGGAGCGGGAGAAGGCGGGGAGCGGCCGGCGCGCGCCCGCCCAGGGGAGTTGGGGTTCGCAGGGGGTTGTTTTCGGCTCTGAGGAGGTCCCCGCCCAACCTTCAAAATTTTGTCCAAAAGCAGACAAGAGGATCGCCCCGCGCTGAGCCGGCTGGTGGGCAGCAGGAGGCGCCTGATCGCCGCCGGGGCGCTGGGGGTGGTGATGGTGCTGCTGCTGGTCATCCTCATCCCGGTGCTGGTGAGCTCGGCCGGCACGTCGGCGCACTACGAGATGCTGGGCACCTGCCGCATGGTCTGCGACCCCTATGGGGGCACGAAGGCACCCAGCACCGCCGCCACGCCCGACCGCGGCCTCATGCAGTCCCTGCCCACCTTCATCCAGGGCCCCAAAGGCGAGGCCGGCAGGCCGGGGAAGGCGGGCCCGCGTGGGCCCCCCGGTGAGCCCGGGCCGCCGGGTCCCGTGGGCCCTCCGGGCGAGAAGGGCGAGCCCGGCCGCCAAGGCCTGCCGGGCCCGCCCGGGGCGCCCGGCCTGAACGCGGCCGGGGCCATCAGTGCCGCTACCTACAGCACGGTGCCCAAGATCGCCTTCTACGCCGGCCTCAAGCGGCAGCACGAAGGCTACGAGGTGCTCAAGTTCGACGACGTGGTCACCAACCTCGGTAACCACTACGATCCCACCACGGGCAAGTTCACCTGCTCTATCCCGGGCATCTACTTCTTCACCTACCACGTCCTGATGCGCGGAGGGGACGGCACCAGCATGTGGGCTGATCTCTGCAAAAACAACCAGGTGAGTGCCGGCAGGCAGCGGGGTGGGCGGGGAGGGAGCGCGGGAAGGTACAGGCAAGAGGGAGGAGACCCCGGAAATGGGGGTGGGAGCCCGCGAAGGAAGGGCGCGGCAGCCCGGCTCCCGGGAACGGAGCAGTGGGGACGCTGTTACTCCCTGGGGAGGCGGGGGTCAGAAGCCAAAGCGGGTGCCCTGAGGCCTGGAGAGGGCGGGTCCCAAGCTACGACCTGCACTCGGAGTGCGAGAGTGTGAGCGCGACCCTCGAGGGTAGGGAAGCCGGGAGCTCGGTCCCCTGGACAGCTTGTGCACCAGGGAGTCCGGAGCAGGAAGCGACCCCCGGCTGTGGGATCCTCATCAGCGCAGGGTCGCTCTCAGGCTTTGCCTGGAGTAGGAGGGCCGGGGGAGCCCGGAAATGGGCGTGCCAGGGTGACAAACTCGGGGGAGAAAGGGGCCCGCGGGAGAAAGAAGGGAGCCGAGGAGCGAGTCCAAGTGTGGCGCGTCCAGGGCAGAAGAGGGACCGGGGACTCGCGGTGGCAAGTCCCCTGCGGCGTCCCAGACGGGGAAAACAAGCAAACGTCAAATGCAAGGCACAAACTCCGGGTTAGATTTCAGCTCAAGGAGAAGAAGGGGGAGAAGTAATGAGCGCTGATAACAAAGAGAAAGTTGAGACTCCTGTGTGTACTCAGCAAAACACGCACCCAAACACAGAATCCAGACTCCACAGGCTGGAATAGGAGGCCGCGCAGGAGGGCTAGAGGCCGAGCCGCCCCGGCCCGATAGGCCTCACCGCCAGGGAGCCCCCGGGCCGCCTGCGTGAGGGTCTTTTCAACCTTCTCCCAAGGCAGTGGCCTTGGCCCTGACTGTGAACTAGCCTCACATTAGCCCTGACGACTAGGACTTGCTCTCCTGAGCTGCTCAGCTCTGCCACCCGGACCACGGGTCTGCAGTTTTATGCTGGGGCCACTTTACCGTTTGCTTGAGAAATTCGCAGTCACTGCCAAACCAAAGTGTGTCTGAACTCTTAATCAGAAGAGGAATATAGTATTTGTAACTACCTGAAAGTGTCATCGGACCTGGGGCACGCGCTGAATCAGCAACCCTGCTCTGGGCCAGGCCTTATAACTTGCAGCCTGGGCTGAGTTCTCTGGCTTTGATTTTGCCAATTGTGTGGCACAGGGAATGGCCAAGTTAGATTTAACAAGGGTTCCTGGGCTTCAGGTCACCCGCGCCTTGAATTCAGACCTTTTCAGTCATAACTCAGGTTTCTATTCAGCAGCATTAAGGCAGGATTTCTTCCAAAGACCCAATTCAGTATCAGAGTTTTGTGGGTTTTTTTTTTCAAAAGTGAAAGACAGTCTAAATGTATAAGAAAGAAAGGACAAAAAATCCTGTCCCTCCCCCCTCCTCCCACCCCAAATTTCTAAAGGAATTTAGAAGTAAATAAATCAAGGATCCACAGGACAGGTAGAACCTTTAAAAAAAAAAAAAGGAAAAATGGCCACCAGGAGGCACTGACAGGGTTGTTATTATAGTTATTATGCATAAAAATAATATTAAGATAAATAAAAATTATTTACAGAGCAGTGAGATAGTCATAGGTAAATGGCTAAAAAGAGCATGACTCACTGTACCGAAATAGAGCTGTTCTATCACCTTTACAAAATGGTTTATGAACAGCCCCTTAGCAGACAGCGATGAGGCACCCGTTTATTTACAAATTGGCTCTCTTCTGACTCAAAGGTTAGGTCTGGAAAACACCGTCAGGCTGAAGGATTGATTTTAGAGGTATTACTTCAGATGGAATAATATTCAAGTTTTATCAGCCACTGAATGAAAACACTCACATCTTTAAATATCTGGAAATTGCAATTGCACAAAAAATCAGAGAATAATACATTTAAATTAGTTTCAAGGTTGCTGTCTCAACTGCTGAGCCCAGGTATATTGAAACAATTCCAAGAAAACCATTTTGTAGACACGTTCTAGGTGCATTTTGTTTTTAAAATTATTTCATTGTTTGGAGAGTCGAATGTTCCTTTGTATCATCCTAGCATGCACATCCTCCGAGGATCAGGAAAAAAATAAGGCAAAACAGCTGACCTTCTCATGTATAAAGCTCTCCATTGGCATTATTAAGCTGTTACTTCTTCAAAAGGTGTGCAACAAGTAATTCAGAAAAATATATGTAACAGCAAACAATATATTTTCAACTTCAGCATGGACTATTTTGGAAAATGGTTATTAAAATATTACTGTTAAGGAATTTTATCCCTAGACTGGAACTATTTTGTAAAGTCTGATCTGTAGACACTTGCAAATGAGAAATATTTTATAAAGCTTATTTTATTAATATTAAATAGTTTATCAGTGATTTTCAGTTATGTTCTTGTCTGATCACTTCTTAGAATGGCAGTTACCCGCCCTGAGCAGACCTAAGATGTTTCCATAAAACAGAAACTCAGAGATCCATGTCAGTGTAATGTTCTATGGATTAAGTGGATTTGAGAAGCACAAAAATTAAACTAAAAATGCAGTTCACTCTAGGATAGAGGAATGCCTCTGGACCATAACCATTTGAGAACCATTTTATTTATGCTTTGTGTTGAATGCAGGATCACAGATGGAAACATCAAAGGCCAGTAAATTAACCTGATGCACCACTTAACCTTTTGTTTATGATTCCACAGAAGTACAATGAAAATGAAATTATGAGAGCATCAGTAGCAATGAATTAAATTAGCAGATGTTACCATAAATATTGTCTCTAATGATAAACCCTCCCTAATAAGATAACGCTAAAGCCACACAAGCTCCTGCATTCTCACAAACATGCCACTGAAAGGATCACAGTTCTCATATTCCCCAGGAAACCATCAGCCCAAATTTAATCATACCATTTGTTGAGAGCCCATGACAGTGCATATGAAAGGTAGAAGTTGGACTCGAATGGCTTTACAGAGAGACAGGAAATATAATTTTAATGTGTTCGTATACCTTCAGCAGAAAAAACCTGAATTCAAAAATCACTATTTGAATACAGTCACTGTAATACCACTATAATAAGCCGCCGTAATCAAAGCTAAAACTGGCTTGAGATTAGAACTATAAAATAATGAAAGACCCGGTTTTATTCTAAGAATGTATTAATTAATTATAGCACCAATGAACATGAGCTATGTTAGAAACAATAGTTTGTGGGTTGATATTCATTTATTAGCGAGAGTAATGAAATGTCAAATTAATATATCTTTTTAAAAGCGGTGAAACACACACTACCGATCAAGCAGGATCTAAATAGTTAACTTATAATATGAAAAGATGTTAGAGTACATTTAGGCAGAAGTGGGTATATTGGGCTAAGGAAAGGATGCATCATATTCCCGGAGAAAATGCTGAAATCAGTGTACATTTAGGAACCTGAAGATAGCCTCCAAGGGGAATGCATTACCTTCCTCAGTAGTTTGATGGCTTAAAGGGAGGGTTGTTGGAAGTCACCGAGCCGATTACTAGACCTTGAAATTTCAAGTTCCATTATACCTTTACGGTAGGATCAGGTGAGCAGGCATACTAACATCACGCAAAGTACACTGGCGTATGGCAGTTAGTTAATTGGGAAAGTCTCGTGATACAGTATAGGTTAAAATCTTAAGAGAATCACTTTCATTAAAAAGCAATCACACAACAAAAGAAGTGAAAAACCAAGAGGGTAACCTTCCAGGCTGTGCGATCACACTAATGCATTTGCAGGTTTTTGTGGTCATACCTACAGAATAAAAATGGTCACATTGACATGGATTTCTGCTTATACCGTGTAGAATAAAAATTGCATTATATATATATTTAAGACTATTGTCTCTAAATCAAGGGATTTTAATTGAGTACTGGCTCCCAGATGCCTTTATATAGAAAACAGTGTTAAAACACGATACCCACAGAGCATATATTAAACACCTAAAGCACTAAATAAAATGTGTCTGCTTATTAACAATAGCTGAAAAGTATATGTATGGATTGCTAATTAACATATTACTGACATAGATAATTACTAATTTGTATTTTAATTTTTCTCACCCATTAAAAGTCCACGTGTTAAAAAAAAAAAAAAAAGATGAGGTCATAACAACGCTATCTTCCTTGTAGATTTTTTTCCCAGGGAATTAATGACTAGATGAAATTAATGAATCAAAGCACTCAACTCTTACAAACTTATGATTAATTTCTAGGAAATATTATGACATGAAATTGTATTATTACTTAACGGTCCAAACAGATCTCCTCATTGAATTAGTGTATACATTTGAGTCAGTGTTTCAGAGCCTAATTGCATGGTATACTCCTTTCACTGTATTAGACTCAGCACAGAGTTAAGCAATTCTAAATCCTTTAGGCCCCTTTCTCCTTTTGCTATACGATATCCAGAAAAATTTTTTAAATACTACTCAAATTACTTTACAAGTTCAGCAGTGTCAAAGAGCCTTCTCCTTTTTTAACATTTCAGCATTAATGTGAGAACATACCACATGAAAATTTAATTTGAAAACCTATCATTTGAGTTTTGAAAGAAATGCATGGAAATTCTTGACTTATGTCTCATTTGCCTCATTTTGCCAAGTGACAAAATCCAGCATATTGTACCCCAAGTCATGCATTATTACATAATGCAGGTTTACAAAACCACTAAATCACTTGCTATGTCACTCGGGGAAATACCATTATAGTGGAATAGAAACAAGCCACAGAGTAGATGTTTTACTGAAATAAATCAAACACAAGTCTGCCTATTGAAAATTTTTTTCCAAGGCAAAATCAAAATATAGCTAAATGAATAAGAAGCCTAATTTGAGTTGAGGATGTGACAGAATGTCCATATTACTTGAAATGATAGGCAATTTGACTGTTTGCAAATGTCTGTCAACCCACTAATGAGATCACAGACTCAACACCAGTGGATTATAGGTAACTTCCATCCTCAAAGCAAACCACACATTTTTAGAATCACCTAAATGGAAAAGAGTAATAAATCAGATCATTAAAAGATTTTAGAAATTTTAGAGGCCTCAAAGCTCAGTTCCTTCTATAACTTTTAGATATGTTGAAATTAAATGATTTCTTTAAGTGCACACATCACAGGGAAGTAATAAAAAGGCACAATTAGAAAAAAGGAACTCTGCAAACTTGGGTGATGTTTAAATGAGGTTTCTGGCAAAAAAAAAAAAAAAAAAGGCTTTACCTGAGTTAGATTTCAAAAGCCCCAAATCAAAAGGCTTTCTTCTTTTTTTTTTTTTTCTTTCTCGCTATATAGTAGAGTTGGAGTCGTGTTATTTCTGAGTCTCAACTGCTAAGGATCTCCATTTTCTAATAAGCGTGGGGACCAGCTGAAGTTTGGATTGAACCTCTGTCCTCGTAAACAGTTGTTTAGAATATTGCTAATTGGCCTAAATTAAAATGCAAAAAATTACCCTTGTTTCCATTTCCAGAAGTGATCAGGCCTAGAGATCCAAGGAATGAGGAAAAGTGCTGATTTAGGAAGAAACTAGCTTGGTGTACGTTGTTTAGGGCACACAGTAGGAAAAGACTGCTGGCATGACTCTCACGATAGCACCTTCTAATCTTTTCTGCTCCTCCTTTCCGGCGACGGAGTTGAAACTGTTACAAAGATCTAGAACCCCACCGCCCAGGCAGATTCTCCCATGCTGAATTCCGTGTTATGGCACAGGTCGGCTTCTGATGCTTGCGAATGGCACAAAGGAAAGCCCTCGCGTTCTCTCCTACAGAATCTAATTCTCGTTTGTTTCACGTAGGTGCGAGCTAGCGCCATTGCCCAAGACGCGGATCAGAATTACGACTATGCCAGTAACAGTGTCGTTCTTCATTTGGAGCCAGGAGACGAAGTCTACATCAAATTAGATGGCGGGAAAGCCCACGGAGGAAATAACAACAAATACAGCACATTTTCTGGATTTATTATTTACGCTGACTGATAACGCAGAAACTAAGCTTGCTGTTCTGAGTTTGGACACTGGATTCGTATGGCTAACGTCAGTGAATCAAGGATCCCAGGGGATGCCGGTTGCGGGGCACCTCAGTTGTGTATATGTGGGGAATTCAAATGCTACCTGACTCACATCTGTATACTCAGAAACATTATGTAAAAAAAAAAAAATATTAAAAGCAAGATAAGCAGATGTGTTATCCACTACCGCCAAAGCAAATACTCCCCCTTATCGTTAGTGTCCATGTGAATGAAGTCCTATATAGATCACAAATTTTTATAGAGAAATCTAAGACACTGAATTATTTCTCCAATATATATGATACTTTGGTGTACTGTGATCTTGCTGCTTTTATCCATATGTCAGCTTTGGTTCTCGTGAGTTTACCTGCTTATTATGATACTTGGAGTCCATTCATAGTGTGGGGAGAATAATTTTACCCTGCAGGAGAAGGTCTGATTGAAATAATGCTGCTTGTCCCCAAAGAAATTGTTTGCCTTGTACTTTTGTTAACTTTGGAGCTAGTCCTGGGAATGATTCAACTTCAAGCCTTAACCTGGAATTTTCTGGATTTGAGGGAATTCCCAAGCCTATGATCATTTTCACATTTTCTTTTTCTTGCGAATTTTCTTTTCTCTCTTTTCTGGTGATAGTCTTTAAAAATAGAGATCGAAATTGTATCATAGGATTATCCTCTAAGTGTGAAAATGTGTAATTATGTATGGTATTTAGAAAATCCCCTGTGTGTCCATTTTGTCAATAGAATGCGTTTAGATTTACTTAGAAAGTCAGAGAAATTTATTCTTTGGTGTTAAATCAGACTGAGGCTTTTGCCTCCTTTGGAACAAAGATTATTCATAACCCAATGCACAATGGTTTAATTTGAGCTACTGCATGAGTCATCAAGGGGACACTAAGTAAGGCCTTCAAATAGTTACTACAAGTCGTGGCCTGAGGTTATTTCAAAATGAACAATTTCACATATAACCAATAAGACAACAAAGTGTATATATTTTATACAAATACCTGCTACATATACATGTATTTGTGTGTACATACACACATACACATACACACGTTAGATCAAAAATAATATATTTGTGGCTTCAAACCATAGGCACAGTGGCTGTATAGCCTCAAAAATTTAATTTAAAAGAAGTATGTGTCTATATAAACACAAACATGCGTAAATTATTTGACTTATTTTGGATCGAAATTTATTTTGGATTACAAAAGTATATGGACCAGCAAAATAATTTAAACGACTTCTCTTTTAAGAGTTACCCAGAAAATTAAATTTTATTAGGTTAAAATGCCCTATACATCATACGTCTGTAAATTAAGCCTATGGTTTCTTTATTACCATATGCCAGTCAATACTTACACTGCATTCTGTGGCAGACTGTTAATACTAGGACTGCAGAAACAAAGTGGCTCTCTTTTGCAATGTTTATGAATTATATGCATTTGAATTATCCATTTTTTTTTTCTTTTTTCTCAGGTGGATTAAAGCTGACAGTAAAGTAGATGCTGAGAGTAGTGCAAATCATTTCTCTCTGGTTGAAATACACTGCCAAAAGCCATCTCTTTAATCTCAGAAAAGAATTAAAAATGCATGTGGATATATCCTAACTATCAGACAACTTCCACTATTACAATGAAAAATCTGTTCCCCTTCTCAGTTGCCTTTGAAGACTCTTTGAACAAGTAGATTCGAAAAACAGGGATTTAAAAATCTGCTTGTTTTACTGGTGAAGGACATTTGCATTTTTTCATTTAAAGGAATTAGTTTGTTCTCCTGGCTTGTTCGTCTTGGGTACTTTCTGTTCTGACACACAGAAAACTTGATCATCTTTGATCCACAGAAATATCTTGTATTTAGAAAACCTCAACTTTCCGAAAGAGTTACGCACGGTGTTCCCATCCGAAGGTGCTGTTGGCTTGGTTTAAATGCCTTGGTCTGAGTAACCGTCATGATTTTTATGATTAAAAACACTTAGCCTATTCATTAAGAATAGTGACTAATTCTGTTTGGCCTTTCTAATATGTTGGATAACTCATAGAGGAGTTGCAATGGATTTATATCTGTTTAAACAATATATATTTATCAGAGAGGGATTGGTAGCAAGGGTTTGGAGATTTTTTTTGGGGGGGGGGTAACAAAGAGCATAATGAGGAATCAGCCAAAAGATTAATTTGTAAACAGCAGTGCACGTCTTCTATGGGTTTTAAAAAGGCTTTATTTACACCAAACATCAGGGCTGGGTACCTTTTGAAGAGTTGCCTGTGGAATCAGAAGGTCATTTCTAATAGATCTGACCTTTTCTTCGGATAACTAAGCATTATTTTCTCTGTTTAGACCCAAGGAGAAAAACAAATAAAAGATAAAGGAAATAAAGGGAATATATATAAGGCAAACATTTCTTTTTTTGCATTATATATTATTAATTAATTAAACTGTGGCCTTTGTTATTATAAATGTAATGATTCATTAAACTATATTATGTAATATATTTTGTCTTTTATGATTGAATTTTTAGAATTCATTATTATATGTTCATGCTCCCTTATACAAATTTTTTAAAACCACAGTTTTACACCAAAAATGGATACCAGGAAGCCACAGGCAACAAAACTGATTTATTATCAGTAAATATAGATAAGGTAGACAGTTTATAATTAAGCTTACACGATCTTTTTACCGTCGTGAATTGCTAATTGTATTACAGTATCCTTCGGGGGAAAAAAAAGTCTCAAAATGTAACTTCCTTTGCTGCTGAAGCTATTTTAAGGTGCCATATTATTCATTAAGCATTAATTAAAGAACAGGATAATTAGTAGGATCATCAATATTACAAGAAACATTGATTGCTCCAGAAGGGGGTAATTTAACTAGAAACACTTTAAATTTTCTCAAGTAGAGCAGCTGATAGATTAAGAAAACAAAACAAAACAAAACTCCACTAAGGGGATGCAGGCTGTAAATTACTGTTTGGAAATGGATCTTTCTGTATTTATTTTGTGAAGGCAAAACAATAGGGCTCATTAGGTCAGTAACTTCCTAAAGGTATAGAGCTAAGAGCGGTTTCTGAGAAGGCAAAACTCTCCTAATTCTCATAAAAAGGAAATGACCCGTTAGTCCTACAGAGCTCTGATTAATATCTCACAGTGGGTTTGAAATCACTGAAAAATGTTCTCTGCAAGCTTTATACTCAAAGTGTGAATTCGTAAACAACCATCCTATTTGAAAGTTAGCCATTGCTTGGGGTTCTCTATTAGTATCTTATCAAGTGCATTCTCAGTGATACCTCTAAGCAACATTTTAGGAACAATGTTGGTAAGTATATGAGAATAGCCGTGACCTCCATATTTCATTAGCCGATGCTTCGTATGTATGTCATGCGCGATCAGAATTCGATCTTCATAGCCCTCATCCACCAGAAGACGCACCCTGTGAAAAATGTTAACTCATTATATGGCATTGGTCTCACATTTAAAATGATCAGGGCACTTTAAATGTTTTACTTACAAACCTATTGTGCTTGCTGTAGAAATACTGCCTTCCGTTATGGCCTGGGTAGTGGGAGACCCTTAATAAATATTGCGCGGTGATGATAAAGCTAGTATTGCATCCTGGTAGGAACATGATCCTTAGTCCACGCACACAGAAATTTCTAGCCTGTGGTATTTATGACAACGCCTGCAATGCTGCATGAAAAACAGCTTCTGATAGGATGTGCCAGTCTGAATGAATGGCCCCTTGGGCATTTCACAAAGTAACTTTGTTCTGGATTTATATCCAGCTCTCCGTTCTAAAATACCTCTCTTAGTGGACCCATTTTCCAGATCCCATTCTCTCTCTCTCTCTGTCTCTTGCTCTCTCTCGTTTCTTCTAGCAAATACAGTCAATGGCAATTTGTGATTAAAATAGGGAAACAAAAGGAATCTTTGTGCAAGTAAAACATTCTGGGGGTAAAATCTGTTGGTTTGAAAGTGACAGGCATATGACCAGCTAGATGGCCATTTTAAAAAGGTCAGCAGAGGCACCTCTGTATTTTGAGCATTGGTCCCTTCGAAGTCTATGGGAATTTTGACTTAGTCGTCATCTTGGAGCATTGAATTAAATCAACCAACGACAACTTACTCTATGTTCCTTCTATCTCAACAAGATTGTTATAAATATTGAGCTGTTTCTTTAAATCTATAGCCGGTTGCCTAGAGAGTGGCTTTCCAACTTCTGTCTAAACATCTAATCCTCTTTGCTTTGTTAAACGCTGTAATCTATAGTGTGAGTCACCTCCTGACAGCTACCATCTGTGTGTGTCTGGACTCTGGGCACTGTCTGTCGTGACTTCCACGAGCCGCTGATGGCAGGAGGTGCAACTTGGAGACAATGGCTCTTCTCTGGCATTCTCTACACAGTCTTGTCAGTCTCTGGATTCCCAAATGAATCTAGATGGTTGGACAGCACCTTCTTTCAAGGGCTAATTATTTAAAAGGTATCCTTTTTGTTTCTATGACATTTCTTGCCATCCTGGTGCATGAGTCATATTTAATAACAACTAAAATAAGCGAATTGTGGGCCACCACACAAAAACCTCAAGCACAAAGCCTTGTCCTCCGAGAACATACATTTCAAAATAAAATTATAATTGAAGATGAGAGCTTGTGTTTGTAGGTCAGAGGAATGCAAGTGCAGAGAAGAGCCACCCTGAGCCTTTTTGTCTAGAAATCTGTGTTCATGTCACGTGTACCCACGCGTGTCCTGTAAGGGCTTGGACTTCTGTTTGTGCTGCCGTGGATATTTACCTCTTTAAAATTTGTATAGCATCCAAAAGTAACGTCTGATCTGACGTTACTTTTGGAACAAGCGTCTTTAAGGGAATGCTCTAAGAAAGTTATATGATCCTTTATGAAGAAAGAGGAAGATTTGACAGAATGCATACGCATTGCTGAAACTTAGTGTAACAAATCTTGATTCCGCAACTGAAACGGAGTATCACATTCCCGGAAATTTTAGGGTACACTTTCCCTTTATATTTTCTGAGCATTTCCCAGTTTTTGTCCCTTTTCCTTTTCTGAGAAAAAAAAAGATGTCACGTTACTACAAGAGGCATATCGTATGGATAAACAAATTCCTGTACGTGGTCTCGTGCCATACCTGAAGCCCAGAGTTATCGAATTGTGAAGGAGTAAGGAAAGAGTGTTGAAAAATTAGAACGCTTAGAACTCATTAAGTCCAGAATGGGAGGACCAGTTCCCTCATGAGAAAGACACTGCCATGGTGCTACAAACATAGCTATTTTCCCGACTATCAGGATATAACTTGGCCGCTCCTTTTTTTTCTAAGAGTTTTTTTTTTTCTAAAGATTTTATTTATTTATTTGAAAGAGAGAGAGAGCATGAGCAGAGGGGAGGAGCAGAGGAAGAGGGATAAGATGATTTCCCGATGAGCAGGGAGCCTGACATGAGACTCCGTCTCAGGACCCCGCGATCACGCCCTGAGCCGAAGGCAGACGCTTTACCGCCTGAGCCACCCAGGCGCCCTAACTGGGCCACTCTTAGAATAAAAGCTCCCCTCTCGTGCTGTGCCATTGTATGGAAGAACTGTAGTTCCAGAGATGCCGCCAGAAGGAAGGAACCACTGTAGATGAGAAGACAAATATGACAGTAATTATAGAAATACAAATGAGTTAGTGTTTTGCAAACAAATATTAGAGAGAGACTACAAAGTGTGAAAAGGCAGAGATATAATAAGATTTGAGAAATGGAGCATAAGATTGAAAACAGGTGTTAGACACAGAATTTCTGGTGCTGAAAACCAGAGGTAGGCAGAAGCGTGCTTCTATGTTCTTGCAGTTCAGAGCTGTAAGATGACTAAGGCTTGGAAAAGGACTGCCAATGGATGATGAAAATCAGGTGCACAAGGGGGGGGGGCACAAGGGGGGTACTGGAGCACACCCCCTCCCGAAAGGTCATTCAGTAATTACTGTGAACTATACTTGCGTCAAGTAACCTAATGCATGATTTTCATTTAAGGACAGTTAAGTATATATACATATGTAGATATACATAAACACACATATATTACGTATAAATGTTGATGTATTTCCATATATCTAGAATGTTTACATTTGGCTCAAGGAAAGCTGACCAGAATGAAATTCTTGTTGTTGAATTAATAGCCAAAAGTTGCTAAGAAGGAATATGAGACGAGGTGTCGGTTGTCCTTCCCCCCGTATCTCCTCCATAGACCCCCCCTCTGCAGGTCCCTCTCTCTTATTCAAGGTCCGGGAGCCTCACGGGTGGCATAGGGTTCCTTTTAAAGCTATAAAAGATACAGCTCACTGCCACAAAGGGGCTTAGGAAAAGGAAGCAGGTCCTAAAAGCAAACCTCCCATTTCTAAGATGAATTGTAAAACGTGTATTGAGGGCATGCCTCCGGAAATCATGGTTTTGAGATCATGAAAGACGAGAAAGCCCTACCACACCGCCCACTTGAAATTCCAGAGAATATTCACCTCTGAGTATGACACAGGGGTCCTCAGGACATGTGTTTGCCTGTATTGACTGCTGCTCCTGGGCAAGTAAGTTTAAATCTTAACACAAAATGAACAAACAAAAAAGAAACAATAAATCTGTGTATCAAAGAACTGATTTCAGTGGCTTAAAAAAATTTTTAGGAGACCTCGCTTCACTGGTCAGGTCAGTTTTGTCACGTGCGGCTGCGCATCTCCATCCTGACATAGCTAGAGTTATATGGAGCTCTCCCTGACGGTATTAAACTCGAAGAATCTTTTACTGTGAATGAGGCCATCAAGGAGGAGTGACCAGACACAGGGACAGCAGAAGGCACACAGATATGAAGGTTGACTGCCCAGGGTAAGAGCTGAAGGCTGTCCCAACTGTGGCCACGGGCTCAAGATCTTGCTCAAGATCTTTCCCTCAACCCTGGTGTGTGTATATGTCCTACTATTGCTGTTTGAGCCTCAGTTTCTGGACATCCCTTCAGTGAGTCAGTTTTCGTTACTCGTATTCCAAACAGTTTTCTGCACCCATAACCACATTCTGGTCCTTGTCATCACAGAAGACTGCTTCCTTCTCTGAAATCTTGATCTTCAGGTTCCCACTCTGACCCCACGTTACATCCCTCCATGTTTTCATTCACCTCCTCTGTGTACATTCCCCCACTCCAGCTTCCGGTTATTTGCCTCTGCTATATTATTCTTACATCTTCCCATTTTTCTCTACACCTTCTTTCCTCCAGCTTGGACCTCGTGACCCTCACTCAACCCCACCTCTGTTCCCCTGTCAGCCATATTTTTGAAGACAGAATCCCTACCCTCAGTCTCTCTAACTGTTCACATTTTCTGCTTCTCCTCAAAGCTTCGTTGGTCTTACTGCCAAAATACACAACATGTTGGGTGGAAATAATCACCATGTCGTGTGCATTTGTACCACTGTACAGTCATGCAGTCATGATCTTGAGTCTCACCTGGGTCTCACACTTGACACGTCCCATCAGTGTCTCTCTCTTTCATTCCCTCAACATCCATTTCCAGGCTTCCTCCTCTTCTACGAGGTCCTGCTCTGAATCTGTTCCTTCCTTCTCCAAAGATAACCATGTCTACTTCACAGGGACACTACCAAACATGTGTTGCCATATGTCCTCAGTTTCCTGTTCTCGCTATGACATCTCTCTGCATTCACCCCATTGCTCGCCTTATCCCTTTCAACCAACTTTCTGTTTGCGTCCCGGATTCCATCTGTTTGTCTCCTTAGAAGCCTTGCTCTGTAGCTCCTCTCCAGATTGTTTTAAGTTAGCATCGATTGACTATTTTCATATTCTGCACCAGACACTCATAAAATCTCTGCATACTTTATTTCATATAAATTCCGTAACAGCCCTGTAAAATCAGTACTGCTTTCTGGAATTTGTCTCTGTCTTGGTCTCTGTCTCTCTGCTTTTGCTCTCAGGCACATAAACATTGCTGAACTCTTAACAGAACCTTCCCTTGATCCTGTCATGGCTTCTTGCTTTGACCCTACACCCCTGCCTCCCTTTACTACCAAGCTTCTTGAAAGAGTACCCTCCACATTCTCTCTCCTCTTCCTTACCCCCTCCTCATTCCTCAAGCCTTGTTTATGGAGACTGCATTTACTGCTTGTGCAAGAGAATCTCCAGACTATGAAATCCAACGGACAATTTTCAGTCTTTACCTTGCTTGATGCCTGCCACCAGTCAGGTGTCCAAGCCCTTCTGCTTGAAATTTTCTCCTGCACCGACTCCCAACACAACACATTTCCCTGATATTCTTCTCACTTTGAAAACTTTTCAATCCGTCCTTGAGTGACTGTTCCTGAGTCCATTCCTTAAATATCAGTGTTCCCCAGGGTTCTGTCCTCATTCTCTTCTCTGAGTGATCTCATTCGTTCCCACGCTGCCAACCATGACATACAGACCAAAGATGCCCACATTTATGTCTGAGTGCAGATCTCTGCCCTGAGCTTCACACCCTTATCCATGGCTCCAGTGGAAAGCAACTCTTCGATATTCCCAAACCAGTCATCCTTGTTAATCCCAAATCTGTTTCTCCTCTCAGATTCCCTAATGTCGTGCATTCAGGGTTCACATCACCGTGTAACCAAGACAAACCAGGTAGTCATCCGCCCTTAACTTCAAAAATTTTCCACTTGGCTGCAGAGAATGACTCGTACAATCATTTGCTTGGACAGTTTTGAGGGGTTACATCTTCTATGATGTTTGGTCTTTCGACATTTTGACTTATAGCATTTAAGTTTCAATCATCTCCGTGGTGAATATTTTTGATAAAGCATTTCAGAAATTCAGTGTGGGCAACACGGGAAAGAAACAGCTTACTTCATTAGGGATAAAAAGAGGAAAACATTTTTGTACTCTTATTGTCATGGCAGGGGTTAAGTATTATCTGTTTCTTGTCAGCTGCCCATCTGCACTGAACTTCTAAGGCTCTGCTAAGCTTTTGCCTACTTAGGATGACTCATGTGCTTCTTGAAATAATATATAGAGATTTTCTCCCTGCAACAGCATTGATACTTTTTTCTGCAAGTCTCTGGTTCCGCCTGCATACTGTTTTCCGAATCTTTGCTAATACCCACCCAGATATGAATCGAAAGGGGCTGGTAAAAGGGAATGCTATCAGAGATTTCATATTTACCTTCTAATTCTTTTATTATCATTGGGCATGTCAATATCCGGGTTGAATTGGTAATGAAGGAGTTCGGTCCCAAAGAGATCATATTCCAAGTAACAGCCAAGTTGAGCAAACTCTAGTAGTTCCTTTTTATCAAGTATAGTCCTAGAGGCAATAAGACAGACACACTGTTATTAAGAGCGTATCTTCCACGTATACAGATTAAAAGTTCTAAGTGCACTGTGTACTGAAACATAATTAAAGTGACAGAACTTTTGAGTTGGCTCTTATGATGTAACTATAAAATAGTAAATGCAATTTGTTAACAGAAATAAGGGAATGTACCCTTATCTAAAAGGGAGTTTTCCCTTCTAAAGTACTTGGGAACTATAGCCATTTTAAGTATGCTGCCATTACTCAAAAACAATTTTGTAATTCTCCTTCAGACTTGTCTTCAGGATATGTCCCATATTCTTTTGAAAATCCTTCATAGGACTGGGAAGGCTATGAACTCTGGAAGCTATCAAAGAGAATTTGGCATCAATCCGGCGAATTAGATGAGTAATACTAATCTGGGTAAAATATGAAGCTAAGGTAAGGTAATTGGGTGATTTTCTTGTGAAGATCATGAGGTGGTTCCAAAATTAATTCCAATGTATTGGGATATATCATCATTTGTGAATATCATTGCCACTTTTCAAAAAGGGGCAACACTCCTACAGATAACTGATCTGGTGTGCCTAGTTTTTAAATAGGATTTATCATTTCATGACAATTTTTATGGGTGTCTTCTCATTTCTAGAGATCATAGTAAGAATAGCACTGTTTAAATGATGTGAGACTATGTAAATGAACAGGAAAGGAGAGGTGTATAAGAGAAGCACCAGCTACAGACGGGAGCAGAGTCCAGAGCAAGAGTAGCTGATCTCCAGAAATTCAGATGATAACAAGTAAAAAGGGATGCATGAAATTAACCCCAAAACTACCATGGTAGAGATTCAAACACATAGAGAAGGAAGGAAGGGAGGAAGGATGGGAGGAAGGAAAGGGGAGGGAGGGAGGGAGAAAGGAAAGGAGGGAGAGAGGGCAGGAAGGAGGGAGGGAGGAAGGGAGACAATATGGAAAAAATGTGAAGCAAAAATATACCCCCTAGACATTGTGTGAAGGGAGTTCAGGGTGCAGAGAACGGAAGTGATTGAAATCCCAAACCAGCCTGTCACAGAGTTGGAATATCAGATGATCATTGTCTTGCTAGGCTTTTACCCACGGATATTCTATTACCTTGGCAATTCCAGGATGCAAGGATTAAGGCACTATTATATGTCTATAAATCTGCTTCAAAGAGGTCAGAAGTATTTTCAAGGCCTTTCTTCCAAACCGTAGAAGGACCAATTAAGCCTCTGTGTGTCATGAGTGCGAGAGGTTTCTGCTGTCTTGGGATGCTACCTAGGAGCCGACTATTGACTTTCACTCTGAGCAGTCATATTGTAGCTGGTTCCGTTTTATTCTATTCAACAGTTCAGCATAACCGATAGTGCACCCTGTTGTTTTAGGCAGGGAGGCTAAAATATCTTTCTTTTATAGTCTAAAATGTGCATTCGTTCTGTGCTATCTTCTGCTAATACCACTCCTTTTCCATCTTCTTACCCTAGAGACCGTCTTTTGCTTCCAAAATTACTTGCCTAAAAGAATGTGTTTTTCTATAGTAGACACATTGTGTTTTCCCCCAAAGAACCATGCTTAAAAACAAAATATACACAATTAAAATAACATAAGAGGGAAGAGGGAGGTTTAGTGTGTTTCTTTTGAGTCAGTTCCTTCAGTTCGTTAATTAGTAAGATGGGCAAGGTGCTGGGGGTGGGTGAGGAGACAAGCAGGGGGTGAAGGTGCCAATAGCACGTTGGATTAGACTCCTATTTCTGTTTCTAATATCTTTTTCCTTCCTTTGGCCTAATGCCTTGAGACTAAGTTTTGTTAATTTTAAGTGATATGTGGAAATAGGTATTCAATGAAACATCTATGGTAAATGAAAAGCCATAGGAAAATTTGTAGTCTTAGTTACAATTGAAAACAAAAAGTAAAGTTGCTTATCATCATAATAGCTGAAAATTATAAGAACTTACCCATGTCTGGCATTGTGCTAAGCACTTTATATCTATTACCCCCATTTAATAGTCTCCATAATCCCACTGATCTCAGTTTTACAGATGGAGAATTGGAGAAGTGAGAGATTAGAGACTTATTCAAGGTGATGTGTTGAATATGAATTCATTTCAATGCTAGAATCAGCTGTCTTAACCATCATTCTCTATCACTTCTCCTACTGCCAAACAGTTTGTGCTCAAAGGACATTTTCCAGAATTACACTGACTACAGCACACATAATGTTGTTTTAATCTTTATTTCGAACTTTAATTCCCTCCCCACAAAATACACTTGAACAATGGGGAATTTCCCATCAAAAGGTAGCATGGGGGCAAGGCAGTGATAAACCTGGAAAGTAAGGAAGGATACTTTGTAAATTTCTTTGTTAGCTCAGAGTATAAATACATAGAGTAGGCAGGATTTGACCATTACAGTTATATTGGACAATTCGAATGGCATGGTCAGAGGAGGAGAAAGAATTGTATTAATTTTGACCATTGCTTACTTTCTCACTAGCAATATCTTTCTGACATTGCTCTAAGCCCCTTACAAATATGAAGGGGCTTATGTAAAGGGTCTTCTATCACCAGACCACACCTCTCTCCTGAAGTCCAGAATTGCATAACTAACTGCCTGTTTGCCATCTCCACTTGGATGTCTAATAGACAGCTCAAGCTTAACAGGTCTCAAGCTAGAGCCTTCATCTTGGGAGGGCTAACCCTAACCAGCTGTTCTGACACCCTTCTCTCTCTTGGCTGATGGCAACTCCATCTATCCATTTGCTCAGGCTAAAAACCTTATAGTCATCCTTGACTGCTTTCCTCATCTCACACTACACATCTGGCCGACTGGGACAGCTTTTTGGTTCAACTTTCAAAATGTGACCAGAATCTGGCCATGTCACCACCTCTCCTGCTACCCTCCTGGTCCAAATCACCACCATCTCTTTCTCAACTGCTCTCCTTGCTTTTCTGCCTTTGTTCTACTACAAATATACAATCTACAAATTCAAATATAGTGACGAAAGTGCTGTCACTACGACTGTCAGATCAAGTCTCTCATGTGCTCAAAACTCACCAGTGACATCCCATTTCCCTCAGAGAAAAAGCCAAGGCCTTGCAGTGACCCATGAGGCTATCTGTGATCCCTTTGGTGTGGTCTTATAACAGCCTCATCTAAGACAGGAATGGGGAATGTAGGGATCCAATTCTCCAGATATCAATTTTATATAAATGCTTCCTATATTATCAATGTTATCTGAAGAATATCACCATAGATGAAGATATCTTTCTAGAGGAAGGCTAACATGTTTAATAAGATTCATCAGCACGTGTAAGTTTCTAAAGTAACCCCTGGGAATTCTAATTATGTGGAACAACACATAGAAAAGAGTATTATCTCAGTGGAGGGGAATGGTCCTTTTAAAAATTTCATAGTCACATGGAGAGAAGAATTCTTAGAAGAGGAGCAAAAGCTGATATTTTGGACATTTGGAAAATGCAGTTAGAAAACGAAGTTGACAAATTTGCTATCATTAAAAAGCCAGGAGATAGATAGATGGAATCATACATTATATATTACATACTATATATTATGCATTATATATTATTATTTTTACTGACATTTGGTGATGTGACACCCTCTGGATAACTGAACATTAGTGTGAAGGAAACTGAGAAATGAATTCACTTTCATTCCCCTTACTGATGTGCAAAATCCATGGGGAAAAAAATAGCATCAGCGATCATACACAATTTTCAAAAGAAAGTCCTGAAAAAAACCCAGAGTTTGTATGAGATGTTAATGGGGGATAGGATGGAAGAGATAGAGGAGGCAAAAAATAAATAAGTAAATAAACACATAATAGTCGTCGGGTATTTAAAACAGCCCTATCTCATTGAAGTCTTGCAAAAACCATATTAGGAAGGTATGATCATCCCCATTTCACAGATGAGGAAACTAAGACTCAGAAAAGCTAAGTAACTCAACTTCCAAAATGACAGGTCGAGAATAAAGCCAGTGTTTGAGTCAGAAGCCATGTTCTTGGGCCATTCTGCCCCTTCTGTGATGGGAGCATCACCCATGTTCAGTGAGCCCATTCCTTCTCACCAGCACCCATCTATGGAGCAGTGCACCCCACCACAAAGACATCTTTGAGCAACCCTGCACCGTAAATGTCTAACATGGTGACTTAACCACATTAAATTGGCATTCAGTTGGATGACTTCCAGGGACTGTCAAGGTGCTACTGAACTTGCATTTATGCAAGTGACTTTTTTTCACTGGGAGAAAGGATTGACCCCAAATGTCAGAATGGTACCATGGGAAAATGCACTCGGTTAGACGTCTTTCACATGAGGATTAGCAGAGGTCCTGCCCCTCCCAGTCGTCAGTGATCTCACAGCACTTCTCAGATAAGTTGAGGTGTCAACTCCAGCCAGTTCTGCTCATTCCATATTCTATATCTTTTTTCTTATTCCAATCTTCCCCAACCTTTAAGGTAAATATTTTTCACATCTTGCCCTAACAGGGTGATTTTGAGGTATAAAGAGGCTACTGCCTTTTGCACTGGAGAAAGTCCCTTCTTCAAGGTGGTTGAAGTGATTGCAATGTCGTTTGTAAAATATCCTGGAATTTTCTGGGAAGATGAAATTTTTGTATCAAGTATTTGTTCTTGTCATTCATATTATATATATATACACACACACACACACACACAATTTCTTCTGTTGCATGTTTTATATTTTTGCTCCCTAACTAATAAACAAATTCTCTCTATATAAGGAACAGACACAAATTTAGGACAAACATACTGCCATCAGCGAAAAAAAATGGTACCCAAAGTGATCTGGCGATATTTTTCAGAATACAGTTATCATTTACTAGCGTTTTAAGGCTGGTACTAAATCACAAGAGAGTTGATTCTGTTTTTCAAACCTCTTTATATTCTAGATCTTATCCAAGTGCTGAGGGGTTTGGTTTAATGTCAAAATGTATTCTGAGTGGGAGCAAGGAAGTCTGTGTGAAGTGATAATTTAGATGAGGGTCTGTGGGCTGTCTAGGTAGAAAGAAGTAAGGAGCAGAGGAAAGGATATGATTCGTGGGTGTGATCAAGATGATAACAGTATCTAACATTTGTCTTGGGCTTTCCAGTTTCAAAGAACTCTCAAATACATGATTTCATTTCATACATTGAGGCACACCTTCATGAATTAATTCAGCAAGCACCTACTATCTTGTACTATCACCTACCTTGTGCTAGCCTCTGCTGGGAATAAGATCTGAGGAAGAAATTTGAGCTGCTGACTTAAGGAATGTAAAGTCTAAGGGAAGGAGATAGGTATTTAATCTAATAATTACAATTAAAAGTGTTGAAAGCTTTTTTTAGTACAACTAAATACAAAGTGTTATGAAAGAACAATGAGTAACTCATTTGTGTGGAGCCTATTGAATAGAAGCCTATTCAGAGAAAGGTTGGTGGGGTTCAGGTGTTGAGGGATGGATGATAAGGAAGAACACCTGTTGAGAGAACAAAAAAAAAAAAAAAAGAAAGAGAAGGAAGGAATCTTGTTACTGAAGATAAAGCTGTGATTATCAGAGCTAAAGTGCATGAGGGTAGAATCAACCATCCATCTATCCATCCACTCACCTCTCCATCCACCTATAAGGAATTATTGTTCATCAACTTATGTATGACGTATTAGCTGGATAAACAAAGACAAATAATACACTGTCCCACCTTCAAGAAGTTCAGTGTCTATTAGAAAAAAGAGAGGTGGAAACAAATAATTGTTTTACAGACCTACTGAGTGTAATAATAAAAGTACTGTGGGCTTCAGAGGGGTGGGGGAATGGGATAGACCGGTGATGGGTAGTAAGGAGGGCACGTATTGCATGGCGCACTGGGTGTTATACGCAACTAATGAATCATCGAACTTTACATCAAAAACCAGGGATGTACTGTATGGTGATTAACATAATATAATAAAAAAATATTTAAAAAAAATAATAAAAGTACTGCTAGGAACTGGGCTGGCTCAGAGAAAGAGATAACAGACCCTGCTTGGCTCATTCAGGAAGAGCTTTGTAAAGAAGAAAATCTCTCATGAGCTGCAGATTGAAGAAAGATTCTGTCAAGTAGATAAGTGAGAATGGAGTCTTCACAGCAGAGGGACTAGCTTGTGTGAGAAGCATGTAAGAACAATGAGCACGGGGCACTCAGCGTCACAGTCTGTGTGCCATTAGCCCAAATTTGGTGTGTGTGCTAGAGATAATGGGAGATGAGATGGAGGGATGGGTGCAAACCACATGACCAAGATGTCCGGATTTTGTGCTGAAGGTGAAGGGGTCCTTGAAGAGCTGTAAATCAGGATCGAGGAATAATCTTTCTTTGGAAAGATCAAAATGTTGGCCACTTGGACAAAGCTAAGGGAGCGATTCCTGTTTGGAGACTATTATAGTGGTTCCGATGACAGATGAGGGCCTGACTTAAGTTAACAACAGAGGACTGGATAGGAGGGGTCGTATTTGGAGATCTTAGTGAGGTAGACAGGTTTCATCATGTGAGGGTGCAGGGAAGGGAGGAATTTAACATCTGAGTGAATGATGCTGTCCTTGACAAGAATAGGGCAAACAGCAGGAAGAGTAAGTGATGAGTCACTATCCCCATAGTGACAGCGATGGAGAAGGAGAATCAAGGGCCTGTCTTGGGCAGTTGATTAGATGTTGGTGTTATTAAATGATACCAAGAGCATGGGAGGAGCCAGTTCTGAAACTCACAACCCACTGGTGAAATAATTATGCCACATATTATCATTATTGCATAGATGAAGAAACTAAAGCTTGGATCTTTTAAGTGATCAAAACCCCAGGTATCCCTACTCCTATTTTAGTGTACTTTCCATCACTGTGCTGTGACTGTGCGGTAATCCGTCAGCCATTACAATCTGAATTCCTGGGCCTAGAGACTTAGCACCATGATTTAGCAGCACTAATGTGAGATCAGACTAGCTCCAGGCCTGATGCAGAGAGAAGCACAGGACACATTCAATGCTAAAACTAATGAACTTCCCCAAGTGATTTTTTTAGAGTTGGTGTACAAATACAATAATAAATGGATGTATATACAACTGATTTATAAAAACAAAGTTGAATTTCAAAGACTGGTTATTTTTAAAATTATTTATCACAAAGTAATTCCAAAAAAAACTTTGTCTCTCTTCCCACTGAATTCCTCAGTTTAAAAGAATGGATATTTGTACAGATAGCGTTATGTGGGATTCTTTGTTATTTTATAGGAGTGTTTCAACAACTGCTTAAGAGAATTACGAAGCTCACGTAGAACTAACCATCCATGTAATAACCTATGAAGGTTTAAATATTTATCATCTAATGTTTCAAAGATATTAATATGTAAATTGCTGTAATTTAATAAATCCAACATTAATATAATTCTAAAACACTATTCATATATATTCCTATATTGCTAATGGCAGTTGCATCTTATAAATCTGAAAAATTCTCAATTGATCAATTTCAATTAATTTATTTTTAATGCCAAAATAGAAACTAAATAGAATGAGGCAAGTTTTTTTTTTTTAATTTTAATTCCAGTGTGGTTAACATACAGTGTTGTATTAGTTTCAGATGTACAATGTAGTGATTCAACAGGTCTATATATTACTCCGTGCTCACAAGATAAGTATGTCCTTAATCCCCTTAACCTATTTTGCTTATCCCCCCCATCTCCCTCCTCTCTGGTGACCATCTGTTTGTTCTCTAGTTAGAAGTCTCTTTCTTTGGTTTGTGTCTCCCTTCTTTTTTTCCATCATTTGTTTCTTAAAATCCACATATGAGTGAAGTCATATGGTATTTGTCTTTCTCTGACTGGCTTATTTCACATAGCATTATACCCTCTAAATCCACCCATGTTGTTGCAGATCGCAAGATTTTGTGGGGTCTTTTTATGTCTGAATAATATTCTATTATATATATACCACTTTTTTATCCATTCATCTATTGATGGACACTTGGGCGGCTTCCATAGTTTGGCTATTGTAGATAATGGCTGTAAATATAGGGATGCATATATCCTTTCGAATTAGTGTTTTTGTATTCTTTGGGTCAATATCCAGCAGTGTGATTCTTGGAATGTAGGGTAGTTTTATTTTTAATTTTTTGAGGAAACTCCATAGTCTTTGTTTCACAATGACTGCACCAGTTTGCATTCCCACCAACAGTGCACGAGGGTTCCTTTTTCTCCATATCCTCACCAACACTTGTTGTTTCTTGACTTTTTGGATTTTAGCTATTCTGACAGTTGTGAGATGATACCTCATTGTGATTTTGATTTGCATTTTCCTGATGGTTCAGTGATGTTGAGCTTCTTTTCATGTGTCTGTTGGCCACTGGATGTCTTCTTTGGAGAACGGTGCGTTCATTCCTTCTGCCTGTTTTTTAATTGGATTGTTGTGTGTGTGTGCATGTGTGTGTGTAAGTTGTGTAAGTTCTTTATTTTAGATACTCTTTATCGGATACCTCATTTGCAAATATCTTTATCCATTCGGTAGATTGTCTTTTAGTTCTTCTGGTTGTTTCCTTTGCCGTGCAGAAGCTTTTTATTTTGATGTAGTCCCAGTGTTTTAATTTTGCTTTTATTCCCTTGTCTCAGGACACATATCTAGAAAGTTGTTGCTATGACCAATGTCAGAGAAATCACTGCTTGTGTTCTTTTCTAGGATTTTTATGGTTTCAGGTCTCACATTTAGGTCCTTAATCCATTTTGAGTTTATTTTTATGTATGGTATAAGAAAGTGGCCCAGTTTCATTCTTTTGCATGTAGCTGTCCAGTTTTCCCAACATCATTTGTTAAAGAGACTGGGGTTTTTTCCCCATTGCATATTCTTTTATCCTTTGTCAAAGATGAATTGACCATATAATTATGGGTTTATTTCTGGGCTTTCTATTCTGTTCTACGATCTGTGTGTCTGTTTTTGTGCCAGTACCATACTGTTTTGATTACTATAGCTTTGTAACATAACATGAAATCTGGAATTGTGATGCCTCCAGTTTTGTTTTTCTTTTTCAAGATTGCTTTGGCTATTGAGGGTTTTTTTGGTTCCACACAAATTTTAGAATTGCTTATTCTAGTTCTGTGAAACATGCTGTTGGTATTATGATAGGGATTGCATTAACTTTGTAGACTGCTTTGGGGAGTATGAACATTCTAACAATATTTGCTCTTGCAATCCATGATCATGGAATACCTTTCCATTTGTGTTGTCTTCAATTTCTCTCATCAGTGTTTTATAGTTTTCAGAGTACAGGTCTTTCACCTCTTTGGCTAAGTTTATTTCTAGGTATTTTATTATTTTTGGTGCTATTGTAAATGGGATTGTTTTCTTAATATCTTTCTGCTGCTTCATTATTACTGTATAGAAATGCTATGGATTTCTGTGTATTGATTTTGTATCCTGCGACCTTACTGAATTCATTTATCAGTTCTAGTAGTGTTTTGGTGGTGTCTTTAGTGTTTTCTAGATATAGTATCATGTCATTTGCAAATAGTGATACTTTTACTTCTTCCGTACCAATTTGGATATCTTTTATTTCTTTTTGTTGTCTGATTGCTGTCGCTAAGGACATCTGGTACTATGTTGGATAGACGTGGTGGGAGGGGACATCCTTGTCTTATTCCTGACTTAAGGGAAAAGCTCTCAGCTTTTCCCCAGTGAGTATGATGCTGGCTGTGGGGTTTTCATATAAGGCCTTTTTATGTTGAGGTATGTTCTCTCTGCGCCGACTTTGTTGAGGGTTTTTATCATGAATGGATGTTGTACTTTGTTAAATGCTTTTTCTGCATCTATTGAACTGATCATATATAGTTTTTGTCCTTTTTCTTATTGATGTGATAAATCAAATTGATTAATTTGGGAATATTGAACCACCTTTGCATCCCAGGAATAAATTCCATGTGATTGTGGTGAATGATTTTTTTAAATGTATTGTTGGATTCAGTTTCCTAATATTTTTCTGAGCATTTTTGCATCTGTGTTTATCAGAGGTATTGTCCTGTGGTTCTCATCTTTTGTGGTATCTTTATCTGGTTTATGGGTAATGCTGGCCCCATAGAATGAATTTGGAAGTTCTTCCTCTTCTATTTTTTTTGGAATAGTTTGAGAAGAATAGGTATTAACTGTTCTTTAAATGTTTGGTAGAATTCACCCGTGAGGCCATCCAGTCCTGGACTTTTGTTTGTTGATGATTTTTTGATTAATGATATAATTTCATTGCTGGTAATTGGTCTGTTAAAGTTTTCTGTTTTTTCCTGTTTGAGTTTTGGTAGGTTGTATGTTTCTAGGTTTTCCAATTTGTTGGCGTACAATTTTTCATAATATTTATTCTCTTACAATCATTTTATTTCTGTGGTGTTGGTAGTGATTTTGCCCCTGTCATTACTAATTTTGTTTATTTGAATCCTTTCTCCCTCCTTCCCCTGCCCATTTTTGTGATGAGTCTGGCTAGAGGTTTATCAATTTTGTTGATCTTTTCAAAGAACCAGCTCCTGGTTCCATTGATCTGTTCTATTGCTTTTTTAGTTTCAATGTCATTTATTTCTGCTCTAATCTTTATTATTTCATTTCCTCCCTTCTGCTGGTTTCATGTTTTGTTTGTTCTTCTTTTTCTAGCTCCTTTAGGTGTAAGGTTAGGTTCCATAATTGAGATTTCTCCTGCTTTTTGAGATAGATGTATTGCTACATACTCTCCTCTTAGAACTGCTTTTGCCACATCTAAAAGAGTTTGGACTGTTGTGTTTTCATTTTCATTTCCATGTAATTTTTTATTCCTTCAATTTCTTAGTTGACCCATTCATTGTTTAGTAGCATGTCATTTAACCTCCACATATTTGTACTCTTTCCAGATATTTTCTTCTGGTTGATCTAGTTTCACAGCATTGTGGTCAGAAAAGATGCATGGTATGACTTCAACCTTTTTGAATTTGTTGAGACTTGTTTTGTGGCCTAATATGTGATCTATTCTGGAGAATGTTCCAGTGCACTTGAAAAGAATGTGTCTTCTGCTGTTTTAGGATGGAATGTTCTGACTGTATCTGTTAGATGCATCTGGTCCAGTGTGTCATTCAAAGCCATTGTTTCCTTGTTGATTTCCTGTTTGGATGATCTGCCCATTGATGTAAGTTGGATGCTAAGGTCCCCTTCTATTATTGTATTACTATTGATTATTTCCTTTATATTCGTTAATAATAGCTTTGTGCATTTGGGTGCTTTCATGTTGGATGCATGAGTATTTACAATTGTTATATCTTCTTGTTGGATTGTCCCCTTTATTATTAGATAGTACTCTTCTTTGTCTCTCTCTCTCTCTCTCTTTTTTTTTTAAGATTTTGTTTATTTATTTGACACAGAGAGAGACAGCCAGCGAGAGAGGGAACACAAGCAGGGGGAGTGGGAGAGGAAGAAGCAGCCTCCCAGCGGAGGAGCCTGATGTGGGGCTTGATCCCATAACACCGGGATCACGCCGTGAGCTGAAGGCAGATGCTTAACAACTGAGCCACTCAGGCGCCCCTCTTCTTTGCCTCTTATTACAGTCTTTGTTTTAAAGTCCATTTTGTCCAATATAAGTATTGCTATGCCAGCTTTCTTTTGACATCCATTTCCATGATGTTTCTCCACCCCCTCACTTTCAATCTGCAGGTGTCTTTTGGTCTAAAATAAGTCTGTTGTAGGCAGCATAAATGGGTCTTGGGTTTTTTATCCATTCTGTCACCCTATGTCTTTTGATTGGAGCATTTAGGTCATTTATATTCAAAGTAATTATTGATACATGTGTATTTATTGCCATTTTGTTACTTGTTTTGTGGCTGTTGCTGTAGATTTTCTCTGATCCTTTCTTCTCTTGCTCTCTAATGGTTTGCTGGTTTCCTTTCTTTATCTTTGTATATGTAGTACTGGTTTTTGATTTGTGGTTACTATTAGGTTTGTATATAATGTCTTCTGCATATAGCAGTCTATATTAAGTTGATGGTTACTTCAGTTTGAACCCATTTTTTGCTCTTCTCCCTCCTACCCCACGTTTTAGGTATATGGTGTCATATTTTACATCCTTTCATTTTCTGAATTCCTTGACTGATTTTTACAGATATACTTACTTTTACTGCTTTTATGTTTCCTACTTTTGTTACTCTTACTTGTGGTCTTTCTTTTCCACTCAAAGTCTCCTTTATGTTCCTTGTAGGGCTGGTTTAGTGGTCGCAAACTCCTTACCTTTTGCTTATCTGAGAAACTCTTTATTTCTCCTTCTATTCTGAATGATAGCCTTGCTAGAAAGAGTATTCTTGGCTGCAGAATTTTTCCTGTCAGCTTTTTGAAGAGATCACGCCATTCCTTTCTGGCTTACAAAGTTTCTGTTGAAAAATCTGCTGATAGCCTTATGGGATTTCCCTTGTATGTAACTGTCTTCTTTTGCTGCCTTTTTTTTTTTTTTTTAAGATTTACTTATTTATTTCAGGGAGGGGGGAGGGGCAGAGGGAGAGAAAGAATCTCAAGCAGACTCCTCCCCACTGAGCAGAGCCTGACATGGGCCTCCGTCCCAGGACCCTGAGATCATGACCTGAGCTGAAATCAAGAGTTGGAAGCTTAACCAACTGAGCCACACAGGTGCCCCTTTTGCTGCTTTTAAGATTTTTTAAAAATCAGTACTTTGTACCATTTTTACTATGTGTCTTGGCATGGCTCTCCGAGCAGATCCCCTGAAGCCTAGGTGAGTGGGGCTTGGTGTAAACAAGTTAGGCAGTGGATGGCGGTGCCCTGCTGGTTCCCACAGGTGGCTGTGTGTTTATGCTGAGGGGCAAGGCGGGGAGATGACATCTGACAGCTCTTTTGTTCCTGAAGGGGTCTTCCAATGATCTCTGCCCCTCCAGACATGCTCTGAGATGAATAAGTAGCTTTCCCTCCCACATACTCCAGGCATCTTTCAAACTTCTGCTTCTAGGCTGTATCTTCGTGGGCTGTTTGTTGTGCTGTCTCTTTAAAGGCAGGAATTCAGCTTCCTATTCCCCTCTCGGCTTTCTCAGAACTGAGCCGTCCAGTTTTTAAAATTCCAGGTTTCAAGTTCCTCTGGTTAAGCTCTGGTAAGAACTCACAAAATTTGGCCCTCTTGCTTTCAAAGCCAAATGTTCTGGAGATTTGTCTTCCCTGTGCAGACTCCCCCAGGTATTAGTCTATTTCTCTCTCCTCACCTAGGGCCACCCCATCCCCCAAGGACGGCCAGCCCATTTTGCTCTCCACTGTCCACGCTGTGGTCTCTGCCTTTTGTGCCCTCTTTGATGGGGCCTTTTCTCGGCTTTCAGCGGTGGAGTTTGTTCTGATAGTCCTCGGGTCATTTTCTGGGTTATTCACGCTGATGCATTATTGCTGTATCTGTGGGACAAGGCAAGCTTAGGGTCCCCTTACTCTGTCATCTTTCCAGCTTCCCCCAGGTTCTTAATATGTGGTCTAAACATTGCCTATGGTTACAAAGTAGAACTTGTTATTTCAATTAAATATTGCCCAGAAACTTTGGTTTCACACAAAGGCAGACCTGCAATTAGAATGGTGCATTCACACGAACACAATTGTTTCTTCCATATATGTAAGCATTTTAAAGTCTTCACTTATCTTTTTGTATTAAGGCATTGCTTTTATGCAACAGTTTTTTCAACATGAGAAAACAACTGGGAATGAAAAGCAATAGAAAAAATAATTCAAGTTGTTCTGTATTAATTGTATTCACCATTATCTACAGTTGAATAAGCATCTTCCTCCTACATTATTCACTTCCCTGACTGCACAGGTCCCCACCTTACAGAGATGTTTAATGACATCATAGAAGGAATGATGTCACACTTTCAATATTATGACTTAAGTGTAGACTTACGCAAAAGGAACAGATGGCTGCAAGAGAGAAAAACCCTTGTTTAAATTAGACTAAAACCACAAGTTGGCTCTGAATTGTGAAGCGTAATTAAAACTTTATTTTAAAATACATTTCACAGTTTATATACCCTAGGAAGAGCTTTTTACCATATGAACTTTCCAGCTGCCACATAGCACAAAAGAGGTTGCGTTTTTCATGTAAGGCGGTACACAGTTCAGGGAATGATGGTATTGAGAAGAGTGAAGATAAATCTCATAGACATGGCAATCCTATTTGTTAAAATGTCACATTTCATGGGAATGGTGTCAGAGTCATGAAAAATTGCTTTAGAAAAAAAAATTACTGGTAGAAGGTTTGGGTGGGTATAATGTAGTGGAGAGGATACCGGACCAGTGCCTTCTTTGGCCCTGATGTGGGCTGGTCTGCCCAAGTGTCTGTTAAAGAGTACAATCTGGAGTACTCCACAAATATCAATTACCAGCATAACTTAATTGCATTTTATTTGGCATTTTTTCTGTATTTTAAGAAGTTCTGCTACCTTTCAGTCTATCACACCTCTGTCTGGACTTTTTTTTTCCTTATTAAATAGGTCCTACAATGAAAGGAAATCCATGATCAACAATAACGGGGGGAAATCCACATAACGTTTAAGGGTTAGAAGTAATTTTTCTTAACCCCTTTTGACAGATGAGCAAAGGACCAGAAGTTTAAGTGACTTTGTTCAAGATCACACAAAAATGCTGGTGTCAGAACCAGAAATTAAGCAGTGTGACTCGAGTACCCCGTTTCTCTGTCATCCCATGCATAGAACATACACAGAAGGAATGTACGTTGCACTGATGGAGGAAAAGCTGCTGCCAATATCATCACACAATTTTAACCTTTAATGTATTCAGAGTTTGTATTTCTCTGTGAGTGAGTACTCTCTACAAACCAGCGTAGATCTTTATATAAAATTTGGCCACAGTGTGACAAGTTATAGACAAGCGGCCATAATGACATGTTTAAAAGCATCTAGGCTCTTTTTTTTTCTTTCTAGTTTTTCTTTCCTATCCTCTGCCATAGCGATAGCAGAAGAAATGTCAGTGGACATTAGTAAATTTTAAAAAGGGAGTGTTCTTTTTTAAAAGATTTTATTGATTTATTTGACAGAGAGAGAGAGACAGCGAGAGAGGGAACACAAGCAGGGGGAGTGGGAGAGGGAGAAGGAGGCTTCCCGCCGAGCAGGGAGCCTGATGCGGGGCTCGATCCCAGGACCCTGGGATCATGACCTGAGTCGAAGGCAGACGCTCAATGACTGAGCCACCCAGGCACCCCCAAAAAAGGGAGTGTTCTAAGTACATACTTTCTTTTAAAGATTCTCACTTGCTTATCAGGACTCTCCTTTGTTGCCTGAACTGATTTCTTTCGTTTTTCACTCCATGGTCGGATCGGAGCCAATATGACTAAATAAGTTGTCTTTACTATAAATAATGTGCACAATGTATATACTCTACAATGTGTACTCATTTCTCCCAGGCATACTCCACTTTTGCACATCATGCATGCATATGCATAACACTAATAATAAACTGTTAAGAAATACTGCATTGTAGACACAGGATTCTAGATGTTATAAACCATTTCGTGTGCATGACATACCAATTGTTCTTTCTTTAAAATTCTACCATACTACTTAAGTATATGCTTTGAACAGTTTCAGTTTGCCAAACATTCGCCTGGAATTGATTTTGAGTGATTTCATGTTAATTCACTAGTATTCATAGGAATTAAAAGTGTGCAGTTCCAAGGGCACCAGATACTAATTTTTTTTGTGGCTTTTCAAAGACAACTGTAAGATTAAAAGTCATCTTAATTATAATTCAGGCATCAGTTCGAAGGCAGAGAATGCATTGTGTTCCGTGCTATCTCCTGGTGTCTGCTACATGAAGCACTTGATAAATATTTGTTGAATGAATGAATGAATCAATCAATCAATCAATCAATGAAGTAATATTCCACCCTCTTACTTCATCTAATTAAAAGCATGAAAAAACTTACCAAATTGTATCCTTTAAAGAGTTAGGTGAATTTGGCATGAATAATCAGAGGTAGAGAATAAAACGGGTTATTAACCCATCCCTTGTGTTCTCACTTCTTTTTCAAAACCCTTGGGTCAAAGTCTTCTTCCCTCCACAGGGAGCAATTTTCAACGAGAGAGGGGGGCTACATTCCTGCGCCTAACTATTATTGTGCCCCTCATCAAACTCTAGGCCCTGGATTTCCATCAAAGCCCTGTGCTTTGTTGGAGAGATAACCACGAAGAAAAAAGATGGAGGCATAGCACCTGTCTTTTGTCCTCCCAGAGACTCAGAACTTAATCAGGAAATAGTTAGTGCCCCAGTGCCTTCCAGCCCTGTCATCTTACCCAGCTTTCACTGGTAACGGAAGAATCATATTGTCACAAAAATACCTACGGCTACTCTACAGTACGTGATGGATCAAATTTCCTTGGAGATGAATTGCGAAAAGACCTTTCGTGGGGTATCTTCTTGAATCACACACGCCCTGTATCAGACCAGGGGCAGAGACCGCGCTGTGATTCTATGCCAACTGGAAATGTACAGAGAGTTTTAACAGGTAGTTGAAATTATAATAAATGATTAAAAGGCATAAAGCCATTGTGGATTAAAAGCCCAAACAGGGACACCTAAGGGCTGGTGTTATTTTCCAATAACTGTTGACTTTGGGTGGCCAGAACTGTGAAGGGCAGCCCCCTGCAGTGTTCCCTAGGGCTAGATTCACAGCCGTCCACAGGCACGTCCACAGGCCCATATTTCTTAAAGAGAACAGATGGTTAGGGGAGGGCCTAGACACAGAAGCAGATTTATCTTGTCAAGGTTGTTATCTCCAGGTAAATGACCTTAAGCAGGTCACAAATGGTCACATGACAACAATGTGGTTCAGGGGTGTCCAGAGGTGTCCGCCATTCATTAACTCTTCCCTCTCAGCGTCCCAAGCAGGTAGATAGCAGTTTTGCTGTTGTTGCTGTGGTGTTTGTGTGTGTGTGTGTATGTGTGTATACATGTATTTTAAGAAAAAATGCCTTATGCATGAATGCTAGTGAAGATTTATATACCTTTAAAATATTTCATTGCTTTAATGTGACTGTGGACATCCTGGAGGATTTTATTTTGTATTCTCAAATGATAGAAGTCCTGCCTTTAAGGGGATAAATGCACCAGTCTGATAGGTATTCAAGGCTGAGCATTAGTCCTGGTGGAGAGCCCAGTGTTCTCAAAGCAGCTGCAGGGCAGAGCTGGAGTCTTGACTTGTCACCTCGCCATCACGACAGGCCGTGGGTTCAGAGCCTTCTCCAGATGTCTAAAAAGGCATGGCGGGAGAAATGAAGGACTCTGTGTTTTGTTTGCTTGGTTTTGTTTTCCTGGAGGTCTTGTTTTCAGAATGCTCTACTGTTTGTGTGCTGCCTGTGTATTTTGTTGCACGAAATATATGCCCTTTTGTGGTTTGTCCCCAGTATAAAAGCTGAAATCCTTGCCCTTTCAATACAGATCAGAGTGTGTGTGCAGCCCAGCAGACCTCTGTGAGTCTGTGAAAGGCTGACCTAGTCACACGTCAGCCTGGTGACTGTCTTGCTGGGAACACCCACATCAAAAAGCCGAAGTTGCCTGCATCTGCCTCCCTGATTATTATATTTTTCTCTGTTACTTTATTCCACTTGTTTTTCCAAATGCACTATTTTTTTTTTCTGTAGCCATTTTGCCCAGTTGCCTCTCCCCTGAAATGTTCCTACTTGTATGTATTTCTTTTTAGGGCACTGGAACCCTGCATTGTCCCTAATGGAGGTACAGAATGGGTGGGCTGCTCTAGAAACGGTCTCAGGACTTCCTAGGATGCTCTGAATTTGTCTGATGTGAGGCTAACCTCTCAATTCTATCCTGAGCCATTCTAGAGGGAGGCACTGGAAAGGTATCCACTGAAAATCAGAGAATGTAGCTTTGTTATTTAAAAGAAAATACACATATGTGTACAATCTGTATGTTGCTTGATTTTATGAGCAAGTAGGACACTACTGTACTCGGAATTAAGATTTATTTCACAATTTCCAACAAAAGCTTACTTTCTATTAATGCCAAGCATAATCTTCTAACTTACCTACATGTCTAACTGTAAAGAGAATTAGAAAGATTCTTCTGTAAGAATCATTATGACCCAGTTCAAGCAGTAGGGTGGACAAAATGTTCACAGAAAGCCTTTCCTACATAGTGCGGTAAAATACTGAATAAAATTAAAGGGAAAAAAATCCTATTTTTAAATGCTTGGTTAGGCTGGTGGGGAAGTTAAAGACTTGTTCCTGGTGCAGAAAAAGAAAGCAGAGAAAGTGAGAGGTAAGGGGAGACCTAGAGCGTCCATTTGCCTGGCGGGTGGGTGGAGGGTAGGTTAATGGGCCAAAGAGAGACAGAGCACAGCCTGGATAATTAGGAGGTAAACTGGAGACACAGTTCCCATCAGCACATAAAGGAGTGCCCCCTCACACCCATGGGGGCGGAGGAGGTAAAAACCTGGTCCACAGAGGGGGTCTTTGGATATTATATGCCTTTCTCAGTCTTGTTTTCTGGTGAAAGAGAAGCAGATTGAGAAAAACCATCTCCAGTAAGAATCTAAAGCTGCAAGCCTACATTCACTGAGTTTAGGAGCCAGAATTCATAGAACCTGTGTGGTTCTAAACCCCTCAAGTCAAAAGTTTAAAGAGCCAGAAAAAGGGGCGCCTGGGTGGTTCAGTTGGGTGAGCATCCGACTCTTGGTTTCGGCTCAGGTCATGATCTCGCAGTTGTGAGATTGAGGCCCACGTTGGGCCCTACACTCAGTGTGGAGTCTGCTTCAGATTCTCTCTCCCTCTTCCTCCTGCTCACTCTCTCGCTCTCTCAAATAAATCTTAAAAAAAAATTAAGAGTCACAAAAAATCCCAAATACTGTATGATTCCACTTGTATGAGGTACGCGGAGTCGTCAGATTACAGAGGTGAGCAGTAGAATGCTGGTTGCCTTGGTCGGTGCAGAGGAGGAGTAGGGAGCTGTTGTTCAGCGAGTAGAGTTTCAGTTTTGCAAGATGAAGAGTTCTGGAGTTTGCTTGCACAGCAACGTGGATGTATTTAACACTACTGGATCTTATACTTCACAATTGATGTAAGATGGTAAATTTTATATTATGACTATTTTACCGTAAATAAACATTTTTTTTAATTTTTAAAAATTGAGTTTGAAGTCGTCCCAGACTGGTAGTGCCCCCTAACTACCTACCAGAAACAAACAGAACAAACACACAAATGAACAGGGGGAAAAAATCCTCCAGCCTAGAACTTGTAATAATTTCCAAGGAATCCAAGATCAAAATAACCTTTTTTTTTTTTTTAACAAGAAAATAACCTCACATGAATGAAAGCCTGAAGAACCAACAAACTAAAAATCAGGGGGAAAAAGACATTAGAAATTAGATTTGTTAATCACAAGGTATATATTATATGTTTAATATGTTTTTAAAGATTGAATTGAAAACATACTGAAGGAAAAGGAAATGATCAAAATTAACCAAGCAGTTTTAAAAAGTAAACAAATAGGGGCACCTGAGTGGCTCAGTCAGTTAAGCGTCCAATTCTCAATTTCGGCTCAGGTCATGATCTCAGGGGGGATAGAGCTCCATGTCAGCCTCCACGCTCTGAGTGTGGAGCCTGCTTCAAGAATCTCTCTCTCCCCCTCTCTCTGTTCCTCCCCTCTCCCCCTCTCCCAGGCTAGCTCTCGCTTGCACACTCTCTCTCTCTAAAAAAAAGAGAAACTCCCACCCTCATCAAAATGACATGTCCACTGGTTTACTAGAGAGCCTCTTGTCAATTACAGCCAGATTTTCCATAATAAGTTGCCAGTCTATGTCTCCTTCCCACAAAACCACGTAGGTTTCAACACCTTAAATCTAAATATCCAAAATAAAGAATGTTAAAAACCTTAAAAAAAAAGTAAACAAATAGAGGGGTGCCTGAGTGGCTCAGTCAGTTAAACATCCAACTCATGATTTAGGCTCAGGTCATGATCTCATGGGTATGGAGATGGAGCCCCATGAAGGGCTCCGTGCTCAGTGGGGAGTCTGCTTGAGATTCTCTCCCTCTGCCACTCCCCCCCATGCATACTCACTCACTCTCTCTCTCTCTAAAATAAATAAATAAATCTTTTTAAAAAGTAAACAAATAGAATTTATAGAAATTTTTATAAAAGGACTATGGTTTTAAGTTTTCTGTTCTTAATATTATAAACCGCATTGATAAAACGAGGCAACAGATTGATTTTGCTGGAAAGAGAAGTAGTAAATAGGAAGATAGAACTTTAAGAAAATAGGTCCAATATGCAAATGGATGGAAATATGAGCGAGATGTTAAGAGATCTGCAGGACAGGTAATCAGACCCTACATGTATCAAACTGGCGTTTATGATGAAAATAGGAAGATACAGATGAGGCACTATTTGAAGAGACAATGGCTGAAGTTTTCCAGAAACAAATTACAAATACATCTTCATATCCAGGAATCCCAAGCATACACAATAACAAGAAATTCACACTGAGATAGATCATAGTGCAGACACAGAGTCCCAGAGACAAAGATGTTAAAAACAGAAAGAAAGTGGCTTCCTTCCAAAGAAGCATAATTAGGTTCAGCTGACTTATGAACAGCAATAACGTATGTCAGTTGAAAATGGAATCTCTTTAAAGCACTTAGAAAAAATAACTTAAGTAGAATTGTCTGTTTTAATTAATTATTATAAATTACTATTCTATTTAATTATCTCTTACGAATGAAGGCATTTTCAGATACATATATACCAAGTATTTATTACCAAAGCAGACACACGCTGAAGGAACTTCAAATGGTGTACCTTAGGAAATTCAAGGATGAAGAAAGAGCTGGCATGAAGAGGAATGGTGAGCAAAGAAAAGAGCAAACAGAAAAGCTAATCTAAATATACATTGACCATCTAAATGTTTTATGATAGTAAGATAATGTCTAATCATTGGGATTAAAAAAAGAAAATAGACACACATCCTGGGAAAAATAGTATGTAAGTTAGATGGTAAGTGATTGAAGTCGAAGGATTCTAAGATCTTTGTATTACCAGGAAGTTGGTAAAATATTTATTATATTTAAAAATTGATATGTTAAATATACATGTTACATTTTCTATTATAACCACTGATAGGATAGAAATAGTATAGATACCTTCCAAAGTATTAAAGGGGAAAGATAAAATAAGAAGGTGAAAAAAAATCAATCGATCAAGGATGATATTAACTATGACAGAAAAAGGGAGGGAAGGGGTGCCTGGATAGCTCAGTTGGTTAAGTGTCCTACTCTTGGTTTTGACTCAGGTCATGATCTTGGGGTCGTGAGATCGAGCCCTGCTTTGGGCTCCATGCTCAGCTAGGAGTTGGCTTGAGAGTCTCTGCCACTGCCCCTCCCCCAACTCACGCAATGCTCTCTCTCTCTAATTAATAAATGAAGAAATAAAGAAATAAAATCTTAAGAAAGAAAGAAAGAAAAAGTGAAACAAACATTTTAGTAAACTTAGTCAAAGTAAAAAAACTGAAGTTTTCGTATAGAAGAAAAGACAAGATAAAACCTGAACCCAGCCACATGCTGGGTGTGTGTAAGACACATCTAAGTTATAAAACTAACACAGATCAGGAGAGTCACATCAATATCAGGTAAAACAGCCTTTAAAACAAAAAGCATTGCTCAAATTACTGGAGATAAAGCAGTGCAATATGTGTTGAAATAAGTTTTAGTTCGCCGGGAAGGTAAAACAACTTGTATATGTGTGATGGCGTAGCTTCGAAATATATAAAGAAAACACTGTAATGTGTACAGTGAGAAACTTAAAAATCCATCGTAATAGATTTTAAGATACTTCTTTTTGTAACCAATAGATTGAGCAGTGACAAAGTTAGCAGGAATATAGAATATTTGAACATGGTGACTAACTATAGTCTAATGGACCTATAGAGAGCATAACCGCAGAATACGATGTTTTCGACAACCCAAGAAATATTTATAAAATTTATAATATGTATATTATATATAATATTATATTATTATATATTATATTATTATATATTATAATATATTATAATGTTATATTATAATTATAATATTTATAAAATTAAAAAATATTATATTATCTTATTCATTTGCATGACACACCATTTAAAAAGTATTAAAGAATCATCCCTCTGGATTAAAGATGCTACATATGTTCTAAATCCTACGACGTAACATTATCAAATACATTATTTTAAATTCATTTGAACTTACCCTAGATCTCACAGCAAATGGTACAGTCAAGATTTACAATCAGGAGTCTCTGGGTCCAAAGACTCTATTCTTCATACTAGGACACACTACCTCTAAGACAGGGATCTAGAAGCATCCCTCTACTTTATCAGTACAACCAGAAGGTTTTGAAAATAGCCATGTATTGATCTTGATACCAATCCAGTTGCCAGGAAAACTGTCTTTACCTTGATGTTCTCAGTCTCTCCATTAATATTGGCTTCTTCATTCTGCCACAATTATAACTTTTAATTTCTTTTTAGCACAGAATTTTATAATATTTCTATTAAGTAGAAGCATTTTATCAATACATCCTGTAGGACTGGTAGCAGAATGCCAGGTGTGACAATGAGAAGCTACCAGTCTGTTAACACGGCTTTATTACAATATGCAAGATAGAAGTAATTGTAATATATTATTGGTGTCATTTGTACTGTGTTAACTCCTTAATCAATTTCATCTAAGGGCTAATGTCTAGCCTTTGCAATACCATTAGGCTTCTTCATAAAATGAACTGCAGCCAACATCTGGTCAGAGAGTCACTTATTTTGTGGGCCCCTACACATCTAATATAATGTGTTGGGGGTTGAGTGGTGGACTCCAAAAAGATATGTCCATGTGTTAACGCTCTGAAACTCTGAAAGTGACTCTATTTGGGAAAAGAGTCTTTGCAGTTGTGATGGAGCTAAGGATCTCAAGATGAGATCATTCTGGGTTATCTGGGTCAGCATTAAATCTAATGATGTGTCCTTCTAAGAAACAAAAGAGAAGAAGACACAGACAGACAGGAGGGGGCCATGTAAAGAAAGAGGCAGAAACTGAAGTTATGTAGCCACAAGCCAAGGAACGTCTGGAACAACTAGGCAATGGAAGAAGCAAGGTAGGATGTTTCCCCCAGCGCCTTTGGAGGAAGTGCAGCCCTGCCCACACCTTCATCTCAGACCTCTGGCCTCCAGAGCTGTGAGAAAGCAATTCTTCTTTTAAGCCACCTAGTTTCTTATAATTTATTATAGTAGCCATCGGAAACTAAGAATACTACCAAACAAATAATATACCCATTACTATTATGATTTTTAAAGATTTATTTACTTATTTGAGAGAGAGAGAGGAGGGGAGGGGAGGGGCAGAAGGAGAGGGAGAGAATCTCAAGCAGACTCCGGGCTCAGCGTGGAGACTGGAGCCCCAGGCAGGGCTTGATCTCACGACCCCAAGATCATGACCTGAGCCTAAATCAAGAGTGAGATGCTCACCAACTGAGCCACCCAGGCTTATGCCCCAGTATTATGTTTTATAATTACATTTTCTCAAGTTCAGATGACTCAAAGCACCAGTCAGAACAGCAAATTTGAATGTTTACGTTTGTGGTTTTCTTCTCAGGGGGAAACTATTCACTTTCCCTTCCCTTTATATTTGTAGATAAATTTATCACTCCCAACCACCGACAAATACAGAGCATCTAGACTGGGCAGCTACTGTGGTATCAGACCCTGAGGCAAAGAAGTGAAGTACACAGGGGCAGTTACTATGAAGGGTTATGAAGGGTTAAGTCAATTAAGAGAAATTATTTACACAAAATACCTAGAACACTAACAGACCCAGAGTCAGAACACAGAAATGGCAGCACCGACTTTTACTAATGTCTGTTGTAAAATACTGTCATCCAGGTAGTTAGTGGTTTTCTCTAGGTGATTAGTAGTTCCTTCATCTGATATTATTTATTTGATCATCCATAATCATCTGGTGACTTGGACTGATTTTGGAGATCGTCTGCTTACCTATCGATGTGGGACATAACTGTTTTGGAGATGTCCACACCTGCTTCTTGCAACACTCGGATAATCTGAAATGGCGCACTTGGATTCCTTCCGGGATGAATAATAACAGGACAGCCCAGCTGAGCCTGGGCATGAGCTGTTGCTTGAAGAACCTTCCTTTCGCTCTCAGCCAGAGGCCAGGAGCAACCGATTTCTCCGATGACGCCACACCTGATACTCGTTCCATCAGCTCCACGGAGAATTTCATTAATGAGAACGTCAGTAAGCTAAGAAAGAGGGAGAAAGAAAATGTTTTAGAAACTGTGGAATTTATCAACCCAGAGTCACCATGGTATGTGAATGGATTTATTCATTCGGTCATTCATTCTTTTAAAAATGTATTTGCCATCCATTCAATTCATACAGGTCGATGAGAAAGGCCACATCTCAAATTCAATAAGTTACTCTAAATCAAAGATTCAATAATATCTTACTGTGATTATTTAATGAGGAATGTGTGGCTTTAGGAAGCTATAGGGGAAAAAATGTGACTTCATGGAAGTACATTCAGATGAGAAAAAAAAAATCTATAACTCAACCTGAGAAGCATCTAGAACATAAAAAGACTACCCTTGAATATACATCAACTGTATCAACTAATCCTTTAATTCTCCCTGATTTATGCAGTCCTTAATCCCGTACAGCACAGAAGATTCACAGCACACAATACGCATATGATTTCTTGATTCATATGGATATTACTACAAAGAGTGGTTGGAAGAATGTGTAACAGCTGACTTCAGAATAGTCTTCAAATAATATAAGCATATAAAAAGGTAAAAGCCTGATTGGAAAACGATCCAGATAAAGTTTTGCAATACAAAGATTGTAATGATTAACTGAATCGTGGCAAAGACTGCAGCTGACATTGTCTGCCTAGCGAGCAGGCAATGGAAGACACATATAAATATAGACAAGACGGATAAACATGTAAACACGAACAGACATGTTCAGAAGGGAGCACATATATATGCAAAGAAGCTTTGTGGCTAATTCTTTCTGTTTCTTTCTGAAAGATTTCCTTCCCTCTGCCCATTCTTGCTTAAGATCCTATGATAACAAAAACAGGAATGGATTTTCTTCCACCCTTCCTGTTTTGTAAAAGAAGGAAACATATTCGCCTGTGTGCCAAGTCTCTGCCTGCCAAGTCTCACTCTACGGTGCGTTTTTTATTGCTGGTTATTATAAAATCCAGAAAGAAAATCGAGGTTATATAACTGAAGTTTGTACTGGGAAAATGAGGTTTACACACAGGCTGTGGCACCACTGTGGAGAAGGGATACCAGATATCCACATCTAAATGTTAACACTTGGGATTTTTCAGCGACTAGTGGGTTAAGCTCTCCTCCCTTGACGCTTTTTTCTTTATGAGATGGAATGTTCCTAATTTGGGTCCCCACTGGCAGATGTCTTTGCTAGCTAGAAAATTTCTGTAGCGTGCCCAGCTACCTCCGAGTCAGTGACATTCCCCAATGGAGACGGCATGTAGGGAAAATCCAATGTCTGAGGTTCTGGCCTTTCTGAATTTACATGCAAATATTGTCGAAGTCCTCAGGGCTTCTCACCTGCTCCACCGACATGGCTCTGGTCTCTGGAGAGTGAGTGGCCCCCACGTAAAACCCAGCTCCAGATATGATATGGACGCCTGTTTCCTCTGCAAGCCATTTCAGTGTCTTCACGTCTCGGCTAATCCCAACGGTTGTGTTCTCCACCACAGCCCCTCCACCTTTGGCTTTAAAATACAACAATTCTTCCCGTACAGCTTCTGTCTCCTGATTCAGCCGAAGATTCTCTTTATGGGAATAAGGGTTTTTTTGAATCCAGAATAAGTTTTCCATCATAATAGGTTCCTGAGAGGTAGCTTCATGACACGGAGGAGGGGGGTAGTAACAGCAGTCAAAGGTCATCGTCAGATGTTCGTGGGTCAGAGTACGGCCCAGTTTGCTGGGCTCCACGGGGCCCAAAACCGTTTGGACTTTCCCACTTAAGGAAGACATTTCTGGTGTACCAGGAGATGCTCCGAAAAGAGTGTTTTCTGGAAAAAAAAAAAAAAGAAAAGAAAACTATAATCAGAAAATTTAACACACACATAAATTCTGTCCACCCAGGATGGGAGGCTGTGAATGTAAACCTGTGTAAGAAAGAGAATCAATGAAACTAGAGATATGATCCCACTTATCATCCTGCCAAAGCCAGAGTCAGTCTTTAGTAAATTGTTGACGTTCACTGCAGCCTTAAGTGGCATGCATGGTGTTAAATGTCCCCCGCCACTTCCACTGGGACTCCTTTGCCTGATTTAATCCCATCCTTATCTACTGAAAATATTTCTTGGTATTCAGTTCACGATTTCCTTTTGCTTAATTTTATCTCATTAGTCACGGCTATACTTCCTTGCTTAATTCAACAATATCTCCATTTAAAAAAAAACTCCTCATAATCAATAACTTATATCAAAATGAGCCTCGTATCAGAATTTTTTCATTTGTCATTTTTCAAATAAATTAAATATACTGAGGCTACTGATCATTACTCATTCACTATCCAAGTCAACAAACTTCTGTTGAAGGTCCATCATGTGCCAGAGATTGTAGATACAAAACCACATAGGACAAAAATCTGTGACCTTGATGATTTCACAGATTATTCCCCCAAAAAACAACTGGAAGGGGGGCACGCCTAGGTTTAATAATAAAAAACAAGAATAAAAACCTCTCTTGCTCTAGATGTTTTCTTTTGTCTAGGGCACATAGCCAGAAATACTTCGAAAATCATTAAAAGCAAAAATCCAGGGTGCCTTGGTGGCACAGTTGGTTAAGCGTCTGACTCTTGGTTTCGGCTCAGGTCATGATCTCGGGATCCTGGGATTGAGCCCCATGTCGGGGGTGGGGGTTCCAGGCTCAGTGGGAAGTTGGCTTGAAGATTCTCTCTCTCCTTCTGCCCTGCCCCCCATGAGTATGTGCGCCCGTGCACTCTCTCTCAAATAAATAAATAAATCTTTAAAAAAGCAAAAATCCTGTTATAATGAAAGCGACTATAATTTATTGAAACTGAAATTTGCTGTCTCCAAAGAGTAAAAACCGCTCTATTTATCCTTTCTTTTCATTTGTAACACATACTAAGTATTCACCAAGTTTCCATCACTGACAACAAGAACCCCAGTTCCAGAGCTTTCATGCGTCCGTATGTTTCCTAAATGAAGGGATTCTCTTGGAAAGAAGAAGGCACGACTGAAAGTGTGAAGACAAACACCTTCGTGGCCAAGAGCGAAGCCCCTGCCAGAAACAGTGGTCTACACGGAGTGCGAGCCGCATGCATTCGGAGGATGGGGACAAATTGGGAACCAGGTAAAAGAAAAGGCGTCTGAAGCTCTCAAGCTGTTGGTTAAAAAGCCATTCTGAACTCCCTGACCTTCTGAGCATCAGTTTTCTTATCTTTAAATTAGAATAACAAAAGCACATTTCCTGGGCTGTCCCAGGAATTCAATGAAATGAGCTACCAAGTATCAAAGCTCCCTCAGGTCTGGCACACAGCGCTTAGCAAATGAGAGCTCTGTTCTGCTGGCAGTAGGAACTACTATGTATTCCCTAGTTTTTTGTTTTGTTTTTTTTTTTTTTTCAGAGGAAGTGTTTCCTTACATTTGGGGGAGCAACAGGTAGAAGACAATTCTCAGTAGTACGTTCAAGAGACAAGGTGAAAAGAGACCAGGGATGGCGAAAAAGGAGCAGCCAGCCAAAGGCAGCTTGACATGAATCCACTGCAATTATCTGGAACTGAGGAGTTTGATATACATTGGCCCATAATGGGTAAATAATTGATTTCGACTGTTTGACAGACAACTGTAGGACCTGTGGCTAGCATGGCCATTGGTTTTTGGTTGGTAGTGCTCTTCCGCAAGCCAAGCTTCCATCATCTAAATAATTCACATGGTGACAGAAGCTGGCGTCTGTTTAGAGAGCCACTGTGTGCCTGCCAGTCACTGCACAGGGCAATGATTTTCCTTGGTGATGTCCAGGACCTCACTGTTCAATGCCTTATTCCCTGTTACTGAGAACAAGGACTACGTAGCTAGTTCTTTCTGTTGACAAAAATCACAGTTCCATTAATGATCGATTTAATCTTCCATATGGGTTAATTTGTTTTTTCCTTCCTTTTGGCTGATGGGGCCCAGAACCTTGGATAAACTGATAAAACGCTGTCACTATCAGTGCATGTCAACTATGCTTTCATTTTTTAAAAAGGAAAAACAGCAACAACAAGAACACTAGCACTTTTACTAGAAAAGTCCCAAACTGCATGGTTAATTGATACAGATTTGAAAGAGCAGTGTTAGTAAGTTTCAAGCTCACAACCTGCGAATCTGTGAAAAAAAAAAAGAAACACAAAATAACAAAATACTTAAGAAATGTCATCTCTCCTGGGAAATTCCTCAGGCAGCAGGAGTTGTTGCTTCCTATGATCACAAACAATGTAACCCGTACTTAAAGGATAAGAAAGGATGAAAGAACAAACTGTAGCCGACATTGCTCAAAGCTGGAATGTGTCTTGTAGTCCAATAAAATATGTGTATAGCGCTCATGGTTCCAGCTCGGCTTCATGCTGTTCCTGTGTGGCTCTTCCACCCACATTCGGCCTGAAAGTTGTTCTCTTCTCAAGGTACAGGCAAGGGGCTACCCTTGGCCTTCCACCACAGAGTGAAGAGTTCACAGAGTATGGAGGAGGGTAATGGACACTGAGAGCTGCCAGGGTACAGACAGGAATGACCGGCACCAAAAAAAGCAGGTTCCCGGCATTTTGAAGGGCATCCGTGGGACGCTTCTGCCCTGCACACACCTGCAACAGAACGTGGTGGGAAAAGAGACAGTGGAGCTGTAAATGCAGTTGCCAAAAGCTCTGTTTGGCTTCAAATGTGAAATCTGAGCAGTCAGAGACACTGAGGCTAGTCTGCCATGACTGGTACAGCCTGGTCAAAGGAAACAATGCTTCTAACCCCAATGGGGATCGAATCAGAAAAGAATACACACTTCAAAGAAAAAAAAAAAAAAGACAAGAGAAGAGAACCAGTACTCTAGGGTTGAGCTGGAAACCAGAGACAATATGTAGGATGTGTCATGTTTGAAAATACATGTATAAATTAACTTTTATAAAATATAGAGCAAATCTGCCAAACTATTGGTGATTTGGTGGTGGGTGAGTAGTTTGGGGGGCAATTTTTGTGTTGTTTCCCCGAGATTTTGTCACAGTTATTTCACTCAGGCCGTTATACTTAGGATTTTTCTGTCTCCCCGAGTTGAATATTCATTTCGGTTACATTTCACATTTCAGAGGATAGGACTTCCTGAAAATTTTACATACGAATGAGTGTCCTCCAGATTTCATAGACTTATGCCCTTTTCCTGCCCCTGCCTCTGACACACCTGGTCCTGGACCTGGCTGACGGTACCTGCTTTGCAATTTTAGATGCAGTGGTCAAACTGGCAAGTTGATGTTGGGTGAATTAATTTTCAGAACTGTGTAAGTTTGCATCTCTATAATAAATCCTGTTCCATTTCACCCATAGTTGTTTTCTTTCCCTGATCAAACCCTGCGTGATTAAAAAAAAACCAAACAGCAACAACAAAAAAAAAGCAGGAAAGCATTTCAGAGTTTTATGCAGGAGAAGATCTGAACGGAATAACTAGCAGCCCCACGGAGAAGGGATGAAGGGGGGCCAGTGTGCCTGCAGAGACCAGCGGGCTGTTTCTAGAACCTGGAAAAAAAATCAGGTGGTGGCTTGGACTGAGAGGACACCGGTGGAGATGGTGAGAAAGCAGAAGCAGTAAGAGATGCTGGAAGTTTCTAACTGGACTTGCTGGTGCTATAAAAGTATCCCCGAAATAAAGGGCTCCTAAGGAAAAAAGTGCCCTCTGGTGCAAATACGCAGGCGCTTCTCTCTTTTTACGGGCTGCCTCACACAGAGCAGCAGTACTCTATAAACACTGCACTTGGAACTGACAGTTGATTTGTGACCAAAATATTTTTAAAACCACATCATATTTTTTAAAGCTTGTTTGAATACTTCTATCACGTGCAGTTTCAAACCTGTGACATGTCTTCTCTCCGACAGCATCGGTCTGGCTGAACAATGGTGACACAGGATTTCCTTCTCGCACCCAGCACATGCCCACTCGTCCAGATACGTATGGTTCTAGGGCTCTACCGCTTGGAGATTTATGACTTTTCACATTATGCATTGTCAAAAAATCAATAACCATGCCGGCATAAAGAGGAAGACATCCGACCACTTCGGTACACAGAGCAATAATGAGACCCAGCAAGTTCTTCACACTGTGACATAAATAAAACAAAACCACTCAGAGATATAAATGAGCAACGTGATTCTTGTATTCAGAGGGAAACGGTGGATTTCATTCCCAAGCTTTTTTTTTGCTTTTTTTTCCCCATTTGACTAAGGAAGTTGGAGAGACATCTGAGCGTATTTCCAAATTCCAAATAACAAATATGAAGATGGCAATGAAGATGTACCCAGGAAGGGACACTTCTGGAAAAAGGTATTCACAGATGGGTGCGCCTGGGAAAGGTCCCTTCCCCTGCATTGGCTCAGGCCTTCCCAGTCTCAAGCAACATAATGTGAACAGTTCATCTAAAATGATAGGTCAGGGGTGCCTGGGTATCTCTGTCATTAAGCGTCTGCCTTCGGCTCAGGTCATGATCCCGGGGTCCTGGGATCGAGTCCTACATCGGGCTCCCTGCTCAGCAGGAAGTCTGCTTCTCCCTCTCCCGCTCCCCCTGCTTATGTTCCCTCTCTAGCTGTCTCTCTCTATCAAATAAATAAATAAAATCTTTAAAAAAAATAAAATGATAAGTCAGTTCAGTCCAGTAATTATTCAAGTCAGAAATCACATTGGGCTGCTCAACTGTTGGGATGGAGCTTGTAGCTTAATTGACTTTTTAAAAAAATTTTTTTATTTTTAATTGAAGTACAGTTGACATATGATATTATGAGTTTTAGGTGTCCAATCTAGTGATTCAACAATTGTATACATTATGAAATGCTTGCCGTAAGCGTACTTACTACCTGTCACCATATGGTTATGACATTATTACTATGTTTGTTATGCTGAACATAAGGATTTATAGCTAGAAATTCGTACCTGTTAATCCCCTTCTTTTTCGCCCATCCTCCCACTGCCTCCCCTCTGGCAACCACCAGGTTGTTCTCTGTATCTATGAGTCCGTTTCTGGTTTTGTTTGTCTTTTTAGATTTCAGAATAAGTGGAATCATATAGTGTTTGTCTTTGTCTGACTTATTTACTTAGCATAATGGCCTCTAGGTCCATCTATTTGCAAATGGCAAGATTTCCTTGTTTTTTATGGCTGAGTCATATTCCATGGCACCACATCTTCTTCACCCATTCATCTATCAATGGACACTTGGGTTGCTTCTCTAACTTGGCTAGTGTAAGTAAGGCTGCAGTAAACATAGGGGTGCATATGTCTTTTTGAATCAGTGTTTTCATTTTCTTTGGGAAACACCTACAAGTGTAATTGCTGGATCATATGACATTTTTATTTTTAATTGTCTGAGGAACCTCCACACTGTTTTCCGTAGTGGCTGCATCAACTTACATTCCCACCCAACAGTGAGGAAGGGTTCCCCTTGCTCCGCATCCTCGCCAACACTTGTCATTTCTTGTCTTTTTGATAACAGCCATTGTGGCAGGTGTAAGGGGATCTCTTTATCATGTCAGTTTGCCTTGTTGATTAGTGATACTGTGCGTCTCTTCATGCATCTGTTGGCCATCTGCATGTCTTCTTTGGAAAAGTTTCTATTCAGGTCCTTGGCCCATTTTTAAATTGACACTGGTCAAACACACGCTCACTGGTCAGCTCTTCAAGTCACATACACTAAGACTTTGGTAAATACTACTAATATTGCGACAGGCTTCTGGAATTTATCTGTTCAGTCAACAAATTGAAACCATTTTCTCCTTAATAGAAAAAAGGAGGAGGGGAGTTAGAAGGAGGGAAAGGAGGAAGGAGAGGGAATGAAGCCCTGGATCTCTATTCAGGTCAAAATGCAACATTACTCACTACTTGTCACAGTAACATTGGAGCTGGGACAAGTGCAATGCTGTCAAAATGCTGTCTACAGAACTGACCTTTATGGGTTTTATTTTTTTTTTTCATTTGAAAAAACAAGATTTAGCTCATCTCAACCCCTCATTCTCAAAAAAAGTTTCCACACTCACTTCTGTGAGACTGTTTGATGTAAATTCCTTGATTTTGCTACCAGCATAATCCTAGCAGTAGAACATGTAACAAGTTACTGGATACAACAATTATAGCTTCTTTTTCCTCTTAAGGAACTCTCTACACTGAAGTTAGTTCTCAGCTCTTCTCTTCCATGGATTCTTAGTACTAGGCTATCTTGCAGAATATTTGCAGCAATTTGCACAGTTGGTCCTTAACTGCCTTTAGTCACTTAAAGAGCTTACAGTTTGTGTTACTTTGAATTCCAGGTGAATCGCAGGTAAATGTTTTAAACATGTAAAGTATCATGTTCCTCACACAACTTCATCTGGAAGGCTGTTCTTGTGGTGGCTTGGTTTAGTTGCAGAAACAGTAGGTGCAGAGTCAAGAGCTCCTCTGCTAAATAGCTGTGTGATTTGGGGCAAGTAACTTAACCACTCTGAGCCTCTTTTCCCATCTGTGAGATGAATGGGTTGGACCAGATGACTTCCAGATGACATTCATGCTTCTGTAATATCCTTTAGCTTGAAATACATAAAATGTCCTTCTAAAGATCATTCAGTGAAGAATATTCATCTACCCATGAAGGTCTACTTTAAAATGTATATTTTATATACATGTATATATATATATATATATATATATATATATATATATATATAATGAGAATGAATTTCATTCATTACCTATCCATTTTATTCATTACCTATCCATTTTATTCATTAACTATCAGTGAAGGTTTTACTCACTAAGATTTTTTTAAATGTACAGTTTATATACATACACACATGTACATGGAGAGAGAATGAATGGGTTTCCATTTGAGATCCTTCTCAGTTTAAAAGAACTCTAGGAGGGATGACTGGTTGGAAAGAACCCTGAACTTGGCGTTCTGGCTCCAATGTTTTCTACCTGTGTAACTGAAAAATTTAAACATTTTAAAAAATTTAAAATTTACCATGAGTTAGTTTCCTCACTTGAAAACTGAATCATAGCTGTCTGATCTACCATGTAATATTTGAAATGAAAAGCAAATAAGGTGATACCTAAAAGCACTACCTAAATTATGAAGCCATACAAATTTCAAAATTATTATTATACACCAAAGGTTAAATTATTTTCCAAACATTTGCTGAGTATCCCTAGGCAAATACCCCTAAACTCATTCTTTCATAAATCTAACAATAAGGGGCTGAAGTTTATGAATCAAACTACGGCTGTAATCTCCTTATAAATGAATTCCTTCGCTAGAGACCTGTGATTCTTAAAAGCAGACTGACTGTTGCGATTGACATCACAGCTCATTAGGCTTTTGGAAATGACCCACCGAAGCGATTGCAGCTATAGGGGTCCTCATTTTCCATGGGTAACGAGTATTGGAAGTGCCTTTTTAAATGAACGCGCTTAATACGGTGTGTTCGCTGGCATCCACAGACGGCTTTCAATGAACCATGCCTTCCAATATTCACGTCTGTGGGCAGACCGTTTCCACGTGGAAGCCAAGCTGGCCCGTGACTCGCTTGAACCAATAGTATATGGCGGAAGTGATGCCATGTATTTGGGACCCAAGTTTTTGGAAGTAGGTTCTGCTTTCATACTTCAGAGAAACCTAAACTGCGATGGAAGTTTGGCTACCCCTCATGTAAAGAAGGAGAGGCCCTCAGATCACATGGGGAGTGAGAGAGCCAGTCACCCCAGCATCCCTCCTGAGCTCAGCATTGCAGCTGTCCCTGAGAAGTTACCAGATGAAAGAGTGAGTCATCTTGAACATCCTAGCTCTGCCGAGATCCCACATGACTGCAAGCCCAGCTACAGCCAACTGAGTAGAATCTGGCCAAGGAGCAGAATTATGGGGACATAATAAAATGGTTGTTTGAAACCTATGGTTTGGGCAGACTTGTTACACAACAGTAGATAACCAAAATATACGGAGACCAACATCAAGTAAGTTATATTCAAAGACTTGATTAAGATTGCAAATTAGAAAATAAAATAAGTATTATCAATATAAATCATCATTTAAAAAAATAAGTCATAATTATAAACATGTCCTAATTCTAGAATAAAGAAGTAATTGAATGTTGGATTTTGGGGTGACAAAATTTTGTGATATGACATCATTATTTGACTTTTGCACCCCAGTGGTGAAAAAGGTTATTTTTGCAAAAATATTTCTGAAGGCTTTATCATTTTTTACCAGGGTCCTCGATTAAGAAGCTGTTATGCAACCTATTCTTTTGTGAAGCACTTATCCTGATTTACTATCTCTGTCAGTTTCTCCTCCTCTGTTGTTAAGGGCCTGACTCTGTCACATTTTCCCTGGGCTTTCCTCCAATATCACTTTCATCAACTTCACAACAACCGCATCTTTTTTTTTAAGGTTTTCAGTTTTACTTTGCAATCTACTTGCATCATATTTCTCGATATTTATCAATATTTACAACCACCAGACAGACATGAAGAAAAAGAGGCTGAAATGTGAGGCAGGCAAAGAAATTCGCATGGGGAAATAGGAATGCTTGAATGGAAATAGGTTGTCGAGAATGGTCAGTTCCTAAGAGCACAAATGTGGTTTATCTGAGTAGCCTGTTCACTGGAGAAGGGGCTCTCCTAGTGAGTATATCACACAAGGTGATCAAAAGTGTGTTCCAGCACGCACGTCATGTTGTACTGCATTGATCTGGTCAGGGATCTGTCTCTGCTCCACTATGTTCTGTGTGTGTGTGTGCGTGTGTCCCTTCTGCTTACATAGTAACTCGCATTTGGTTTTCATCTGTGAACCTGAACTGAACTGAGGAGAGAGAAAGAAAGTAATGCTTTTTTAAGAATGAGGGAGTCAGAAGTTTTGTTCTGAAATGAATAAATTTGCCATTAACTCTAAAATTCCAATAATATTAAGAATTTTCTTTTCTTTCTTTTTTTTTTTTTTTTGTTTTTTGGTTGAAGTTTGCAAGTGGAACAGGCATGTCAAATGAAGAACTATACCCAAATCCCATTGGATTAGAATATCTTACAAATAATTATGTTTTCTTTTATATACAAACAAATGTGGCCATCTAGTTTAAAATATTCATTTTTAGTGATAAATGAGGAAAGCAGTGGCTACATACATAAGATTCTCACGTCTACAAACTAAAACTAAAGCATGATGTATTTTTAAAAAATAATTTTCAGAAGGTGCACCATAATGGAAAACTGTCCAAATTTCAAAGAGCTGTCCAAATGTCCAAGTATCAACTAACTGGGATATTTATTTGGAATTACTGCTGCTGGTAGATAAGCCTCAAAACATGGTGGGGAAGAGGGATGCTTGATTTTAGTTTTGTGTGAACGGTGCTAAATAATGAAAACATTTAAAATGAGTGCCACATTTAAGGAACTTTACTTGCAACATTGTAAACATCAAACAACCATTTGAAATTTTTCACGAGTAGAAATCTAGCTTTACCCTTCAGGAAAAAAAGCTTTCCCCTTTAAATGGCAAGTTATCCTAAAAGTGTCCAAAAGTCACATTGTGGGGATAGGACAGAAAGAACCACTGGGGAGGCAGTTATAGCAAATCCGACCAACCAGTGCCCTGTCCGGTTTGTGAAAGATCAGACAGATCCTAGTGGGTGGGGATCCCCTGACCAGCTGAGAAACACCACTGGCCAAAGTGCAAATTCACTCCACTTTTCTGAAAAGCAGGTTAGCAGTATGTATCTAGAGTCTGAAAATGTTACTTTGCTGCTGGGGATCTGTCTTAGGGAAATATTTAGAGACATGCAAAACATATTTACGCACAAAGATTTCATTATGGCATTATTGAGACTAGCGACTGAAATATCTCGTAGTATGGGAATGTTTACATGTATAATGGAACATTATGCAAACGTTCAAGTTCTACTTTCAAAGACTATTTAATGATTCGGGAAATGCTCTTATTATAACTTCTGAGAAAGCAAAATACGAAACGGTATTGTAAGTACTATAAAGTTTATGGGGAGTGCATTTCTCTACATACAGGTAGAGCTTAACTCGAAATACTAAAATGTTATGTGTATCCTTGGGTGGTAGAAGGAGCCAAAATAGATCATTTTTTTCTTCATTACAATTTGATGTATTTTCCAGGGCAAGTTTCTTGTTTGTTTTTTGTTTTTTTAATTTATCTATTTTCATTTATAACCAGTAAAAGGGAGTAAAATGGGAAAAGATCAAGGACACCAGTATAAACTTATCCAATGCTTATACTAATGCTACATGTAAAATAATAGAATGTATATTTTGAATCCTCCAACTGAAACACACAGACAGGCAATGATTTCATGAACTCAAGAGCTATTTCAAATTCTTCTTTATTATCAGAGTTGCTAATTTCTGGTGATGCCTAGAATTGATAGGCTCGTGTGCAAATATTTCTGATCAAATTACATGTCTTTGCAGTGACTATGGTTCAAGCTGTTTCACCAAGTCCTTAATGGACTGATCTTTGCTAGTCGAAGTCCAGGAGCCCCATGAGAATTTTAGAAAAGGTTTAGCACTCTAAGTAATTCTTATTGCAGTCCAGTCACACAAGGACCAAGATCCCACCATTGAATACACTCTCGTATGAGGTTAGGCGTGCAGATGGAGGACTGCCAAGGAGACATTTTATAGGAAAATGTCAGAAATTATGAAATGTGGGTCATCATTTGTAAGTGAAAAGGGGGATCAAATTAAATAAGGTTTAAGTAAAAAAAAACCACACAAGGACAAAACCATAAAAAGAATCTTTTTGAAAGAAGGTTAACAACCTCTGGCCGATCAGGAGAAAGACAATCAGAAAAGATGAAATAGTATTATTATAGAGTCAATAAGCATGTATTGGCTACCCACCGAGCGCAGACCCTGTGCTCACAATGAGAGACCCGCACCCTCACTTGGAGGCCACAAAGCAACAGTGATGCTTTCATTCATTCACTTGGTTGTCATTTACTGAGCTGCTACCACGCATCGGGCCCACACAGAGCAATTAATATCTCTGATCTCAGGTTGTCACTGAAACGCTGTCGGGCTGATACTGTAGGAAGAACGTGAGGTCAGGACAAGTGAAGACACTCGGAGTCACAGAGCGGAAAAGCTGCCATTTGAAAGAGTCTGCTTAGAGAATGCCAAACACCGATCATGAACAGCACTTCCTAGAGAGTTCCGTCAGAATTCATCCAATGAGTTTAGCCTATGATCACGATGATAGCAGCCCTAAATGGATGATTACTAGGTGCCGCGCATATGTAGTCCTCAGGCAGGACTTGGAGGTCTGTCTACACTCTCTCCGACACTATGTCTATCCAACTGTCTAGGTAAAACCAAATAACAGCAACAACCAAGCCAAGTGTCATCCCAGATTCCCACCTCACTCACAGGGACTCGGTTTCTAAATGCCATAAACACCACCACTTTAATAGCTCGTCCATGCCTCCCATCCTCTTTATCCTCAAAGCCACACCTGAGTGCAGCCACACCAACCTCTCTCTTGGGTGGACCATGGTGACAGCTTCTGACCTGGTCTCCCTGCCAGTCCGCTCCGCCTTCGCCAAGCCTCTGTCTTTCTGTCTTTCCTTTTTTTTAAAGATTTTATTTTTCTATTTGAGAGAGAGCGCCGAACGAGAAAGAGAGAGCACGAGCAGGGGGAACGGCAGGCAGAGGGAGAAGCAGGCTCCTTGCTGAGCAGGGGAGCCCGACGTGGGGCTCGATCCCAGGACACTGGGATCACGACCGGAGCCAAAGGCAGATGCTTAACCAACTGAGCCACCCAGGCACGCCCAGAGTGTTCTTTCTAAAACACAGATTCCAATAGGTCTCCCCCGGAGTCATCCTTCGAACCTTCAGAAACAAATCTGCACCTGGAACCCATAGATCCCTGTGAGGCCGCTGTGTTCTGGCCGCGTTCAACCTCCTGCCCTTCTCTGGGCTCAGGATGTTCACACCTGTCTCGAGGTCCTTGAACATGTTTCTGCCTCTTTTTCCTAAGCTTATAAACCCAACCCACTCCACCCTTTTCCCGTCCTGGCTGACTGCTGCTAGGCACTGATGATGGGGCTTTTGGCATCATGAGAAGCTTTTCTTGATGTTCTTCCTTGCTGCCGATTCTAGGTTCTCTTCTAGCCAGCAGACTTCTACTTTGAAACTCACTTCTTAATTTAATGATTCACGTCCCTCCCTCACACTCTGACCTCCTTGAGGCCAGAGTCCTTGGCTCCTCTGCCAGCCCTCAGCCCCCCACCGTGCCTGGCCCCTAGTTAGGACTTAATTAACATTCATAAGCTTGCTCATTTTGAGCCCGGCTTCTTCCGCAAGGGATTTGAGGGAACTTGCACAAAAAACATACAAAGTGAAGAAAAAAAAATTAAAGCAGGACCAAGGAAATTATAAAATCTAAGTAGAATAAGGACCAGAAAGGAGGAACAGGTGAACAGTTGTTGGCAAAGGGCTAAAAAATTGTCCTGGGATATTTATTTAATCAATTTCTGGATATAGCTAATACTGAGATCATAGCACACCCCTTTTAGGGCACATCACATTATTTCCCTAAATCAAAACAAGCATTATTAAAAAGCATGGAAAATGGTTTCCCGAAAGTTTTTGGGCTTGGGATTCTGAAGCCATGTTTGTTTTTTACAACTTTCCCTTTATTTTTGCATGCCAAGCTCTCAGAGAATAGGGAACATGCCATTTTAGCGAGTTCTTCCGCACCCAGCACCGTAATACATAGGAATACCTAAGTTTGTTTGTTTTAACATTCCCTTATTCATAAGGGCAAGATTCTTTTTTTTTTTTAAGTTTTTTTTTTTAAGTAATCTGTACACCGAGCGCAGGGCTCGAACTTACAACCCAGAGATCAAGAGTTGCCCGCTCCACTGACTGAGCCCACCAGGCGCCCCAGGGTAAGATTCTTGAGCACATAAATACAACAGCAAGCAACTTTATCTTCAAGGACATTTCCTCTTTAAACTGGTAGAAGCCAGTTATAAATCAGAAAACTAAAAGCACTTGGTAAAATTAGCACAGGTGATTCATGGCAGGAGCTGTTCCTCTACAAGGACTAAAACCGGATGACGACTCATAAGACTAATTTTTTAAATGTATCGACTATCCACACTAATTTCTTTTTAAGGCAGTTTAATTCTAAAACACCCTTCCGTGAATTGAAGGGAGCTTTTCAGTTACACGAATCAATATATATCTAGAAGGTGTCTCCCACAAAACCACCTCAGGTCCCTTATTTTGAAGACCCCACCATAGACCCTCTTAGAAGAGTCCTGACTTTCGCCCACCCTGCTTGTCTAGTTCAGAGTTACGAAGAACCCGAGTCGTGTATGTCCTTTCACGTTGTCAGGCCTCTCCTGCTTGGTGTAAAAAAGAATATGCTGGAGAGGGGCTGAGAGTCACGGCAAGGAGCGTGAGCCTGATGCTGGCCCACCTTGTCTTGTTCTAGTGACTTCCAAAACCTGATCCACTGTATAAGAAATGCCATGCTTGATGAAAAGGAGAGACATAGGTCTAACTAGCTTCTGTTTTGGTAACTTCTCTAATTCCACGCCCACACGTGGACAAGTAGGCACCAACTGAGCCACGTGAACAACTGGCAAGAAGTAAATGCTCGTAAGTGTCTGTTCAGCCGATGAACGGTTTTCATTCGTCCACCTTCAGTTCCACGCTGACGAAATCCAAGTTCAGCCAAAAGCACTCTGACATCTTCCTTAGCATCCTGGCCTCTTTACGGGCTTGTGAGCAGCTATTGTTACTCTCTTGAAACACTAAGAAGAGCCACTTCTGTAGTAGCTCTATATAGAACATATATAGTGGCTATCTATAGAATATAGAATATTCATTCTTTGAGGGGAGAGCTTGGACTTTAAATTCCAGAGCATAGGAAGGTAACGTAAAGACGTTTGCTTTCCAGGCACCCGGAAATTTCACCTGAGGACATTCCAATTCCATGTGGCAAATACTTGCTAAGGCTCCAGTAAGACCAAAGGAGGATACTATGAGAAACAAAGATGAAAAAGGAATAATCCGATTGCAGGAAGCTGAAGAGCCCCCAACACTGTGCCTGGCACATGGTGAGCATTCGGGGGGGTTGATATTTTTTCTATATTAGTGGGACACCTATAATAGTAAAGTGAATGCAGTAATGTTGGAAAAGAGGTACAAAGCAAATGTTCTGGGCAGATGCTTCTGGATAACATTCACCAGTACTGGAGGGACTGGGAGAGCTTTCTTGAGGAGGTGGCATTTAGGCGATGGCATGAGCGATGAAGGGCCTGTTTGGGATTTGTAAGCAGCCTGCAGAGACTCATACACAGGACACACGGCAGGTCCACGGTGATAGCATCGGCGCATGCGCTGGGCCCAGAGGAGGAGGTCTGTGTTAGGATGGTAATTAAGTGGGCAGTGTGAGTATAGGCTGAATGCTGGAGACAGGAGGCCAGGGGAGGAGTTAGGAAACTAAAGCAAATTTCATTGTTCCTTGGGGATTTTAAGAGCCAGAGAACGACATTTCAGGGCAAAGGAAGCCTGGAAGAACATTCTCTTTTTCCCCCCTCCTCTCACTTACAAAAGTATTATCATGGTAGCAGTGTAAAGTACTCTTCATAATCATACTGTAAAGCACAATGTTGAAAAAACAGTAAAAGAAAATGTAAATCTTAAACGTGGACTTTAAACAGTGGGACTTGAATACTTTTCGACCTCTCAAAATGTGTTATTTATTGATGGGGAAACATTAAATCAAACTGTTTGCAATTAGAAAGCTCACAGTAATTGAACTCCGCACTCTCGAAGCCACATGATGACCATGATTAATTTAACATCGTAGGAGGCTCTTCATAAAACTCTGACTGTACTGAAGCCCTAGCTTTCTATATTGCTGGTTTCATTCCCTTCAAGAGATTATGGAATATCAGAAGTCTTATCTACAGTACTAATGCCGTGTGTTTCTCTGAAGAGCTTCAGGCACTGTACTGCTTTAATTAAATCTCCTAATGTTTTTGCGAAGTTGGCAAGGGATCAGCAGAAGGTGAGTCATCGAAAAGTATCCAACTAGAAGACTGGACCAGAGGACCTACTTTTAGATGAAACCCACTTTTATTATTATTGTTCCCATTTCACCAATGAGGAAATGGAGTTATTATTCCGAGAAGGAAGATGAGCTATCCTCCATTTTCACTGAAGGCAAAACACACGGCTGTAGGCTCTATAAGCATTTGCTGGAAGACCTTTAAAAATCGTACAAGAACCGTGACCTCTGAGGTTTCTCCTTCGAGAGCCAACCAACGTTTATGAATAGATACCTAAAATGTGCACCAAAGAGAATATACATTGCCCCTTTCTTGCAAATGAACACAAGACAAGGATCCCAATTTATCATCATGTCCACTCTCTTAGCTTTAATGGACTAGTTGACCAGAAGTTTGGCTAAGTTCTTTCCGTGGCTTCCTTCTCTATATCCCTAAGCTTCCCCAGGCAACACTGGAAAGAAGAGTGGGCACTGGTCTTTAGGAGATAATCCTGGGAGTACAGCTGGTTGGGTTGAAGACACAGTACAAATTGCAGAGCTAGAAAAAATTGAAAAGAGTAGAGAACAGAACAAGTCCTGACTCTTGGTTCTACCCTTAGGGTAGTGGTATTGATTCAAAAGTCAGAGGGTGAAAAACAAACACACATGTAGTTATCACCTAGGCTCCTGTTTATAAACCAACTCCACTTCTAATAAAGGAACTGAAAAGGCTCACACCACTTTACCAGACCATGACACCGCTGTCTCAATCTAACCACCTTCTGACATCCCAGAGAATGCAGTCATGGCTCCCAGAAAAACAGAGATCCCAGTTTGAAAAAAAAAATGCATGAAAAAGGTAAATGCTGTTGTTTTAGGCAATAATTTCATATCATTGAAGTCTTAAAAACAAATGAAGACATGAATAGTGAAATCCTATGGCAATATTTGGTTGGTTGTAAGATGGTTATATTGATCCAGACTATGCTTAAAATTGTTTGGTTTCTCATAAAACTGAGAAGGCAAAATCAAAAATTTTGATGAGAACTTGTGGACCCTCAAGTTGGGGGAAAATATCTCTAAAAGACAGACTTTTTAAATGGAACTAGGGAAGAAGGCAAGATGACAGATTTTGCCTACTCCTAAAAAAGTGTGGCACCTGACACAGAAACCTCTTTTTTGGGAAAGACTAGTATTCGATGTACTAAAAATAAAATAACAAACGGCTTATTTCTACTCCGGAAAATGGATTTACTACAATAGGATCAAGGGCAAATCTAATAACTTCATGGGTCATAGAGCAATAATCTCTCCTTCCCAATCTTTGAGATGGCAGGGGAACAAAAAAATGCTCTAATGGAATTAATTCTCTAGATAAAAAGACTTACCAAATTAGGAAAAATCTCTATAGCCAAATAACACATTTTTAATTAACCAAGCCCTAGTCACATACCCGTATTTAAATATAAAGGGAATGTAATTGCTTATGTATTTTCCCCATAAAAATAAGGTGCCCTAAAAGATTTAGAAAGGTTTATCTAGTGCTATATTTTTTAAGTTTATTTTGTTTTTATTTATTTTATTTTTATTTTTAAAGAGAGCAAGTACATGCACATGCATGAGCAGGGTTGGGGCGTAGGGACAGAGGGAGAGAGAGAATCTTAAGCAGGCTCCACACCCAACAGGGAGCCCACCTAAGTGTTTGATCTCATGACCTTGAGATCATGACCTGAGCCGAAATCAAGAGTCCCCCGCTTAAACGACTGACCCACGCAGGTGCCCCAACACAATATTTTAATTTGGCATCTCAATCATTACTGTCACCTGCTTCCTAAGAATTCACAGAAAGCATGTTTTTAAATATTGTCCAATACAAGTATTTATCTATGTATTTATTTACAATTATGCAAGCAAAAGTTTCCTTTTACTGCAGTTCTGACCTATTTCAACAATATTGCCAGTGTATCAAAGGACTATAATTTTAATCTCTTCTTTGGATAGATTTATCTTTGTAGCTTTAATAATTTCAGTAAATTCCCTAAATAAAAAAGTCATTTTCAAGTCAAATTACAAGTCTGCTAAAACACGTCAAATTGCGAAATGTGTCTAAATAAGGTATGTGTTTTTGTTTTGTTTTGAAGTAGGCTCCATGCCCATTGTAGAGCCCAACACTGGGCTTGAACTCATGACCCCTAGATCAAGACCTGAGCCAAGATCAACAGTCAGACACTTGACAGACTGAGCCACAGGCCTCTCTATATAAGGTACAGTTTTGAATTTAATTAATAGCTGTAAAGTAAGTAAAATCAATAATTTATTAAATATTATAAACATTTTTAATTAACATATATAAATTTCAGTTAACATTAAATGCAATTTGATCTCAGAATTTTTGAGCAGAAAAAGACCATGGAGATTATCGAATTAGATGACTTCACTTTCAGGTGCAAACTGATGCTTAATCTTTTGAAGGCCAGACAGCCTAGACTAGAACCAGTCTCCTAAGTTGTCAGGCAAGTGTTTCTTTTCTTTAACCGCGCAGATATTTACTATAAACATCACATTACGTTATCCTGTGTCCATTAGTGTGGAAGTACTATTCAGAGGTAACATCACTCATTGGCCGAAGGAAGAAGCTACAATTTTCTAGGACCAGAAAATCCTATCCCAACTCCACTGTTGATTGGATGACATCAAGCAAGCCATTTAATTGCACGGCACTTTCCTCTTCCTAATTATAAAAATAAGGGCTCCAGTAATTTAGACTTTCCTACTTAAATTGGTTGTTGCAATAAGTAGTAATAAAAATAACTCTAAAGCATACAGCATATCTAAGTGCAAACGAAATACTTAATAGCAAAAACTTATCTGCACTATATTTAAACCAAGGAGTAATAACTGCTTTCAGTTGTAATTAGGAGGGAGTATATATTAGCTGCTGTGTGTCCTTATAACATCTGAACAAGCTAATGCAGGGGTATTTCTAACAAGTTCAGTAGCTCCTAGTTTTTCATCATTTTTCTTCATGATGACCTAAGCCAGATAGTAATTATTAGTTGAGAATAAACGAGGAATCTTTGACTTCTAAAATGCACCCCGCTTCTAGCAGAGAGAAGCGTTAACAAACTGCCTATAGTGTTACTAACAGAATCAGCAAATTTTACTGTAGAATCATCCTGTGACTGATACATGCAGAGCATAAACCCTACCAAGTACTATTCCCTAACAGTAAACTATAGTTTCCTGGGCGACACGTAAAATCATCTAGCCTAAGCTGACCTTTAAGAGACAAACAAAAACTTATCAACCAGATTCTCTTGGATAAAAAAATAGATCTTGCAACTGGGAGCGATAGAAAGAATGAATAAGTAGCATTGAACAGCATTGTATAACACAAATTTTTGTAGAAGAAAATGTATCTACTTTGCAGAAAGAATAATCGGAAAGAAAATAGCCAGATACTAATACGGGTCATTTCTAGGGGATGGAATTTTAAAATATTTTTTTTCTTTTTCTCCTTTGTGCTTATCTGTTTTAGAATGTGAATTAATTTTGTTGCCTTAAGAGGTTACTTTTAATGGAAAAAAAATTGCTGGTCTCTTGTGTGGAGGCAGTTAGGGACTATGATGGCCACAGGAGGCAGAAATAGGAGGGCTTGCAATGCAAGGCAGTGGTCTTGCTAGACACGTGGCTGGATCTGAGGTCCCCATGTCCTGATGGTGGCTTTGGGTAATGAGAGGCAGCACACACAGAGAAAGTCTGGGGAGGCCACTTTGCTGTGAGCTTGCCATACCCAGGAAGGACCGAAGGGCCGAGTTGGGAATGGTTTCTCCCATTCTTAGCTTGTACCTGGCATGCATCCTTTACCCACGATTTCCATTTCTGGATGGTAGGTCTCCGTCTTAAATTTAAACAAGCATTGCTTTCAGTGTTTAATTACAATTTAATGGAAATACTACTCGCATTCAAATTAGCTTTTAGTTTTCGCATCACGAGTGTGCATGCAAGTTATTGTGTCATTATAATCTCATGTTATAATGGCTTCATAATGCAAGTCCCTACAGGGTTGAATTAGTAGTTTCCTATGGTAATCGCCCATCACTATAATATCATAATCACATAAGCACAGTCCCCACATGCTTCCACCGCAATCATTTTGACATTGTAAGAGCATTTTAATAGTATTAGCATAGATTCTCTGGAGAAATCATCTCATTGTCACTGCATTACCATATAAGATTAATTGTGGTATGAAAGCTTTAAAAAAAAAATGATGCTCAGCAAGAAAGCATTTCACTTTTCCAAAGGTCACTGCATTTTGCACTAAGGTTTGTGACACAACCCTTCATTGAAGACACTCCCTTTGCACCATGGACATTTTTTGTTTTGGTCTGTTTTTCTTCTTGTTTGTTTGCTTAGGACTCTAACAGTCATCACTAGGTTAGCCCCTCTCTGTGCTAGAGAAAGAAACAGCCATAGTCCCTGTCCTCAAGAAGTTTACAATTTAATCAGGTTTGCAACAAGTTATATGCGGCATATAGGTCAGCACACTGAATACTGATAGGATGGGGCGCTGGGGTGGCTCAGTCACTTAAGTGTCTGCCTTCCACTCAGCTCAGGAGCCTGGGGTCCCAGGATCGAGTCCCGCGTGGGGCTCCCGGCTCAGTGGGGCGTCTGCTTCTCCCTCTGACCCAACCCCTCTCCTGCTCTCACACTCTCTATACTAAATAAATAAATAAATAAAATCTTAAAAAAAAAAAAGAAGTAAGTAGGATAAACAAAGTACTTGGAAGTAACTGGCATTACTGTGAGAGCAAACCACGCAAGGTTGAAAAGAAATGGTTGATTATTTTTTTAATGATTTTTTTTATTATATTATGTTAGTCACCATACAGTACATCCCCGATTCCGATGCAAAGTTCGATGCTTCATTAGTTGCGTATAACACCCAGTGCACCATGCAATACGTGCCCTCCTTACTACCCATCACCAGTCTATCCCATTCCCCCACCCCCCTCCCCTCTGAAGTCTTCACTTTGTTTCTCATAGTCCATAGTCTCTCATGTTTCATTCCCCCTTCTGATTACCCCCCCTTTCTTTATCCCTTTCTTCCCCTACCGATCATCCTAGTTCTTATGTTCCATAGATGAGAGAAATCATATGATAATTGTCTTTCTCTGCTTGACTTAGAAATGGTTGATTATTCTAAGGGTTAAACCTATTAAACATAAGGATTGTGTGGCAGAAACGGAGCGCACGTTATCAGGGCTCACAAGAGTCTGGCTGGCGTCTTTGTCCTCACTGAGCCTGAGCAGAAGGAAGACCACCTTAGTCACCAGCGTGGACATGGACACAGCCCCAGTCCCAGCCACGGCGCAAGCCGAAAGCACAGCTTAGGGAGCGCCTCCTCTGTATGCATCGCTCCCGCTTTGAGTGGAGAGAGTGGAAGCCGGACCCGGGTCATTGCAAAGCGAGTAAGCACAGACTGTCTACCAAAGCATCAGATCGAGGGCCCAAGGAAGGAAACGCCTGCTCAGAAAAGCACTGCCCAGCCCCTAATACTCTCCCTGGGTTGAAGCCACAGTGTAAAATGACTCCGTTGTGTCAGTGACAAATGGCACACGCTGCAGAGACTGGCAGGGTGTTGTGTTCCTGGGTGGGGCCTCTAACCCTCTGGTACTGTCTGGGGACACCACGGGAGAATTGCAGACGGAGGATCCTATCGCTCAAGGACTCCTCTCTACTCCGCGTCTAGGCGAGAACAACGTTGCAGCCAGCCATCAGCACCCTGACTGTCCTGTAGCAGCCGCGCGGCAAGAGCTGACAACGGACGCATGACTAAATTAGTACGATTGGAAGGAACGTGCAGGTTTCAGAGCTGCCGTGGGTCTGACGGGGCATACGTCCGCTCCCATAGCATCAACAGCGGAGGAATTCACAACTGGCAATGTCTCCTGGATTATGAAAGACCTGCTTGCCTTCTTGTTCTGATAGATGACAGCATTCTGAGGAGTGATGCTTGCTAATTTCCCTTTTCTTGAGCCGCGTGGTCCTGGGAGATCTCATAACTACTCAGTGGCTCCGTTTCCGAAAAGAAGTAATACTGCTTTTTTAATTGGAACACAATGAGGGTAAAGATTGCTCTCTAAGTGCTCAAAACTACATCTACCAACAAGCTGTGAAGCAATTTAAACTTATTACATAAACAAAATTAGCTGCCCTTCCTTTAGAAGTTATTTTTAATTTCATAGGTAAAGTCTATGACACCTGCTACCCTATTCTTCCTTGAGTTCTTGTTGAGGCATCCCTATGTAATGAAGCTCTTCCGGCTCATTCTTCACAGCGACATCTGCCATTGTGAAGTCCTATCAAAATTTACTTTTATTGCCTTTGATTACCAGTGTTTATTATTATTTGCTTTGTCATGAGACATACAGATGAAAAGTCAAGAATCAAGGATGGGATGTTTGAATCCAAATGCACTCCCCCTACTAACACAAATTTTATTTATTTTGCAAAATATACCTTGATGCTGCTTACAAAAATGTCCTCGTTTTCCTTTCTCATTCAAATGTATTAAAAGCAACAGAAAGCAGTCCTGATCATGTTCAAGAGGGTTAATCTTTTATTTGATACAAACAACAGTCAGTAGCTTTTTACTATCTGGAGTGCCCCCAAACATTAATGCTGAACTGTTATATTTCAAAAATGGAAGAAGGCAAAGAGATGGGACAACAGAATGCTCTTATGAACATATCACTATGTCCCCGACAGGGAGAAATGCTAGACCTTCATCAGTAGCATAAAGATTTCAAAAAGTTGATATGACCAAAAATGTGTCTTTCAGCAAACTTAGCACGCAAGCCTCAGTTTCCTCCCAGATAAAACAAAGGAGTTAAACAAGGTGACCTCCAAATTTCCTTCCAGATACAAATTCCAAGATTCTAGGCAAAAAGGCAGTAATTGACCTCTAACCGACCTCTGCAGTGGCACCCCATGAGTTCACCTTGTTTAGACATTAGATAAATGGGGATATTAAGGTCGTAGAAAAGCAGGCAGAACATTTCTGTAAAAGAAATGAGTAACTTTTCTAATGAAGACATACAAATGGCTAACAGACACATGAAAAAATGTTCAAAATCATTAGCCATCAGGGAAATTCAAATCAAAACCACACTGAGATACCACCTTACACCAGTTAGAATGGCAAAAATTGACAAGGCAAGAAACAACAAATTTTTTTTTAAAGATTTTATTTTATTTATTCGACAGAGATAGAGACAGCCAGCGAGACAGGGAACACAAGCAGAGGGAGTGGGAGAGGAAGAAGCAGGCTCATTGAGGAGGAGCCTGATATGGGGCTCGATCCCATAACACCGGGATCACGCCCTGAGCTGAAGGCAGGCGCTTAACCGCTGTGCCACCCAGGCGCCCCAAGAAACAACAATTGTTGGAGAGGATGTGGAGAAAGGGGATCCTTCTTACATTGTTGGTGGTAATGCAAGTTGGTATAGCCACTCTGGAAAACAGTGTGGAGGTCCCTTAAAAATTTAAAAATGGAGCTACCCTATGATCCAGCAATTGCACTACTGGGTATTTACCCTAAAGATACAGACATAGTGAAGAGAAGGGCCATATGCACCCCAATGTTCATAGC
>NC_048232.1:14865252-14867290 GCF_002007445.2 Ailuropoda melanoleuca | reverse complement strand
GATGCTTCATTAGTTGCGTATAACACCCAGTGCACCATGCAATACGTGCCCTCCTTACTACCCAATCATCAGCCTATCCCACTCCCCCACCCCCTCCCCTCTGAAGCCCTCAGTTTGTTTCTCAGAGTCCATAGTCTCTCATGCTTCATTCCCCCTTCTGATTACGCCNGATTACCCCCCTTTTCTTTATCCCTTTCTTCCCCTACCGATCATCCTAGTTCTTATGTTCCATAGATGAGAGAAATCATATGATAATTGTCTTTCTCTGCTTGACTTATTTCACTTAGCATTATCTCCTCCAGTGCCGTCCATGTTGCAGCAAATGTTGAGAATTCGTACTTTTTGATAGCTGAATAATATTCCATTGTATATATGGACCACATCTTCTTAAACCAGTCATCTGTTGAAGGGCATCTCGGTTCCTTCCACGATTTAGCTATTGTGGACACAGCTGCTACGAACATTGGGGTGCATATGGCTCTTCTCTTCACTATGTCTGTATCTTTGGGGTAAATACCCAGTAGTGCAATGGCTAGATCATAGGGTAGCNAGTGCAATGGCTGGGTCATAGGGTAGTTCAATTTTTAACTTTTTAAGGGACCTCCACACTGTTTTCCAGAGTGGCTGTACCAACTTGCATTCCCACCAACAATGTAGGAGGGATCCCCTTTCTCCACATCCTCTCCAACAATTGTTGTTTCTTGCCTTGTCTATCTTTGCCATTCTAACTAGTTTAAGGTGGTATCTCAGTGTGGTTTTGATTTGAATTTCCCTGATGGCTAATGATTTTGAACATTTTTTCATGTGTCTGTTAGCCATTTGTACATCTTCATTGGAAAAGTGTCTATTCATATCTTCTGCCCATTTTATGATTTGTTTATTTGTTTCCCATGTATTGAGTTTGAGAAGTTCTTTGTAGATCTTGGATACCAGTCTTTTATCTGTAGTATCATTTCCAANCCATATTCATTAGAGAAATCGGTCTGTAATTCTCCTTTTTGAGGGGGTCTTTGCCTGGTTTGGGGATCAAGGTAATATTAGCCTCATAGAATGAGTTTGGTAGCTTTCCTTCTGTTTCTATTTTTTGAAATAGCTTTAGGAGAATAGGTATTATTTCTTCTTTGAATGTTTGGTAGCATATCCTGGGAAAACCATCCAGTCCTGGTGTTTTGTTTTTTGGAAGGTTTTTTAATCACTGTTTCAATGTCTTCATAATTAATTGGCCTGTTTAAAAAATCAATTTCTTCCTGTTTTAGTCTTGGTAGTTTATAGGTTTCCAGGAAGGCCTCCATCTCTTCCAGATTGTTTAGTTTTTTGGCATATAGCTGTTGATAAAAGTTTCTAATAATCCTTGCAATTTCAATGGTGCTGGTCGTGACCTCTCCCTTTTCAGTCATAATTTTAATAATCTCAGTCCTTTCTCTTTGTTTTTGGACAAGTTTTGCCAGTGGTCTATCAATTTTATGGATTCTCTCAAAGAACCAGCTTCTAGTCCTGTTGATCAGCTCTACTGTACTCCTGGTTTCTAATTCATTAATTTCTGCTCTAATCTTGGTCAGCTGCTTTCTCATGCATGGATTAGGCCTGTCCCTCTGTTGCTGTTCCAGCTTCTTGAGGTGAGAATATAAAAACTGCATTTTAGATTTTTCTGTNCATTTTAGATTTTTCTATTCTTTTGAGTGAGGCTTGGATGGCTATGTATTTCCCCCTTAGGACTGCCTTTGCAGTATCCCATAGGTTTTGGACCGTTGTGTATTCATTCTCGTTGGTCTCCATAAATTGTTTAATTTGTTTTTTGATTTCCTGGTTTATCGAGTCATTCTTGAGCAGGATGGTTCTTAGCCTCCAAGTGTTTGAGTTTCTTCCAGGTTTTTCCTTGTGGTTGAGTTCTAATTTCAGGGTGTTGGCGTCTGAGGATATGCAGGGAATAATTTCAGTGTCTTGGTATCGGTTGAGACCTGTTTTGTGACCCAGAACATGGTCTATTCTTGAGAATGTTCCATGGGCATTAGAATAGAATGAGTATTCTTTGGTACTG
>NC_048232.1:14778558-14864923 GCF_002007445.2 Ailuropoda melanoleuca | reverse complement strand
TCCTTTAAGAATGATATAGTGCCCTTCTGTATCTCTAACTATAGTCTTTAGTTTAAAATCCAGTCTGTCTGATATGTGAATTGCTACCCCCGCTTTCTTTTGAGGTCCATTGGCATGAAAGATGGTATTCCATCCCTTTACTTTCAGTCTGAATGTATCTTTAGGTTCAAAATGAGTCTCTTGTAGACACCAAATGGATGGGTCATNTCGAGTATGGCATTCAAAGCCTTTGATTCTTTGCTTAGTTTTTGCCAGGGTGTTCTGTCTATTTCTGATAGTGGGGTGTTGAGGTCCCCTACTATTACTGTGTTCTTATCTATATGTCTCTTTATTTTGGTTAAGAGTTGGCTTGTGTATCTTGCTGCTCCCCTGTTGGGGGCATATATATTAATAATTGTCATATCCACTTGTTGAATACTTCCTTTAAGAATAATATAGTGCCCTTCTGTATCTCTCTCTATGGCCTCTAGTTTAAAATCCAGTCTATCTGATATGAGAATTGCTACTCCAGCTTTCTTTTGAGGTCCATTTGCGTGGAAGATGGTACTCCATCCCCTTACTCTAAGTCTGAATGCATCTTTGGGTTCAAAATGAGTCTCTTGTAGACAGCAAATGGATGGGTCATGTCTTTTTATCCAGTCTGCTACCGTATGGTGCTTTATGGGAACATTTAGGCCATTTACATCGAGACTGATTATTGCGAGATATGATTTTAATGATGCCATGTTGCTTGTAAAGTCTTTGTTTCTATAGATTGTGACTTTCTGTTCTGTATCACTCTTGGGGCCTTTTTACTTTGATAGAACCCCCCCTTAATATCTCCTGTAGGGCTGGTTTTGTGGTCACAAAATTGGTCAATGACTGACGATTCTGGAAGGTCTTTATCTCTCCATCAATTCTGAATGACAGCCTTGCTGGATAAAGGCTATAGATTGTGACTTTCTGTTCTGTATCACTCTTGGGGCCTTTTTACTTTGATAGAACCCCCCCTTAATATCTCCTGTAGGGCTGGTTTTGTGGTCACAAAATTGGTCAATGACTGACGATTCTGGAAGGTCTTTATCTCTCCATCAATTCTGAATGACAGCCTTGCTGGATAAAGGATCCTTGGCTGCATGTTTTTCTCTGAAGGTTTGTCGTGGTTGAGCTTGGGAGGGGTCCTCTCTGCCTCTTGGACACGAAAGCTTGTTTCCTTTGCTAGATTAGGGAAGTTTTCATCTACAATTTGTTCAAATATCTCTTCTAGACCTATGGTTTTTTCCACCCTTGGGGATGCCGATGATTCTGACATTGGAACGTTTCACTGGGTCAGTAATCTACCGTACCCTACATTCTTGAGATTGCATTTTTTTGAGCCACGTTTCTATTTTAGCTTTCTCTTCTACTAACCCATCCTCCATTTCACCGATACGTTCTTCTGCCTCATTCACCCTGGCCATCAGAGCATCTAGTTTTGACTGCATTTGATTCATAGAATTTTTAATTTCTGCCAGATTTGGTTATATCCATATCCGTTAGCTCTGTGGCAGAGGCCACAGACTCATTGTCTTTTCTTTGCTGGGAGGGATTTCTCCTTCTCGTCATTCTGATGAGGAGAGGTTGCGGGGTTGTCCAGAGCCCAAATTATTGACCAGGACCCAGGCAGTGCACCCTTGTTTTATAGGGACCTTCGGGATGTGGGCTTCTCTCCTTCTCGTCATTCTGATGAGGAGAGGTTGCGGGGTTGTCCAGAGCCCAAATTATTGACCAGGACCCAGGCAGTGCACCCTTGTTTTATAGGGACCTTCGGGATGTGGGCTTCTTGATTTTTCAGCCTGCTTTCTGGGGGAGGGGCCTGCCGCACCGATACCCAGGCAACCCTGTTTGGGTAGAGTCTCCGTGTCCCCTGCGAGGGGGCATGGGGATGGGCACGCTGTGAGCCGGTATTTCCAGGCTTTTGTTCTCTGGCGGCTTTCCCTGGTGGTCTGCTGTGCCTCTTCTGAGAGTCATTTTCAGCCTGCTTTCTGGGGGAGGGGCCTGCCGCACCGATACCCAGGCAACCCTGTTTGGGTAGAGTCTCCGTGTCCCCTGCGAGGGGGCATGGGGATGGGCACGCTGTGAGCCGGTACCGGGATGTGCGCCCCACAGCCGGCATCCCAGCCCTCACTTCCAGGGCCGGCGCGTCTCTGTCCTTTGTGTTTCTAACACCACCAGCCGCCCCACGCGCTCCCGGAGCTCCCGGTCTCAGTCTGGTTCCAGTTAGCACACCGGAGCTCCGTTTCAGTCTGATGGCACGTGCTCCCTGGCTCACGGTCTCAGTCTGCTCTCTCACGGGTGCCGGTCCGGGAGTCCGCCCGCTCCTCCGTGCACGTGGCTACCGCTTCCCAGCGCCCGAACGTGGTGGCTCCCTCCCCCTTCCATTTATCTTCCGATATCTGTGCGCGGTTTCACGGCTCCCCGCTTTGTACCTCGGTACTCAGCGCTGGAGATGTTCATTTGTAGAGACCCAGATGTATCTTCCTGCGTCTCAGGCTGATTCTGTGGATGTTCAGGCTGGTCTGATACCTATCTAGCTCGACTCAGGGGACCAGCTGAAAAAGGGGTCCCCTACTTCTCCACCATCTTAACTCAGGATACATTGTTTTTAAAAAACGGTGCCTTATGGCCAGTCAAGTTTGGGAATACCCTGTATATAATAGTCCATTATTGGAGATTCATAACACTTGGTGTTTTTTTTCCAAGCACAGGTAAGTTCTAAGTAGAGAGAGCCATTTGTTTGAACCTGAGATTTTCCCAAATTTAGGAGCCCTAACAAACATATCTGTCTGTTTTTTTTATCTTCTTAGTATAACAACTATTAATGCTCCATGGAGAACACACTTAGAGATACGCTTCAGTATTCCAAAGTAGGGATTTGTCCAACGGTGTGAATTTCAGATACCATGGTGGCACCTTGAGTGAGTGTTTTGGAGTTAGGTTGTCTTTCAATTCTTCTAAAGTCTCTTTAGAGTTGTCTTATCGTTGTCTCCTCCACCTGAGCATTTGGCTCTCTTATCCAGTTCACTGTAATGTGTGATCAATGCTGGTTTTACGTTTATGTAAACGAATCATTCACCTGTTCTTGACGTCATCACTGAGGCTGAAGTTCTCTTCAGCCGCACGTTCAAGAAGAGGAGTGTGTATTGCTTCCTACAGAGAAAGTGTAATTTCTGTCTACAAACAAAGGCCTTATCTTGATTCCTCTTGCCATATTTTGACCATTTCTCTTCACCTGGCAGAGGGAGTCTGTGATATTAAGGATCGTTGCTGCTAGCGTGTCATTCCCACCAAATCAAATCCTGCAGGACCAGCGATTGATTCTTGTCGTGCAGAAAACTGAGACACACATTTTGCGGCCGGGCATCAGCTCTGTTGGAGAAGCCGTGTGGGTGGTGCCGAAGCTGGTTCTGACAGGGTCAAGTTGCCACTTTAGAGCCGAACTGGCCAAGTCTGCCTGCCTGTGAGAGGCTTGCTTTTATTGGGAGCAGTTTCTCTGCCTTATTTGGGGTTAGAGGGGAGAGGCCATCTGCAGGCCAGCACATCTCTCGCCGACCTTGTGCTCCAAGTCTTTACCTCGGGGATTCGCGTCGCCTTGTGAATCTGTACTTTCTTGGAGATGCCTTCAATGATTTCATTCCTCTGTAAGTTAAGTTGGAGAGATGTTGGAAAGAGGGACATCAAGGAAGCAAAATGCTATCAGTGGAAGCTACTGTAGGATACAGGATTTCTTGTTGAAAAGTAAGTGGTACGCACGGCTTTGTAAGGAAAATAATGCTCTAGGAATTTACTGAAAAAAAAGGAAAATTTGTCCCTTAAACCATCATTTGAGAATTTATATGGGAAGACATTGTTCTCCAAAAGCACACCAAAGCCAAAACAATTAAAAACAAACAAGAATTGGAGAAAAAGACATACATTAGAATCTTAATGTTTGTCCTAAAACAATGAAAAAGGTGTATTTGTCTACATTTCCTTAGCTTTATTTATTTTTTGTAAGATTTTATTTATTATTTGAGAGAGGGAGTGAGCACAAGCTGGGGGAGGGCAAGGGGAGGGAGGAGCTGAGAGAGAGGAAGAAGCAGACTCCCCACTGAGCAGGGCACCCTAGTGGGGCTCGATCCCAGGACGGAGGGATCACAGCCTGAGCCAAAGGCAGATGCTTAACCAACTGAGCCACCCAGGCGCCCTCCATTTCCTTAGCTTTAACATGATTTTTTAAAAATATTGCTCAGAGATTTCAAACATTACTCATGAAAGTGGATTAGAGAAAATGCTTAATTTTTAAAAATGTAGTTTAAAAAATTTTAATTTTAAATGTAAATTTAAAAATGTATAGTACTCAACTAACTGATAGCTTTAATGAATTCCACTGAGTCTCAGTTTACCCCTCTGTAAAAGGGACTATAGACTGGATGTATAATTTCATGGGTTATAATAATGTGAAAGTATTTTATAATAGAAAAATACTAAGCAGATAAAGTTACTATCATTATAATTCAAATTGCTTTTAAGGGAAAGTTCTAAGAAAGTAAGCTATTCTATTTAGAAAGACATGGTAAGACAAAACCACATCCCCATCCCAGCACATACCAATCCATCTAGTACCTTCCACATATGGTCTAGGTGCTTTTCCAACTGCTGTTTTTTTCACTGGGTCTCGAGGCAAGTGAGGCTTCACTTGAGCCCCTTACAAGGGGAATCTCAGTTTTCTGCAGTACTCTGGGTCCTCTGGACATCAGCCCTGGTGGTTTTCCAAGCCAGACATTTTGGGGGCTCATGTCTCCAGTGCAGATCCCAGGAGTTGGGGTACCTGATGTGGGTCACCAAACCCTGTTGTGTGTTGCCACTCCAGGGCTGGGGTTTTTGGTAAGACCATATCTCTGCCTGTCCTACTGGTCTGGATGTGGTCTTTCTACCCTTTGCTGTGGTGAAGCAATTCATCTAGTTTTCAGATATTTTTCAGAGCTGGAGCTGTGGATTTGGTGTGTCTGTGGGAGGGAGTGAGTTCAGGGTCTTCCTACACTGCTGACTTGCAGAAGTCCCTCACCCCACTGCAGCATTCTTTCCAAGAACCAAGACATGGAAACAGCCTATGTCCACCAACAGATAAATGGATAAAGAAAATGTGGTATATATAAAATGAAATGTTATTTAGCTGCAAAAAGAAGGAAATCTTGCCATTTGCAACGACACGGATGGAACTTGAGGGCATTATGCTAAGTGAAATGAGACAGACAAATACCATATGATCTCACTTATATGTGGAATCTAAAAAATAAAACAAAATGAGCTCATAAATACAGAAAACAGATTGGTGGTTGCTAGAGGCTGTGGCGTAGGAGGTGGGCAAAATGGGTGCAGGTGGTCAAAAGGTACAAATTTCCAGTTATAAAATGTATGGCATGTTTCCAGTTATAAAATATATGGTGTATGGCATGTTTACTATAATTAATAATACTATATTCCATATTTGCATGTTGCTAAAAGAGTAGATCTTAAAATTTCTCATCACAAGAAAAATTTTTTTAACTATGTGTGGTTATGGGTGCTTAAGGAGACCTATTGGGTGATCATTTCACAATGTATACAAATATCGAATTGTTACATAATGCACCTGAAACTGATATCATGTTACATGTCAATTATACATCAATTAAGAAAAAAAAGAAAATAATACCTTTTTACACTCTCACTATTCTCCATCCTCCTTCCATACATTTGCTGAAATCAAGCTTCTAATTGTTCCTATTATTTCCTTTTTTGCTTCTCTGTATTTTTTTTCATTCTATTCAAGGAAACCAAGATGTTCTTGGCAGCCTGTTTTCCAATAGGGTGCGCAAGCTCATTTCCTTTATACATTCTCTCAAGGTTACTGGATGACCATGTCAATCATCTGGGTGCTGGTCAAAAGCAAAGATTCCCGGACCCTTCTGTAGTCCTTCTGTATCAGTGTTTCTGAGTGTGGCCTCAGGATGTGAATTTCCAGAAGATTCTTGCACATACTAAAGTTTGAGAGCTACTTAATTTTTTTCAACTTACTTTTTCTCACTAGTGTCTCTTATTGCAAATGGGAAAAGAAAACTTTGCAATCCACAAAGAGCCTATTTTCTAGATGGCAGAAAATGGAACAAATGCTTAAGAGTATCAACATGCATTATACAATCAAGTCCTTGTATTATTTTTTCCTCAACATCAGGACCTGTGGTCGCTTTGAAGTGAGTCTAGACATAGTCTCTCTTTCAGTATCTTTTTTTTTTTTTAAGATTTTATTTATTTATTTGACAGAGATAGAGACAGCCAGCGAGAGAGGGAACACAAGCAGGGGGAGTGGGAGAGGAAGAAGCAGGCTCATAGCAGAAGAGCCTGATGTGGGGCTCGATCCCATAACACCAGGATCACGCCCTGAGCCGAAGGCAGACGCTTAACCGCTGTGCCACCCAGGCTCCCCTCTCTTTCAGTATCTTGATGAATTATTCCTGAAGGAAAGAGAAGGTACAAGAGATTGGCAGAGGTGAGCCCCTCTTTCTTTTGAGGAGGTGTGAAACGTAGGCAAGAACTAGATGCCCAAATACATGACAGTTTTGTAACCTTGGAAGGATCCCTTCCTTTACCTGGGTTTCAGGTACCACATACATCATTGAGCCAAATAATCTCTTCATTCCCTTTGAGCACTAATAAACAAAATATCATTCTTCTTCTGCCGGGGAGGCATAAAGCCAAACCAAAAGATGAAAATGGAAATGAAGGTAGACGTTCCCTTAAACAGCAGATACTGAAGTTGTATGCTTCCTGGCCAATCTTCCTTCTTACTTTTTTTTAAAAAAAAAAAAACAAATTATGTAAAAATACCGTACAGCAATGAAAAAGAATAAAATATACATCCAGTTGGATGCATCTCAGGAAATAATATTGAGGGGAAAGAATCAAATTGCGGAAGAATTCAGGGATTCCGTTTATATCAGCTCAAAACATTCAAGACTCAACTGCACATTGTTTGAACATATCAACATACGTGCCAGACTACAAAGAAAAGCAAGGGAATGACAACCCAAAATTCAGGGTAGTGGTTTTCTCTAGGGAGAAGCCCCATGACGTGATGGAGTGGCACATAGGAGCCCTCCGAGGTGCCCAGAACACTTTATCTCTTATCCTGGGTGGTGGTTGCATGGTCGTCCATTTTACTGTAACTCATCATATCTTATACACATGTTATAATTATTCTTTTGTAACCAATCAGTTTCTAATGAAAACAATTACAAATAAGTCAGGAATGTATCATATTTTGATATATAGTAAATTTGTCTCCTCTATTGTGTGTGCTTCTGTGCTGTTACTCGATTTCTTTACAGACTTCCATGTTTAAGTAAACAGATCTCTCATGAGAAACATAAAACAGAACCCTGTACTTTGGAAGTTCTTCATGTAAAAACAGAACAGCATCAACAACACAAGGTAAGAGAACATCAACAAATATGTAACAGGTACCTTTGCTAATGTAAACTAGAACTGTATAAACATGGATTGTATAAGGCATGCATTTCTGCAAGCAGAGAAATTTGGTGCCAGATTTCCAGAGCATCGTCCTCTAGGGCTATTATTAGCTCCTTACATTTAAATAGTGCAAGTTTCTTTTATTCACAAATATTAAAAATTATGGCTTATTCTTCCCTGTCCCCTTGGTCATAAATGCAATGATTCGTTTTTAAATATCATTATCCAGGCACTGCTTTGCAAGAACTATTCTTCAAAAGAACACCAGGTTGTGTGAATGTTGAGTCTGGATTTCTTGGCCACACTGTTGAACCCAGGAGTCTCCTGCTGGTAGATCAGTGATTTTGCAGCTTTGGAAATGTTAAATTAGTCATCATGCCCCTTTACTGAAGTTGGCCAGAATTCTCAGCTCACAGGAGATAAAATGTCTCCTGAGGTAGAGAAAACAAAACAGCACCAGGTCCAAGATTTTAGATCTTGTGAACTTTCCCCCGAGGCTGAATGCCACCAGCCGTGACCACCATGTTCCCCAACATACAAACCCACCCTACCGCATTCCCTTCTTCACTAAATCCCAACGACGATTCACGTCCTGGAGATCACATAGCTGTGTGTGCGTGGTGGGGGAGAGGGGAGATGGAGGGAGAGGGCGAGGGAGAGGGAATGGCTTCCTGAAGCATGTCTAACATCTCTATTCCCCAGATTATATGTAAAGAAAATAATCTCATCTCTCATATAAGTGCACAGCACAAGAATTTTGCTTCCCTGAAATTCGGTGTCTAACACAGGTCACAATTAAAGATGTAGTTACAAAATAGAAATAATTTACTCAGCCCTTTTTTGAGACAGGCAATAAATTTGGGGGCCTATTCTATCTGTGAATGTTATGGAAATGCATTTAAAAGACAAAAATCAGAGTAGCTCATAGCTGTTTATCCTAGAAAATGCAAAAGAAAGCCATATCCTTTCTTATATCTTGTTGCTATGGAAAGTTTCACAGTCTGGATATGCACCCTAAACTGTTTTCAAAAATGGAATAGACAATGCAATGAAAGTGAAATTCATCGTTGTTCTAAACATTTACAACAGAGGTAGCATTTGCTGGTAAAATTTAAAAGTTTGCTCTTCTATTAAGATGGAAAAGAAGTTTTCTCCATTCATAGTTTTTATAAAGCAAGGTCTTTTTTGTAGTTGTTCAAAAATAGGGTGGTAAAAGTGGATATAACAGAGCTAACATACATGACGCCTAAAAATGGATGTGAAGACACATAGCAGCTGAAGACGCGTGCCTGAAGAGATGTGCGTGGAATCCCGACTTGAGGAACCGTCTAATTCGGTGGGTTATTACCGGATGCCCATTTGTCTGCACGAAATGAAAGCAGAGAAACAGTTAAGGGCATAGAGAAATAAGATAAGATCTTGTAGGAGCCCAGGCTTATGTGCAAGTCAGATTAAAGGGCCCCATCATCAACATGATGAAAAGCAGCTGACATTTCTAACACAAATAAGACCTGAAAATTTGGGTGGAATTGCTTATATTTCTCTTCAGACTCCCAAAGAAAGACCCTATTAAGTCACACTAAATTGTACCAAGTGCCTTAAAGAGGTGCCTGTCTGTTTTAATTTTCCTGACAGTCCTCACTGAGGCTTGGTCTAATAGTGATTGTATAGCACTATTAGGAATGCCTCTGATAGAAAAATGCAGTTGTCAGCTAGTGCTTTATTATTTTGATGCTATGCAATAATTTCTCTCATAGCTGTTGTTATAAAAGGATATATTGGCCTACTCTCTCAGCTCCTAATTAAGCAACAGTGAAATTTTATACTGATATTGGATTTAAAGGGAAGATTGCAAATGCATTTATCTTCCAAACCTACCTAATTGTCATTAGTGTACTCTTCTAAACAAAGAAATCCATTTTAGAAATGGATTGAACAATGCGATGCATTTTGTATTATTTTTCTGAAATCTAATTCCTGTTGGGTATTTAATACTTATCTTCCATTTAAAAATATAGACTGGAATGGGGGGGTGCATGGGTGTAGCAGCCGGTTAAACATCTGAGTCTTGGTTTCTGCTCTGGTCGTGATCTCAGGTCACGATCTTGGGGTTGTGAGATGGAGCCCCACGTCAGGCTCCGTGCTCAGCATGGAGTCTGCTTAAGATTCTCTGCTTCTCGCTCTACCCCTCCCCACCGTGCTCTCCGTCTCTCTAAAATAAATAAATAAGTCTTTAAAAAAGTACATGGACTGGAATGACTATATGTGACTGAGACATTTTCAGGCATTTTTTTTGCATGTATTACAAAAATAGGTGCTATAGAAATGTCACATTTCATCAATAACTTGTTTTGATTTTGAAGTGGTGAACCAGTAAGATAAACACTGAGCAGGTATAAGTTAATCTAAAGGAAATAGTTTGGGGCACCTGGGAGGCTCAGGCATTAAGCATCTGCCTTTGGCTCAGGGCGTGATCCCGGCATTCTGGGATCAAGCCCTGCATCGGGCTCTTCCGCTGGGAGCCTACTTCTTCCTCTCCCACTCCCCCTGCGTGTGTTCCCTCTCTCGCTGGCTGTCTCTCTCTCTCAAATAAATAAATAAAATCTTAAAAAAAATAAAGGAAATAGTTCTTTTACAAACAGGTAACCATTTCAAAACTAGCAAGAACATCAATGTGATTGGAGTAGTTACAATGAAACAAACAAAAAGGATTGATGGCCAATCTGCCCCTTGATGCACTTGGTCTAATTTAGGCACGGGTCAGTGTTTTTTCTCAACTCCAGCTATTTTTATTCCCATCTTGGTTTGCTATAATTTGGTATTTCCTGGCTCTGACCATCATAATCATTAACCTTCTGGCAAATGCCCGGGTAATCTGTATCCGTCTCTATTTCTGCCTGTCTTTCCTGACCACCCCTTCATTCCCAGTACTGCTGATTTTGATTCTTGCCCTAGTTGATCGAATACTATTTCAGCTCCGACGGACCTCCTGTTGTTAGCCACAAATTGTTTCTTTGGTGTCTAAGCAATATATTTCCAATTTCATAAGCTATCATGAAATAAGTACCTCCAGATGCTGACGGAGACTTTACGTATAATATTTAATCAGCAACACTGCTGTAGAGCAGATATAATTATTCTCATATATATATGTAAATATATAAAGCCAAGACTCAGAAAAGAAAAAGACTTGCCTAAAGGTTCTCATAGCTTCTAAGTGGCAGAGGCAGGATTTGAAACCTGGGCCAGCAAACTTTGTAACAGGTACTCTCCTCCTTTCTCCCTAGGCCACGCCCTCTAGATAGAGATCTTGGTGGAATTATCAGCCCAGTGCCTAGGAAAGCAAAATGGTCTGTACAGGAACCATCTAAGAGGAAGTGAAGGGTGAATAGGCAATGATAGAATGGATTAACACATTTGGAGGTGAGGCCTGACGTATCTGAGAAGTTGGTGATGATGTCAGATGAGTCTTATCGGGTATCTGCGTGGACAACAGACTGCAGATCAATGAGAAGCCAGGTAGGGTTGGGGGCTGCACTTCGGCACTGGAGGTGATTTTGCATTCACCCCTCCCCCCCACCTAGGAACATTTGTTGATGTCTAGAGACGTTTTTGGTTATCACGACTCGGGGCAGTGGAACTAAGCATCTAGGGGTTAGAGGCCAGGGATACAGCTAAATATCCTACACTTTCACAGGACAGTCTCTCCCCCACCCCCCAAAAAATGATCTGGCCCCAAATGTCAATAGCTAGAAAACCCAGGCTAGGGTGACTTGAAGGTATCAGAGTGGGAGAATATTGCTTCATTAGGGTCCATTTCATTACACTGATCTTTCTTTGTGAGGCCAGCTGTTTTCACTTAATTATGTGCAATGAGTAGGATTTAAATTTTTTCAAAATGAACGAAGCAGTTTTCAGCTTGTTCATTTCTGATGGGTTGATAGCCGATTCGCTATTATGCTACAGACAGAAAGTCTTCAGTAATCTATCTCCTCTCAATGTTCTTTGACCCTCATGACTTTGAAGTAACTACTAACTTAAAAAGAGCACTCAGCTTTGTCTACGATGGAGAGAGCATCCTCACTCTTGTCATTGTTTTTAAAGCAGAGGTTAAAAAAAAGTGCTTCTTCGCACCCCGTCTTCTGTTTTCATCGAATCCTATAGAAATCCGGGATGCTATTTTGGCTGGTGACAGGAGACAACTCCTCAGAACCTGATATCACACTATCCAGTCTCGAAGTGGAGACACTTCCTCTTCATTCTCTGTGGGTTTCTTTTCAAAACACCACAATGAAATCATTGCTTTTCCCTCTAAGATGGAATCTTAGATCGAGCGGAGTATTAGCAGCTCATATATTCATCAGGTTTCTCTCTTTCTTTCTTTTTTTTTTTAAGATAAGGTTTCTTCTGTATAGAATATGAAAAGGCGTTTTAATGCTATCTCTCTGACTTATTCTCCCGTGCTTTTCCCTTTACAGGCTCACATTATTCATAGCAATACCCGCTCTTATTTCTTTTTAAATAGTGTGGCTTTTAAGCTGGGCAGACCCTGGTGGAAATGATCAGGGAGGATTTCATAGAAATATTGCTTCTTTGGCGGAGCTTTAGTTCCCATCCTAACAGATTGAAGGAAAGCAGTGTTTGTCCTCGCTCAGCTCCAAGGCGCGGAGAATGTTTGCCACTCTTCCTTATCAAAATCCCCTCCTCTGGAGTTCTTGAAGATGGAACAGAAATAAAGTTTTATCTTGTTTTTGTTTTTTTCCATGTCAGCCCCTGATAGCCATTCAGGGTAAAGGATATTGATTATGATCTTGGGTGGAGAATAGAGCAGAAGGACGGAGGGGCCGTTCTCGGCTGTATTGCTCGTTTTCCCTGAGACAACCCACCGCCTTCACAAAGCAGAGTCACCCGGTGGCATGTCACTGGGGGCCTCCATGTCCTCATCGGCCAGAAGGGACACAAGCAGTCCCTCCGGCCTCCTCCATCACTACAGCAGGTGCTTGATGTCCCGCAGATAATGGAGTGCAACAGCTACAAGCCTGTCGGGAAAATCAGCTAGCCCTTCAGTAAATATTTATCAAGCGCTCACTAATAAGCGGGGTCCTGGCAATGGTGTCCAAACGTTCGCAGGCAAAGGACGTGGTTTGCTCCAGATCTGCCCCCAATGTTATTGTCATAACGAAGTTCAAAAGGCTGCAAGGCATGGAAACTCTTTTAAGGATCAAAGGTCAAGAGGAAGTACATGGCACTGAAGTCAGAAACTTTTTACTTCCGGGTAACCCCGTGAACCAAAGCGGATCTGAGGGCGCCAGACCTGGTAGGGAGGTACTGTGGCATTGCTCTTCTGTGTGCCGTCTCCCTCCCATCCCCCTACCGGGGAAAGACCTGCTCTAATCGGACAGGAGCGAGCGCTCCGCATAATGTGCCCCTCTGCCTCATTGTTCTGTAGCAGAGTCTCACTTCTCTTCCTCTAATATTTATTGAGCACGAACTGCCCACTCGGCTTACACATTAGGACATTTCCAGAGAGGAAATACTATTATTAGCTCTCATCTCATAGGTAAGAGACTTCAATTTGGATAGTTAGAGACTTGCCCGGGGTCCCACAGGGAGAAAGTGATGGCGCTGAACTTGGACCCCCTGTGATTTCACTCCAGACCTAGTTGCGACTTCTCAGACAGACTGGTTTATTTATTCTCGCACAACCAGAGAGATGGACATCTTGCTTTCAGACCCATCCTGGTGCTTATCCCTAAGGGGACCTAGACATCGTAGGCACCGCATCCCGACCCTCATGGAGGGTTGAAGGTCAGCCTACTTAAACAATATTGAGTGGATAATCAATTTTTAGTGGAAGGAACGAGCCCTGACTTACAGTAAGGAGTCGTGAAACTAGAATCAGAATTAAAATGTTGGGAAAATGTTGAGTTCTTTTCAAAAACAGAGTGCACCATGAAGAAATTAGGGATAATTCCATTTATTAACAGTAAGTAAAAGAGGAACACGGGGGCTCCTGACCGGAGCCTGGCTTTCTTGCTATTCCCATCTCTGAGAAAGAGCTATGAGGTCACTTTCTTCTCCACTTTCAGGGATTTCCACATTTTAGTTTCTGGCATCTGGGGGTGGGGTGCCGGGTTACTGTGTATTGCTTCTGACATGTTTGTTTTCCCATGATGCTTAAATGAAGTTTTGTTTTGTTTTGTTTTCCTTCTTTGGTCCCTGGTTAAACCTTCATTTTGCTTAGGGAAAATTGAAGGCCCCTGTTGCTAAAAATAAGAGAGATGAATTGATAGTTAAATGTATTAAATAAAAACATTATACTTGGCTGAATGTGAGAATAGCAAAACATAAAAAGTACCATTATAATATATTCTACTCCTCTTAATTTGACACTAAGCTGCTTGCTTTCCTTTATACGTAGTCAACATCAGTTCACCAGAAGGATGGTAGTTAAGAAACAAGCTGTTAAATATTAAAGCTGGATCTATGTAATTGAATGTTTTTGGTATGGCTGTGTTCTAAATATATGCTATTAAGATACTGTTCCACAAAGATATTTAATTACTGACATCTAATCATGTTATTGCTGTTTCTTTAACCAAGCAAGAATATGAAGTGCTGGAAAGAAAACAGTTTCATTTTAAACAGAAACATTTTATTAATTTCAGCAATAAAACCAAACTCAAATCTCCGAATGAAATCATCCCATTTTTAAAGATAGCACTTCTCAGTTTGGTAATCCTTGTGTAATGCTGAGATAGATGGCTATACTTAACGTGTTCAAACATTCCCACAAATAATGCACGCAATAAAAGTTAATTATGCTCGTTTATTACATCAAAATAAAATCTAAACCATGGAATTCACAAAGGAGAATTTCATAGTCAACAGTGGAGCATTATTATAGATGTTTATGACCATAACATTTTTAATGCCATAGACAATTTGGGAAGACATTAAGGCAACAATCAGAAAATCATAATATCTTTCACTGGTATAGTGCTTGCACAAATTCACAAACATTATCCCATTTTATCATAACAGCAGTGCTGTGAGTTAAGCGAGGAAAATATTGTTAGAATAATTTCACATATGGGGAAACTGAGGCCACAGAAATGTATGTGACTTGTAGTTCACATGGCAAGTCCAGTGGCAAAACTGAAATTGGGACCCGAGGCTCTTAATTTCAATTCCTGGGAATTAGAAGATAGGTTAAATGTGAGTAGTTTTATAATTGTGGTTTCTCATGGTCAGTCTCACATTTTTTTAAAATTAAAAGGGTATTGTTTAAAATGGTATGGCCAAAATGATTTGAACAAGAATTATTTTCTCTTAGACCAGACATACTAAATGTTTTGAATTCATGGAAATATCAAAATAATGGCTTTCGTTTTTTGGGTTTTTTGGTTTTTTGTTTTTGTTTTTGTGTGTTTTTTTTTTAGCTTACAAAGCCATTTTTATTAAAAGGTAATATTTCAGATTTTTTTTTTTTTTTTTTACTTTCTGACTTTTCTTCTCATCCTAATTTTATTTCCTCTTACAAATAGGTCAGTTTCTACTAGGAGAATTGAGAGACCATTTCTCCCTAGTATCTGTGAATGCATTCAGAGAGGCAAGTAGGAAGTAAAAATAACACATCTTGAACACCAAAATAATTTTCTAGGGGTATCACTTACGTTAAGCAGACAAGATGACTCGGTCCACATTCATGAGGAAGGAGTTAGGAGGTTTGAAGTTTGATCACTGCATAGAAAATTGGACACACCACTATCGTATCTCAGTTATCATTTAGACATTCAGAATAAATCAGCTGGCCAGCTTTATAATTTCATAACTGGATTAGAATATCAGCCTACTCTTCTAATAGGTAAGAGGGAACCCAGCTAAATAGTTGGGCATTCAGCTGCCATGAGCCTTGAGTATGTGAATTCAGCTTTAAAAATGGTCCATCCAACCTGTCTGGGACAAAATTCTGATTTAAGATTTTTCGTTTTCTAGACCAGGAGTCAGCAAACATTTTATGTAAAGGGCCAAGTAGGAAATATTTTAGGCTTGCAGGGCCTATAGTCTCTGTTGAGACTCCCCAACGCTGCCACTGAAACACAAAAGCAGCCACAGCCAATATGCAAACACATGGGTACAGCTGTGTTCCAATGAAGCTTTATTTACAAAAACAGGGGGCCACGGGCAATAGTTTGCCAGCCCCTGATCTAGACCAGTTGGATTTAGTTGTTCTGCGATTATCTATGAAACATTATGTCAAAATGCTGAATTTGGTTTTTTCCAACCATTGGTTTTAGTGTATAAAATTTCATTTATTATACTTTATTGTCAAATAATAGCCTTACAGTTAGGCTATCCTTGCTGTTCGCCTCCCCCCTCCCCCCGAGTTTCTTTCCCGCAAACATGCATTTGGATTTATTGAACAACTGCTGAGTCATAGCAGAATTCTTGGCACTGGAGAAATAACTTGAAGTAACGTCTTCTGGGACACAGTAGGCTGTTAGTGGCTGTTATAAACAAAATACACGTGAGTGTCATGCGGCTGACATGGACATTTGACAAGAGGATGGGGCTTCAAAAGGAGGTGTGGTAGGGGCGCCTGGGGGACTCAGTCCACGAAGCATCTGGCTCTTGATTTTGGCTCAGATCATGATCTCAGGGTGGTGAGATCCAACCCCGCCTCAGGCTCTGTGCTGGGTGTGGAGTCAGTTTAGGATTCTCTCGCTCGCTCTGCCCCTCCCCCCACTCTCGCCGGAGCTGCACGTGCTCACTCTCGAAATAGATAAATAAAGTCTTAAAAAAAAAAAACCCATCAAAAACAAAAGGAGGTGTGATAGAAAGACTAATGCACCCTTGACCAAAGCAGCCAATGTCCTGATCCCGAGAACCTGGGAATATGTTACCTTTCATGCCAAAGACACTCTGCAGGTGTGATTAATTTAAGGATCTTGAGATGGGGCGCTTATTCTGGATTTAGCCAGGTGGGCCCAATGTCATCTGAATGTCTTAATGTCATCTGAATGTCTTAATGAGGGGAAGAAGGAGGCGGGAGTGTCTGTGAAGGGGAGGAAAGCAGAGGTCTGAGTGATTTGAGGGAGAGGTCATGAGCCAGGAAATGCCGGCTGCTTCCAGAAGATGGGCAAAGCAAGGAAACCAAGTGTCCCTGTGGTCTCCAGAAGGAACACAGACCTACTGACACCTTGATTTTAGGACTTCTGACTCCCCGAACGGCTAAGAAGGTGTTTGGGTTGCAGTAAGTCACTGAACATATCATATTTGTTACAGCTGCCATAGGGAGCTAACTGGGGGAAGAGTTCCCTCCTCTCAGGTGGGGTGGGACACAGAAAGGATTTTTGGGGGGCTGGTTCCTGCACTGGCTTTTGAAAGATCACTTTAGTGTTCTGGAGGCGGGAGAGGGGTGAGGAAGGAAAGTCTGAAAAAACAGACTCGGAGGCACGAAGAGCTTGTGTGTCTGGGCAGTGTGGGGAAATCTGCTAACTCACTGGCTGATGTAACAGCAAGGTTCTATGCAAGCAGGGCTATGGAGAAAGAATGAGGTAGGATGTGTGTGAAGAGGCAGGGGATACACTTGTAATCTGCTGTGGTAGTAAAGTGATATGGCCTTCTCTCATAGGCCCCAAAGCTCTCAATGTCATGGCTGCAGAAAAGGGGACCAACCCAGCCCCTCTGCTCACTGTTGCTGAAATTCAGTAGCCGGAGGCTGTGCTATGACCCTCCGTCTTCCCAACTCAGTTGCCCCCCAGGGGCAGCTTGCAGCAGCAGGGATGGGGAGAAACGTTGCAAAAAGTGTATTCAGATCCTAGTGCTAATTTATTGACTAAACTCATTTGGACCCAAAACTAAACTCTTCGAGCCTGCTCTAAAAGAAGGGAGAGCCAGGGGCTGGGGAGCGCTCACACGCTGAACTACACTGTTATTTTGCTCGAAGCATATCTCTGACCCTTAAGCAGAAAAGGCATAAAAGGGTTCGATGTTTCTAATCAAGCATCAGGTATTTACCGAATATGAATGTATACCTCACACTGTGCTTATATGAGATGCATCCTGCCATAAAAAGACAACATAAGTTTTGGTCATGTGTGTAGAAAAGTATGTTTGTTTTCAGAAAGATATGCCACTCTGATCACTGGTTATTTCTGTGTCCATCATAAAAACTGGAGAAAAGTCTAATTGATCATTTGAGAAATGACTTTTCTCTGATTATACTATTTAAGAAATGAAAGGGGATTTGAACGTCTGCATTTCCAACCAGGGACACGGTTCCCAGGACAGCATTTTCAAGTGGGAATAGCTCTGACTTAGACATATGCCAGTAAAATAGGAAGACGAAGAAAAAAGAAAATTCATTAATATTTTACTTGGACGGATGCTCAGTTTTCCTTTTTAAAGCTGGAGTTACACTTCCCAAAGTTTAACAAAGTTCCAGCTGCTGTATTTGAGTGTAGATGACTTAAAGGTGAGAATCCTATCTATTCTTCATTGTTCTTTCACAGTTCCTAAGACAGTATCTTACACGCTCTAGGTGTTTGATGGTGAATGAATGAAGAAATAAATTAAGGATAAATAAATGGTGGGGGCACCTGGCTGGCTCAGTCAGTAAAGCATGTGCCTCTTGATCTCAGGGTCGTGAGTTTGAGCCCAGCATTGGGTGTAGAGATTACTTTAAAAATCTTTTTTTTTAAAAGATTTTATTTATTTATTCGACAGAGATAGAGACAACCAGTGAGAGAGGGAACACAAGCAGGGGGAGTGGGAGAGGAAGAAGCAGGCTCATATCAGAAGAGCCTGATGTGGGGCTTGATCCCATAACGCTGGGATCACGCCCTGAGCTGAAGGCAGATGCTTAACCGCTGTGCCACCCAGGCGCCCCTACTTTAAAAATCTTAAAAAAAAAAATGAATGGGTGGATTTTTCTGCTTTATGTTGGGAGAGTTGGAATGGAGAAAAGAACAGAAACAATGATAACATTTTAGCCCTCTTGCTTATTACCATATTTTCTTATCTTTTCCAAACTGCCTTATTGAATTGGATTTCTTTTTTCCTCTTGCTCACTCCCTGCTTATAAGACCAAACTCTCTTTTCTAGGGACTGGTGAAAAAAATATCATGAGGTTCACACCAGGTTCACAGGACTTAAAACAGGAATTCAAACCAACTCTAGCAAACCATTGAAATTCTGATCTCTTCCCCCATCCACGTCTGGGCTGTATGAGAGGATATCATATTGCTGCGCTTTTAATAAGATTCAGTCATTCTGATAAATATAAATTATTTATCACTTACTTCCCATTTTATGGCCTTGATGGTATTTAGAATTATATTACCCGGCATCATAATGCTCCCTTTTCGACTTCTCACAGTACCGAGCCCCTCTGCTGAAGGGACAAGTTGGCAAATGCAGCATAAGAGTGACAGCCTTTCCAATAGATAGATGACGTGATTGTATAATTTAATCCCAGCCACTTACTGCATAGAAGCCTTTATGAAGGAGAGAATCACATTAGCCATTTCTCTGCTTCAAGGATATAAGCAAAGGGACATTAATCTTCTATGATTGAAGTATTGGTTTGATTGCTTGGCAAGCATGCGGCACCCTTCACCGAGACTGGAGTACATAGCATGAGCTATGTGGGTTGTTAGTCTTCCATAACAGCTTGATGAGGAGCCCTCAGATAGTTCAAATCAGAGACTGTCTGGGAAGAGGTGCCCTGGCAGATAGCTGAGCGTCTAATTGCAGGGAGAGAAATATGAGTGCACGAGGAGACCAGAGATCAATGCATACTGGCTTGCGAGGTTATTAACTCCAATGCCCCCTCCCCTTCCCCGATTGACCTCCAGAGCCTAACTCTGTTCTTGGAGGTGAACAGAAATGAGCAGAAACCAGAAATAAAAGCAGAGAGAAAGGAAAGAGTTGATCTGATTGTGTATGACTCAGAACTAGAGCATTCTCTGCCAGATGCCTGTGGGCAAGGAAGGGATAGTCTACCTTAGAAGATACAAGTGTAAACTGACGCAGTTGGAGTTGAGATTTGGCAAGTTGTTCGAAGTTTTCCTAAAGCAAGGGAAACAGAGCTGGTGTTCAAGATCAGCTCGTCAGAGATGGGCAACAGCACCTGTGTCAGTTTAGCAGCTGAATAGATGATCCAGGTGGATAGTCTGGTCTCAGGAACATCAGGGATGTACACGCCGACAGCACCAACAATAAATTAATTGGAAAGGAGGTTCTGGCCAAAAGACAAGAGAAACGAAGCAATCAATATGTCAAGGGGAAGCTGTTTGCAGTGATGGATGTAACATCTGGTAGGTGGTGACCTCCTGTGAAGAAGTCAATATTGATAGAGTTAGATGGTCACTTGGGGATGTTTAAAAGGGGGATGGGCCAGAAAATGGAGAAGCCGGTGAAATCTTAATATGGAGGGATTTCATGGATAAGCGGTCTTGGGATTTATTTAGACTGAAAACTATTCATTCAACTAAGTCCTTCTTGACACAATTCTCTTTCCTTTTCACTCCCCATATCCTCTTTCACTTTTTGCTGTATTCTTATAGCGAGGAAATTGCCAAAACTCCTCTCATAATTGTCTCCTGGTAGAATATATGCTCTATGAGGGCAGAGAGTGGGGTTGGGTTTCTTCCCTGCTGCATCCCCAAGTGCCTGGAATAGCATTTGGCACGGGGTATGTGCTCTATCCGCACTCACTGTGGGTCTGCATTCCCTTTTGGTTTTCCCTTTCTGCTTGGGGTTGATTTTTGCACTTTGTTCTGCTTCAACTTGCTGCTGGAACCCTGAGCTAGCTAAGATAAAACAAAGCACAGAAATCTGTCTTTGGAGTTGAAAACGTTCCCGATTTGTCACTCCCCTTTCCCAACAATCTCGGTAGAAAGAATCTATTTTGTAGCGATTCTGACTATGACATTACTTAGTATTTGATGACCTTCTCATTGAGGAGCTCACTTCCATTATCAGCTCTCCATTACATTTTTGGAACTATTTAACTGTTTCATTGTCTTATAGTTAACTGAATACGCCTTCTTACAGTTTTCTACATACTCAGGGTTTTGCCTAGCGTCAACAGTGTAAGCCTACAGACAATCCATTATTTGAAGAAAGACAAATCCCTTCCCCCACCCCCCTAAACTATCACAGAGAGTCTATGTTAGTTTGTAGACTCTTCCCCATGCTAACAATCCCCTTTTGGCTGCATGATAATTTGAGAATGTCTTCTCTTAAAATGTCATGCTTAGAAATGCCTTTTTTCCAAAAAAATATATACGGTTTGACCATCACAGAATAGAGTAGAACTATTCTCTTCCAAGAATTGGAAAAAAAAAAAAAAGTATGGGTAAGAGTAGCAGGAAGAGTATTGAACAGTATTTTACTGCTGGTTCAAACAAAACTTGTATCAATGATACCTTCCTGAAACAGTTCTGATTTTTTCTTTTCTTTTCATTCATGTTTCCAGAGACTGTATGATCATTTTTGTTCTTGATTCTCATTCCAACCTGTTGTTGGGATTACTTTGTAGTTTGATCATTATCCTTTTCTGAGCATTTGTTCCTTCCGTGTTTTGCATAATCTGCATATGTATAAGCATGTTTCCTAAATTTCCATCCAAGGTTGACCAGGACAGAGCCGGAGAGCAAGCATTTTGTCTTTCCACTGGGAACTTGGGTTTCAAGTTTTCAGTGGCTGCTAATGCACCTTCTTCAGGAGGATTGTATCCCTCCGTGCGGTAGATCCACATTTCAGCCAGCATTAAACTACCTTACACCCAGGTATCTAAAGAGACACCTGATCTTGCTGAAATCCTGATAAAAGAGACATATGTGTCTGAATAGCATGCTGTTTATCTATAATTGTAGTAGACCTATGAAGTAAGAAAATGTACGAATCAGATCTCACCTCTACGTGTGGAAGGGAAGGATTATAGAAAATTGGTCTTCTTTTCAGCCAGGCAGGAACATATGTGGAATCCTGAGAAATACCCAACCAGTTGTTCCAGGTTCGATTATAAGCAGGGGTCCTTAAACTAAATGGAATTCAGAATCACCTGGGTGGGGGTAGAATTCTGGGCCCCACCTCCAGATACCCTGATTCAGTGGGCTGGCGTAGGGTGGAGAAAATTGCGTTTTCATTGAGGTTCCTTAGATGGTTCTAATGTAGAATGGATGACAAGCTATATTTGGACAAACAGTGTCTACTAAGTCCATGGAGAGTGTCAATCTTGGCTCTTGTTCATTATCTCCCCCATACCCTCCAGGAGCCTGCCCCTTGGGATGCTTGCAGATGGCATCCTTTGCTCTTGACTTTTGCACTTCTTTCTTGATGTTTAAGTTGACCCATCCTGTGATGCTTTTGTTTAGAGTCTCACTTTCTAATAGACCAAATATGGTTACACATTTAATATTAAGGTTGAAACCAAATGTCTTGCATTTGGTTGGTTCACGCATCTCACCAGGCTTTAATGCGGCATATTTTAAGAAGGGTTAACCTTTGTATAACCTGCAAACAATACCACTATGTAGTAGGCTTCTCTGCATTTATTTATTGCCAGATCCAAGTATATGGCCTGTGAATCTGGTGAGAATAATACAATTTATTGGACAATTGCTATGGGCCAGTTACCTTTTATTTATTATTTAGTTATTATGTTTAATCATCGTACAAGGGTGGATGCAAGATTTCCGGGGCCTGAAGTTGAGATGTTTTCTTTAGGGAAAGGAATAACAAGTCCAAATACAGTATTAGGCAGGGAGTCTCAAACAGACCCACTCAAGTGAGCAGCCCTGAAGATGAAGTTTCTTTAGCTCCGCTGCAAATACACTTGGGTCTCCAACGATGCCAAGAGATAGATGTGTCTAACTCATGGCACTACTGAGGAAACTGAGACTCAGCTAGTTTGACTACCTTGCCAGGGATCACCCAGCCAACTACAGTAGAACTGGGATTTGAACCCAGGCCCCCCTCACTCCAAAGGTATAACCCCCATGTAACAATGGACCTCTTCACATGAAAGATGCCCATGGCTCCTGGTTGCTGTTGGTTTTGGTGGCAACTTGTTTTAGGATGTCCCCACATACCTTGAATTGAGGGTGAAGAAGAATGGAGAAATTTGAAGCGACAAAGAACATTTGGTTGATCTAGAAGAAAGTTATGTCTTTGTTGAGGTTTATAAACGGGTATGTTCTGCCCCAGTCCCTTTCATCAATTTCCGGAAGATTCACTACATTATGAGTCTGGGGATTTAAAAACTACTTTTTTTTTTTTTTTACACTTTATGTTCATGAAATAGCAAATACAACTGAAATAGAATTTTATTATTTAAGGATATTTAACATAAAGTTGGGACAAGAAGCTCGTTAGTGAACAGGAAAGAGAGGTAACTCATTTTTTGAGAAACTTTTACATGCTGAGCCTGTAATCCTTACCGTGAACCCACAGGATAAACACACAAATCTCAGTTTCTTCAATGATTGAGGGAATTGAGACTGAGAGATTAAGTAAATAGGTTAAATCTATACTACTATCACAGCAAAAGAGAGGCTGCTATTTATTTTAAATGGCAGCAGTTTAAAATAAAGAAAACTTCTACAAAACACCATGTCAAATCCGCGCTCATTTTAATACAGATTAATTTAACGCAAGATAGTGGTTTGGGGAAAAAGAAAAAAAAGAAGATGAATTGTATTTTCACAGAGATGAAAGATGATTTATCCTGTATGGTACAGCATGCTTGAAATTCTTTAATTGCAGTCTATTTAAGGGGTTAGTTAAAACGAGTTTGAAGGACCTATTCACACTCAGTACAAAAAATATGACAGAAAAGTAAGAGAATAGACAATTGCAACTTCTAATTGTGAAATCATTTGGTGTTGGGGTTCAGTGTGATTTTCAGTAAGCTCATTAAAGTCCTGGAAGACCGTCTCTCCAGCCAGAACGGATTGCCTGCAGTTCTCCCGGAGAAGCAGTCTGACTGCTGGTCCACATCCTTCTGTCTTCTGGGGCTCCATGTCAGCTTCTGACCTCCCAAGGGTGGGAACTTTCCATGAGCGCTTAGAAAATATTTTTCCCCCTTGATTATCTATAGAGAGCTGTCCCTGGATTGTTCTCAACGCTGAAAGTAACACTTGTGAGTACATCCTTTGAAGGCCTTGCAATGTGTAGAGTAATAAAGAGAAGTATGTATGTGCCTTACAGTGCATACATTAACTTCTGCCTGGAATGGTTTTATCCCAGCTTGTTGTACAGTGCAAACACACCAGCTTCACACAGGAGCGGCAAACTGGATTTTTGGCCTTGTTTGGCACACTGGGTATTTATTATGCAACAGAGATTATACAATGCAGATATATATTTTCTTATATAGTTCCTCTCCTCATCTATATCTCTCTAATTGCTAATTCATGTCAGAGGATGTCTCAAAGAAAAGTCACAAACCTATTTGGGGGCAATATAGAAGGAAAACTATTCAGGCATGTTCCTCCCTTTGTCGTTAGGGTCTCAACAAAACTATTATAAAGTCTGACAGTTCATAATCACAGTTAAGCTCCCATTACTCTCTGTCCTATTTTCATAGGCTCATGTTCCTCCTGTATTGCTAGCAACGTGGTTGACTGATTTGAGTCCAGTGGTGGTTCCACAAGGATCCGTCGTTACCCTTTCCTGGGGCTGAGTAGGTCTTACAGAACGCTGACCCAGAGCTCCTGAGCAGAGGCAGCTGGGCTGCATCCGAAGTTGGCATGTTTCCCCCCCCTTGATCTGCAGCCATATGCCTCATTCCACACTCTGGCATGGGCCCCACAGGCCTGCCTAGCACAGCCTGACCGGCAGTAGCAGCCCCTCTGAAGAGACAGCCCTTCTGAGATAATCAGATAAGCTTCCCCTATGGTGCTGTGGATTTTACCTTGCCCCTCTATAGGGTGAGAGCCTCTGATTATTGCCATGGTGATCAATTTGTCGCCCGGGAACCAGCCGGAGACCATCACACTGATTCTATGCAGGCCATTAGGTAATGCCGAGAATCTTGGAGAGAATTGCATTTTTGTATGAAAGGAATCCCTGTGGGCAACCAGCACTAGGTTTAATTGGACTGTATAGTTAATACTGACTGAGAGGGGACAAAGGGTCTGCACAAATAGTCTCGGAAGTGACCTGACTGATGGGTTAGTCATATTCTGCTCCATTGTCCTTTTTTTCCCTTTTTAGATATTTAGCAGGAAGGAGGTGAATCTTTATGTTTTAGGGCCTAAAGTTGGAGGCTATTTTCAAGTAATGGATTTGCAGATAACAAATAGTTGGGACATTTTTAGGGTACAGCATGTATTTAGGTCTTCATTGACAGGACACCTGAAAAGTAATTGTTGCTTCTTAGAGACCAATTACTAGACATCAGCCCAGCTGGAGGCCACATTCCCTCCCTCCTCCATTCTGGCTGCGATTGTGCCACAGAGAACTAGCCATTCCTGAGCACCATTCTGAACCTTAAGAACTTTACCTCCATCTACGCACACATTACCTAATCAACCCTGTTCTGCTACCAGAAAATCCCTCTTGGGTTTGAATACCACAGCGCTCTGGGAGCTCCTGCTGCTGTTATTGGTGATTTCTGGGTGAAGACTTATGCTGTTAATGAGAGCTTAGGGGGAATACACAGGCTTGATCGTGTGGTTAGTTTCTCTGCCATTCTGTGCATGCTGTTCTAGGTTGTATTTTTAGGCCCTGAGGGAAAAGTCATCAGTGACTTGTCCTGAGTGGTCATACAGCCAACTGGAGAATGGTTTTAAGACTAATATTAAAGGTCTTCTGGCTTAGGCCACATGCCCTTGAGGGTCACAGGATTTCATGTGCCTTGATTGCTATTCTTTTCTGCTTCGATATTCCAACTTTAGTATGAACTGGGCTCACCTGAAATAGTCCCAACTATGCTGACCCCTAAGTCCAAATGCTTTTCTCCTACTGGGATTTCCATGCCGAAAGAAAATAAGATTGTCAACGAAGAAGAGCGTCACGTTCTGGAAGATTCTAATCCACAGTGCCAAAGCCCCTCCTCCCCTGTGGAGTTTTGCAGTTGATACAGTGTTACCCCATCTTCCCCAATATCTTCCCAGACCCCAGTCATGGCTGCCATGTATCTCAGGTATATACGTGGAGGGTCGGTCATTCACTCACCTACTTCGCTGGCTGATGCGCTGCTTCCAACTCCCCTCTCCGCCAGGACACTGCGCTGTTCCTCTTTCACCCAATTACTAAGATGCTCTTGAATTCCCTTCTCTCTTCAGGGTCCCCAGAAATAAGCATAGAGCCCTCTATTTCCCCTCACAGTGAGCATGTTAAACTTAGTGGCTACTTTGCTTGATGCCATCTTGATTACGTATGTCTTTGTTTATGTTGCCAAGAGGCATTCATTTGAGTAACTACTCAGTGATATATTTTGGACCATTTCTGATTATTTCTTCCTATTCTATATTCCTATATACAATAATCTTTGTCTAACAAAACAACTAGCAAATTATTGTGCGCTTAATGTGTACCAAAGTGACATCCTAGGTAAAAACTAAGAATATGAAATTTTCCTTGCAAAAAACACAAAACCTCACCAGTCATGCACAGTTGACATTTACTAGATGCTTCTAAAGATAATGGTGATGGTTTATGACATTTGGTTAGCAAATCACACCTGTACAAATTATGGTTGAAAAAATACCTAATTTTAGTTGATGGCCTCACAATTCTTTGAATTGTGGATCTCATTGCTATTACTTATTCTGGGTTATCCAGAAGTTTCTCTCATTTTGTTTGATGTCTGTAAAGTTTTGTTCTTTCTCCTGAAGTTCTAGCTTTCTTGAGTTCTTTTCTCTCCTTTCATTTTATCTTTATTGTTTCCTTCCTAAGACTTAATTTCTATTTGATACTCATTTTCCCATAGCTTTAGTACTTCCTGCAAAATGCTTTTGTCATCACTCAGCAACATCCTGCCACCACTTCTCTATATTCTGGTTGCCATAGCATTCTCCCTTGGTGCTGAAACTATAAGTAGCAGACCAAAAAAAAAAAAAAAAATTCTTCACTCATTAATCATTTTCTCAGTCTCCAAGTCAACTGAGCCCATAGCAGAGGTTAATCATGAAGCAGATGTCCATCCATACGGGACAGTGCTCATGGACAGCAGTCACCGTGAGTCATCTCTGAATCAAGAACTTCTGTAAATGATTATTTACTTTTCAAGTAAAGGTCAACCATTTGGTCTGGGTTAAACCAGTGGTTGAGTCAAGTTGCAGAAAGTAATGTACAGGTCCAAAAAATGGATCAACAATGTAGTAAAGATTACTTTACAGTGGTCCTTGACATTTGCACTCCTCAGTAAATGTTTTCTTTTAATGTACTTTTCTAGTTCTTTGTCAAAGGATTCTTGGACTAAGGGTAGTTTCAGATAGCCCTGAAGTTTTGCTTCTAATAATTCATTAAATCATACTTAAGTTTGTTTTATACCTTATGAGAATCTCCACTTAATGAAAATTTCATCACTTTTTAAAGTTAATTCCATTAATCTTCCAAGTCATTTCTTGATCTTAGGAGATATTAACTATTGTTATGAGTTCTTCTCTGTGGAGAAATATGTTTATATCTCTTTAAATTCCTTGTTAATTTCTATTGAAATATGTCTCGAATGTTAGGATGTAGAAAAAGTTCATTTTTTAAAAAACAATCTATATCAGAGGAGGCTATACTAGTTTGATAAATAGGATTGAACATTGTCCTCAAGTTAAAAATGACAAAAAGAATAATTCGAATGGAGAAAAAGTTGAAACACAAATGGAGTTAATGGAGGGAAGCTATTTAAGTAGAAAATCAAAGACACGGTTATGTCCTGCAAGCCAAAAGGGGGAAGATAAGGAGAATGAGCTCTGAAATCTAGCATAGTCTGGAGCCTTGGTTAAGCCACTTATGAGCTATGTGACTTTGGACAAGAAAGTCAACTACTCTGCTTTGTCCTTCTTGCCTGTGAAATGAAGGTGATAATACTTCATAGGCTTTATAGGGCGGTTCTGAGGAATAAATGAATAAAGCATTTTAGGAGGATGCTTAGCACATAGCATTCCTAAATATTTTATTTGGGGGAGGGTTATTATTCATGCTCTGCTTTTATGTATGTTTAAAATCTAGATAAAATTCTCTTGATTGTTTAGAATGCCTATTAGGAGTCAAGGATATGACTCAAGATCTTCCCACATTTAAGGAAAAAAGTAATAGATAAAACTCAGTCCTGACTGTACAGGAAGCACCATTTTTCATTACTCTAAGTGAAATTTAGCCTAAGCTAAATACTAGCCTTGAATCAAGAAATTTTAGAGTAAATAAAGGAATGTTTTCCTAATCTGGAAATATAAGCACGGTCAATATAAGCAGAAATTGATAATAGTCCGAAGGGATATTTTTAAATTTATTTAAATCTTAACCAAATAATGTATCATATTAGATAGTGCCTTCTATGTAAGCTTACCTGTAGGAGAGTTGATACTTAAAAGATCCTATGTTAGTTTTGTTAAGCCGTTTGGAACATGATGTCGTAAACTGGGCATCATAGCCCACCTGATAGTAACATTACTGAATTTCAGGGGCAGTGACAAGGAGAAGTAATATCCTCTGGGTAGTATCTTTGAAAACTCAAATTTACAGAGTGATTAAAAACATTCACCATTTTTTTCTGGAAGTATATATATTGGTTGAATTGTGTTTTTTCTGTTGAGACAGGAAAATGGGAGTTATTTCCTAGCACCTATAAGCATTACATCTTACATTATATCAAATATGTGACATACATATTTGTTATTGTAAGAAAACTCTTTTGTATACTTCAGTAACAGTCTCATAGGATGGATCACAGTTGTTTCAAACCGGCTGCCAAGAGCCCAATTTGGCCAGGTAATTTGTTTTCCAGCTTTATTGAGGTATGATTGACAAAAATTGTATCTGTTTAGATCGCATCAAGTGTTTTTTTAGCTATATGAGGTGACAATTTCAATGTATTCATTGTGAAATGCTTACCATAATCAATTATATATCCATCCCTCACTTAGTTACCATTTGTGTGTGTGTGCTGAGAACACAAGATTTACACTAAAATGTTTACAAATAGCTTTTGAATTTAAATGCCTTTAGGTAGGCATGTTCTTTCTAGTCTGTCACAGACTCCACCATTCCTACTGTGTTACCCTTAACCCTCTTCCCATATTTCTCCAATCCCTCATCTCATACAAAAATAAGTTTTGTATTTAGTGAAACCAATTGGTGTAAGTTTTTTTGCTGTGTGTGTGTGTGTGTGTGTGTGTGTGTGTGTGTGTGAAGAATGTTGTAATGGGGTTGTAGTTAAATTCCAGCCCTGAACTTTAGGGGGCCCCACGTAATCGCAAATACCCAAATGCCTACCACAAGTAAATGCTGGGGCTCAGCGTGGGCACAGCTCATCCATAATCCAAAACATCGGCTGTGGTGACTCACACCCTTCAGGTCCCAGGGGAAGTTTATTTCTATTTCCTGCTCTTTGACCTCAAAACGAAAGGTGATAGCACTTGAACACCCTCAAGGTTTTGTGGGTTTCCTGACTTTGGAATTTTGGGTTGCAGAATGGGCTGGGAGCTGGAGGTGGGTTTTGAATAGAAATGCTTAATTAAAGGAAAGGCAAATTAAATTACCAAATCTTTCTTTTAAGATGGCATGAATCGAATAGATTCTCACATAAATGTAATTTCCCAGTAGAACCTAGTTTTCTGCTTTCCTTCCTTTTCTAATCCCTGATTTTGGATTTACACACAAAGTGTTATAATATTCACAATAGTTGCAGGTGTTGACAGAGGAACATTTTGTGATATTAAATAGTTTGGAGCACTCTTACATTTGTATATATGTAAGTCTAGGTGTGTGAAGCATGGTACCAATTCTTTACAATGGCAATTAGATGAACAGTGAACCGTAAAAGTACAAAGTTTTATTTTTTATAAATATGTTTAATGAGATTTACATTTTCAACAAGTAAATGAATTTTTAAATAATTTTACTTAAGTATTTCCGTTAAATTGATCACATTAAAAATGTTGCTATATTGGGGTACCTGGGTGGTTCAGTTGTTAAGCGTCTGCCTTCAACTCAGGTCATGATCCCAGGGTCCTGGGATTGAGCCCTGCATCTGGCTCCTTGATCAGCAGGGAGCCTGCTTCTCCCTCTGCCTGCTGCTCCCCTGATCATGCTTGCTTTCTCTCTCTCTCTCTCTCTCTCTCTCTCTCAAATAAAACCTTTTTTAAAAAAGTTGCCATACATTAATGCATTCTATATTTTCCCTTTATTTTAATTAATGCTATTGAAAAAATATATTTTAAAAAGTATATGGAGGTTCCTCAAGATGTTAAAAATAGCACTACCCTATGACTCAGCAATTGTACTACTGGGTATTTACACCAAAGATACAGATGTAGTGAAAAAAAGGGGCACGTGCACCCCAATGTTCATAGCAGCAATGTCTACAATAGCCAAACTGTAGAAGGAGCCAAGATGCCCTTCAACAGATGAATGGATAAAAAAGATGTGGTCCATATATACAATAGAATATTATTCAGCCATCGGGAAGGTTGAATACCCACCATTTGCACTGACATGGATGGAACTTGAGGAGATTATGCTAAGTGAAGTAAGTGAAGCAGAGAAAGACGATTATCACATGGTTTCACTCATATGTGGAGCATGAGCACGGAGGACCATAGGGGAAGGAAGGGAAATCTGAAGGGGGAGACAAACCATGAGAGATTATGGACCCGGGGAAACAAACTGAGGGTTTCAGAGGGGAGAGGGTAATAGGGTGATGGGTATTAAGGAGGGCATCTGTTGTGATGAACATTGGGTGTTATATGTAACTAATGATTCATTGAACAGTACATCAGAAACTAATGATGTACTATGCAGTGGCTAACCGAACATAATAAAAAATAAATAAAAAGTATATGAAAAATGCTTTTGGATATTTTACATTTACATTAATTTACATTTTGCATGAAAACATTCAAATTTTATCACTGAAAATCACTACAGCAAACAATTCTTAAGGTGCTTACTGACAAAAATTATATGAATATCTTCATTATAACAATGTAATTATTGATTTGTGGAAAGGACAATTAGAAAAATTTTATGGAATTAATTATAATTTATGTGTAATATGTCTTTATCTTATTACTCACTGGTGCATCCACAAAATATCCCAATATATACAGAAATAAATTTAGTCATTCGCTATTTTATTGATTTTCAGTGTTATAAAAGCTAGAGCTTTATATGCGTTTTTCCCTTTTGTTACTACAAAGGTATATTTCTTAAGGTGGTAGAACCTATTTTATTTCCTAGTTATTAACCTGATTTTTAACATGTGCGCATTCAGACAAATTTATGTCTCCATTTGTCCTCTTAACCCCCATCCTGCAGACGTTAGGGGTAGGTCTCTACCAAAGCAGAGTGGAGCACCCACAGGGAAACATAAACTTTCATTCCCTTCCTGAGTTCTAGAGATGACTTCTAGAAATGACCTTTGTGGACACACAGAAATCACTTCCTCTGCACTTACCTAGAAGCTGACTCATGCATCCCTCTGAGTCAGTTAATTTCGGTCCCATATTCATGCTCCTTGATCTCAGAAATTTCTGTTGCTGCCCCTCCTTATCTCCCAGCCTTTGTCCTACAGAAATGGCTCCTTTGCTGGTAGAACTATGTCAAACAAGATCTAGAGAACAAAAAGAAATTAGAGCATGGAATTAATAATACCCACTCTTCTAAAAGAATTGATGTCTTCTTGTGGGGAAAATTAGAAACACTTAAAAAATGTCATTTTACCTAAAATCATGCTTACATTTTATGTCATTTGGGGGATGACATATTTATGTACTATTCCTATACAAAAATGTTATGCATCAACTTACTGTGGTATTTAAATGAAAAAGGAAGCATTGTCGATGCATTAGTAACTGTCTTCTCATATGAGGTATGCATCATACTGTTATTACGTGAATTCAAGATAAAAATAAACTCAAAGTGCATTCTTTACAGAATTTATATTATAATTTCAGTTCTGGTTTTTTTTCCTTTTAAGTACTTTAAACAGAGATTTTTGTACTACCAAAAAAATTGCATCTGTGAAAATGTGACTGTGTCTGTGCTGATGTTGAATTTTGCTGACTTTTTCCCACCTTACTCTATTTTGTCAGTGAAATTAATATGCAGAGTCCTAAGTGCAGGCCATGTGACTTGCCATCAGGGAAAGGTCTTGAATTCTTCTGCCTAGCGCCTAAGAGCAAGTGCCCTTCTCTCCTCCCTCTTGGCTTCTCTCATTCTATGGAAAGGCTCAGAGTGAAGAAGTTAGAGTTGAACAACCCGGGAAAGTGAGTTGACTTGTCTTAGTTATTCCTGGACACCCCACTTCCCCAGGCAAAAATAAGTGAAGGATGACTGAGCAAAACTGATTCCTTACACCCAACAGCTGCTGCCTTTCTGGAAGATATCCCTGCCCATGACTATCTGATGACTATATCATTTTATCTCTTCAACAGTTGAATAGCTTGACATTGCTGGTTTTTTTTTTTTTTTAATGTTTCTTGTGTTTTTCGTTTCAGGGCTGTCCTCTAGAAAGCATCATCAAGGGTAAGGGCCTGAGTAGTAAGCTCCTTAACTCCCAGAGAGTATGCTCCTTCTCTCAGAGAAGGAGGAGCCCAATTCTACCTTTCCAGGTGTCCCAGCTTCAATACTTGAATTTTCTGATAGTCATTGAAGTGTCTTTTGCCTGTGTTATTGGTTTCTTGAGACTCCCAGAAAGTGTGCATTATAAATATTCAGTACCTTTTTACATTCTGAAGTGAATGGAACCTACAAATAAGTATTAAAAAATGAGTATAATTATAGGTGGTCTTATGAAATTTGAGTCTTGCCCACATTATACATTCGTTGTGTTGCTGGTCAATGCAGAGAGGTAGTTTTGTGCAGTGATCCAAGCATGTCCTAGTCATCAGGATCACCTGTATGGCTTTAAAAAACTCAAATTCCTGGGCCCATTGTTAACCTACCACATAAAAAGTGGGGGGTGGTGAAAAGATTGGAGGACTTGGAAGTTATGCTGCATGTATTCCATTTGCCACTCCACATCCATGCTCTGTACAGACATTACTGAGCACTGTTACCTCCTGGCTTCTAGGCATGTTCAGCAAAGGGGGGGTGGCTAGAAGAAGACAGGAAGAAAGAAGGAGGGTGAGTCTGGGAATTTATTCCCCCCCCCCCCAGCACATCCTTACAGGTTTTTTCTAGCTGGTGACTTCCCTCTTCAAGGTCCAGTCAAGGCAAACCTCTCCATAAGAGTCTCTTCTATGTCCTGAAAACCACTCCCTCTTTGTCCCTTTGGTCTTGCGGTGATAACCCTCTGGATTACTGCGCCTTCTCTTACAGTTTCTTTATATCTGCCCATGTCTTTGAAATAGTTATTTTATTTAATAATAAATTCTCTTATTAAATTGTCCTCAAATTATCTGAATGTGTCAGGTCTTTTGTTGGAGTCCTGATGTGGAGTTCAAAATATTCATCAAAAATTTGCGGAATCTCTTTGTTCCTGGTGATAGCCCATTGCTGTATATCTTATGAATACATCGAGTTTATTTAGAATGAGTTCTCATTCCGTATATGGTTGTAGCTAGTGATTTTTTTTTTAAATTTTGACTTTTGAAAAAAAATTTATTACACCAGTTTTAGGTATACGTTTGAATTTTGAAAAAAGTATATACCTGTGTAATTACATCAACAATCAAGTTAAAGAACATTTTGATCACACCAAAAAGTTCTCTGTGCCCCTTTCCAGTCTATTCCTTCCCTACTTCAACCTCAGACAAAAACCGACGTACTTTTGACAGTACAGATTAGTTTTGCCTTCTACAGTTTTATATAAATTGCAATATACAGTATATATGGTTTGTTCTCTTTTTATTGCTAAGCAATATTTTAATATATAAGCATAATACAATTTGTTTATCCATTCTGCTGTTAATGGAAATTTGAGTTATTTCCAATTTTGGCTTTTATGAATAAAGATGGTATAAACATAATTGGATTTTTTTTGGTGGATATTTGTTTTCACTACTTTTGAGTAAATATCTGAGTGGAATTGCTGGATTATAGGGCAGGTATATGTTCAGCTTTATTAAATGACATCTTTTTAATTTTGCTCTTATAATTCATAAATGTAATATATTTATCCACTTATTTAAATCTTGTTCAATTTCTCCCTGTAATGTCTGATAGTCTTCAGAGTAGAAATCTTGCAAAACCCTTGCATACATTTAATTCCAACTTACCTTGTGTTTGGTTTTGCTGTTGTAAATGGTATAATTTTTAAAATTCCATTTTTTTGTTGCTGATCTTCAGAAACTTTAAAAAAAATGCTGACCTTGGAAGCAGCAACTTTGCTGAATTTACTAATTCTAATAGTGTTTTTCGTTTGCATTTTCTATGTGCAAAAATTGTGTTAACTGCAAATAATGAACACATTTCTTGCTTTCTAATTCTTAGGCTTTTTTTTTTCTTGCCTTATCACACTGGTTAGAACTATATGACTTTAAGTAGAATTATTAACAGGCATCACTGTCTTTTTCTCGATTTGAGAAAAGCTTGAATACTTCACACTTAAATATGGATTTTGGGGAGACATTCTTTGTCAGGTTAGAGAAGTCCCTTCTATTTTTACTTTTTAGGTGTTTCTTTGTTGTCATTAACGAGTACTACATTTTCACAAATGCTTTTTTGGAACTTACTTAGATGATTATCTCTCTATCACTTTTCATAGATTTGTTATTTGCAGACTCAATTTTTTTATAACCTGCTTTTTATTTCCTGACTCTATCATTACTTGGATAGTTTAGTTTGATGTTTTCTTGTATTTATTTGCATATTTCCCCCAAACTCTGGAAAACCCTTATCTTGATATTTTGAGTAAGAACAACAACAACAAAAGTATGTTTATTCAATTCACATTTTATAACTTTTATAAGCTGATTAAAACCATGTACTCTTTTTATGGGAAATACCCCAAAACATATGTTTAAGCTCTCAAAACTACTTACATTTTTAATCTATTACAGTCTGTATGAGTTGTGTTATTTCTTGTGAACCTAAAATGCGAATAATGATTTATGCAATTTTAGAACAAATAAAGCTAACAAAATAAGTGTAAACTATATGTGACTGAAAGTGGGGAAATAATAATTGGCAATAATGATCTTTTGAAAACCTATATCTGCATCGCTAGTTTGTATGCATTCAAAACGTAGAATTGTTGATGATTTTTGGGATCAATTTGATGCTTATTGTCATAGGTCACATTCCCTCATAAACAGGCCTTGAAGCGGAGATTAGATTGCCAGAGGTTTATTACAAACCTTACCTGTGAAGGAGTGAGGGAAGCCAAATTGGATCAATGGAGAAGTGTGAACGCAATGCAGTTACAAGAGACACCTCAGTGATTTTCCTTTCTTCTATTATTGAAATATAGTTGACATACAATGTTACATTAGTTTCAGGCATACAACATAGTGATGTGACAAGTGTATAATTATGGTATGCTCACAAGTGTAGCTACCATCTGTTAATATACAACACTTTGTTATAATACCATTGACTGTATTCCCTATGCTGTACCTTTCATCCCACTGACTTACTCACTCATAACTGGAAACCTGTACCTTCCATTCCTCTTCATCCATTTCTGCTTATCCCTACTCCCTTCCTCCCTTCTGGCAACCACCAGTTTATCCTCTGTATTTATGGATCTGTTTTTGCCCCTTTGTTTGTTTGTTTTGTTTTTTAAATTTCACATATAAGTGAAATCATATAGTATTTGTCTTTTCCTGACTTATTTCACTTAGCATAATACCCTCTAGGTCCATCCATGTTATTTCAAATACAAGATCTAATTCTTTTTTTATGGCTGAGTAACATTCCACTGTATAATCTTTATTCATATCTCTATCCATGAATGTTTAAATTGCTTCCGTTATCTTGACTATTTTAAATAATGCTGCAAGAAACATAGGTATGCATATAACTTTTCAAATTAGTATTTTTTTTTCCTTTGGGTATATACCTCGTGGCAGAATTACTGGATCATATGGTAGTTCTATTTTTAACTTTTTAAGGAACTTCAATACTGTTTTCCACAATGTCTGCACCAAGCTACATTCCCACCAACAGTGCATGAGGGTTCCTTTTTCTCCACATCCTGACAACTCTTGCTTTTCTTGTCTTTTTTTTTTTTTGTAAGTTTATTTATTTAAGTAATCTCTACACAAAATGAGGGGCTCGAACTCATGACCCCAAGACCAAGAGTTGCATGCTCCACCAGCTGAGCCAGCCAGGCACCTCTTGTCTTTTTGGTAATAGCTGACATGTGTGAGGTCATATCTCATTGTGGTTTTGATTTGCATTTCTCTGATGGTGAGTGATGTTGAATATCTTTTCATGTGTCTGTTGGCCATCTGTATGCCTTCTTTGGAGAAATGCCTATTCAGGTCCCCTGCCCAATTTTTAATTGGATTGTTTTTTGGTGTTAAGTTGTATAAGTTCTTGATGAATTTAGATATTAACCCCTTGTTGGATATATCATTTCTAAGTGTTTTCTCCCATTCAGTGGGTTGCTTTTTTGTTTTGTTGGTGGTTTCCCTCACTGGGAAAAAGCTTTTTACTTTGGTGTATTCCTAATAGTTTATTTATGCTTTTGTTTCCTTTGCCCAAGGAGACAGAAGTAGAAAAATATTGCTAAGTCTGATGTCAAAGAGACTACTACCTATGTTTTCTTCTAGGAGTTCTGTGGTTTTGTGTTTTATATATAGGTTTTCAATCCATTTTGAGTTTATTTTTGTGTATGGTGTAATAAAGCGGTCCAGTTTCATTCTTTTGTAGGCAGCTGTCCATTTTCCCCAGCACCGTTTATTGAAAAGGTTGTCTTTTCCCTATTGTATACTCTTACCCCTTTGCCATAGATTAATTGACCATATAAACATGGGTTTATGTTGGGGGCTCTCTATCTTAGTTCTATTGATTTATGTAACTGTTTTTGTGCCCATACTATGGTGTTTTGATTATTATAGTTTTGAAGTATATCTTGAAATCTGGGATTGGGATACCTCTAGCTTTATTCTTCTTTCTTGAGTCTGTTTTGGCTCTTCGGGGATTTTGTGGTTCCATACAAATTTTGGGATTCTTTTTTCTAGTCTGTGAAAAATGCTATTGGTATTTTGACAGAGATTGCATTGAACCTGTAGATTGCTTTAGGTGCTATGAACATTTTAACAATATTCTTCTACTCCATGAGCATGGAATATCTTTTCATTTGTTCATGTCATCTCTGAGGCCTCAGGAATTTCCACAGGAACTTCTATGACTGAAATGGTCTTCAGAGTCTTCTCATCTCGAGGCAAGTGGTTGACTTTATAAGTCATCTCTGGGCCAGATATTGGGTATGGACTTCCCTCTGGAAGGGCACATGACCTTGGACTAATGGCAGTTCCTGGAGAGGGACTGAGCTAAGAATCTAGTCACCAACATTTCCAGCATCTGGGGAATGAAAAACTCAGTCCTGAAGGGGAGACCTGGAAAGCACACCAGAACATCTGCTATGGTTCTGTGTTTAAGAAAATATGATATTAAACCAAATGATTTAGACTTGGGTCAATCCATCCATCTTCATTGATCATGTTCTCATTTTCTTTAAATAGTGCCCTGCAGCATAGGTTCAACTGTGCTACGATGTGCTGTGATACAAAGAGGTAGAATTTGGAGATAGAAGGCTGTTTTTGATTCTGGTTCTGCCATTTTGCAGCTCTTTATATACTTGTAAGGAGCGTCACTTAAGGAATCTGCATCTCAAATTCCTGTTGTAGTGAATGAGAAGAATCGTACAGTTGACTCTTGAACAACATGGGTTTGAACTGCGCAGGTCTACGTATATGCAGATTTTTTTTCGATAAATGTAGTACAGTACTGTGGATGTATTTTCTCTTCCTTTTCACTTTCTTAATAAAAATTTCTTTCTTTAGCTTACTTTACTGTAAGAATACAATGTATAATACATTTAACATATGAAATATGTGTCAGTCACCTGTTTATATTATCAGTAAGTCTTCCAGCCAACAATAGACTATTAGGAGTTAAATTTCAGGTGAGCCAAAAGTTACACACAGATTTTTGACTGGGTGTGGGGTAGGTGACGTTAACCCCATGTTTTTCAAGAGTCAACTCTGTATCTTAAAGTTTAAAAGTATAAGAAATTAGTTGGTAAACTGCTGCCTTATACATTCCTGTTGTGTTTTTGTTGAAGAACTTTCTGTAGTCATTTGCAGATTTACTTTATCTATTTAGAAACACAATCTCATGGAGCGACTTTAAAAATATGGGGCTCCTGGGAGGCTCAGTCGGTTAAGCATCCAACTCTTGGCTTTGGCCGAGGTCATGATCTCAGGGTCATGAGATCTAGCCCCACATAACATTGGTTGCACCCTCAGTGCAGAGTCCTCTTGAGATTCCCTTCCTCTCCCTCTGTTCCTCTCCCTGCTCATGCGTGTGCACACGTGTGCTCTCTCTCTCAAATAAATAAGTAAATGAAATATTAAAAATATTTGGCTGCACTATTTTAGAAGCTGGGTAAAATGGTTAATTCTAAGGACCTCTGAATAAATTAATTAGTCTCACTTAGACTTAACTTTACCTAAATTAGACAGAAGCTAAAAGACAATGGACATTTCAGTAGATCACCTACTGGCACCCCATAAAGAGCTCCGTCCTTAGGAGTAGCATTACATTTAGTTTCAAAAAAAGAGACTGTCTTCACTAGAAGAGAAGATGAACTCTGAAAGTTGATATTTTTACTATTCAGTCATCATTTTTGTACCCAAACCCAAATGTTAATATAAACAAGGAGAAAAGTGGAATCATACAAGCTAGTGAGTTACTCATTTCCAGAAAAATGCCCTCTAAAACTTTATTGCGAAAGATGGGATAGTGTCTTTTCTTTGAGTAACTGTTTCCTTGTCACATAGATGCAGTGATTGTTCTTTTCCAATCAGACATATATGGTCTTCTTTCTTTTCCTGTGGCACAGATTACCAACTCATAAGCAATGACTGTTTGGGACTGAATTTTTATTTCCTTTGGACTAAGCCATATATTTTTCCGGTGGTTCATCCTTAAAGAAGACACTGAACATGGAGGCTATATCTGGGTTCAGAGGGTGGAGTGCGGTGGGGAAACCTACCAGGAATTAACTAAGGGCGACTAGTCAGTGGTCCACCTTTGTTATTCTACACGAGCGTGAGATGTGTTATATCTCCTAAAAAACTCCACTACACTGCATTTTCTCCTTTTCTCTTCTTTGCCCCTGAAATGACTTTATGTGATTTCCTCTTGTATGCGAGTTAGTTAATAGCTAAGTTCAGTCAAAATCAATTTGTGAATAAGTAAACACCTCGTAATAAATAACACACTTTCAAAGTGCGTCTTTTTTGGATGGATCTAACATCATCCAATAAGATCTGCCAATATCATTTTACATTAACTTCTGTCATGTTTAAATGCTTTTATAGGCTAATGAGGCGGTGTGTAATTTTACTCTACCTATGCTATTTCTCAGATATATGGCACATAACAGATAAATAAGATGTCTGCGAACGTATTTGTATTGAATGTTCACGGAGGGTTTCCGCTCTTACTGCCCTCACACACAGAAGCTACCCTGGGAGATGAATGTGCCAGGATAAGTTATCTGGGGCTCATAAAATCTTTTTCAGAAGATTGAAATAAAGTCAGTGCTTGCAGAAGACAAATCAATTGTGACATTTCTGAATAGAGTGCGATGCATTTAATTAGCACAAGACATACTGGCAAATGCTGAATTACCCAATAAATCACTGGATGCTGGAACCCATACAGAGCGGGGAATCAGCTGTCTTGTGAGATGTACAGCAAGTGATAATAGGGAGATCTGGCCATTTGTATTGTCACTTTGCCTCATTCTCTGTTTAATTTTTTCTATTTTGACATTTGCGCATGGAGCCCCTTTAATTATTTGAAACTATCTGCGAACTCTGTCCCCTCCTACTCTGAGAATATTTTACAAATATTTGCATTTGCAAAGGACATTCGCTACTGTTGATGTGATGTGGCAGATCTGGCATATAAGGTCCTCTGTGGAGGGGGAATTAGTGTAGACAGAAACCCTCAGCACAGACATTCTGAAAAAGCAACTAACAGGGTCATTGTATTGCAGTTCATTGAAAACATTGGAGGTGTTACTTTAGTCATTTTTAAATCTCACAAAGATATCTACCAGTTTAGGCAGAAAAATGGCTTACTTTAATGTTTGACACCTTTGGTTTAAAAAAATTTTTTTAACCTGTAACTTAGATGTTACTTCAGTCTACCTTTTTGAAATGCTACAGCTAAAAAGCATTGAGGCTCAAATCCAATGTTTTGGCTATGGAAAATCTGGGGAAGAAATTGAAAATGAATTCTAAATGAGTGTTGCTGGCTCTGGAAGAAAAGGCAGAACATTCCCTTCGACTGAGGGATAGTTTATACATGAATTGATGGTTCTACTAGTGAGCCTTTTATTGACTAGCTTTCTGTGATGCAAACATTAAGGTAGCTTCTTGAAGAAACACTAGATCATGTGAAAGACTCCTGTCCCACACCCACTCCACATGGCTTCTCTGCCCCTGATACGATTATAGGAGGTGACGTTTCAAACTCTTGATGATAGATAGGGGTAATGATGCTACTGACTATGGAAATATGGGGGTGCAATGTAAAGAAATAAGAAATCCTTTATTTATAAAGGGTCTTCAAGCTGGAGTCTGATTTTCCTGGAGTGTGGCAACAATAAACACACTAGCACCACTCGTCTAAAGTCATGGAGGTCCAACTTTCATTGCTATGGCTTCTAACTACAATGCAGAGAAGGAGTCTTAGAATCCCCTAGGAAGGTCCCACTCCTTCCCTCCCCCAATATTCTAAAATGTGGATGTGGAAGGGGTCTCCTTACCTCAAGGAATCTACAGGGGTGGAGAGGCAGGTATCAATGAAAAAATAAAATCCACAGGTATCCAGTAATACCTGCTGCACAGACCCTACCCAAATCCGTCAGCACCCTGTACCTTTCTTCCTTACTTTCCTTATTACTGTGTTTTGAGAAGATGGCTTCCCAGTCCCAGGGGCTGAATCTTGATCAGGTTAAGCCCATCGTGCCAATTCCATTTCCTTTGCCAATGCCAGTTGAAGAAAGGGGATGTCATACAGTTTTGACTGATGGGATGTTGGGGAAGTCTGTTGGACAGGTTCTAAGAGTTCATTTGCTCTTATACAGAGGCAAAGAAAGAGACTTGGTTCTTTTCTGTCTCTGAATGCATTTGGAAAATTAGAGCTGATGTAATCATTTTTAGGAACAAGAGTGCAGCCTGAGGACTAATGCTAACACTTTAAGGATGGCGGGGTTAATAGGGTGACCAACCATCCCATTTGTCCAGGACTGAGGGTGTTTCTGGGACTTTGAGCTTTAAATACTAAAACCAGGATTGTCCCAGGCGAACTGGTACAAGGTCATCACCTTAGAAAAGAAAAGGTTGGGTCTTCGCTGATACCATCTAGCCACCAAGTTAGTCAACTCTTCAAAAGACCTACCTTTAGACTTTAATTATTGTGATGAGTGTCCTTACTGTTCATGCTATTCTAAGTTGCCTTTTGCTTAATGCAGCTGAAAGTGTCCTATATGACCGGTACGGAAGGAATTTTATTCTAAATAAAACTCAACAAAAATTAGTGGTACTATTATAATAGGAAGATGTAGCCTTTTTAAAATGTGTTCTTCTTAATCCTAAACCTTTCACTTATAATCATTAACTAATTAATGGACACTTTAAAATGCATGTGATAGGAATTAATAGTGAATTAATAACCAGCCATATCATTTTGACCTAACATTTTATGTGGCCATTGTCTGCTTTTACAGTATAGTGATTTCTTAGAAATATAAATAACCATAAAGCAGACCAACCATGTACTATTGTTCAAACATCTTTAACATCAACAGCAATAAATGTCAAATGAACAGATAAGAATTCAAAAAGTGAAATAAAGTATTGATTAGCAGTTTCAAACGACCAAAACAGCAATATAGCAAGCACCGACAGAAACGGGGCCTCAGTACTATCTTTTTAAAATTAATTTTTAGCTTTTAAATAACTGTAGATTCAACGACTTTTATTTTAATTGTCTGGACCTGTGTTTCTCATTCTGTGCTTCCCAGAGGAAGGGTTGCATTAGAGGTCTGTCTCAAAGTCTAAGCAAAGAAGGGATTTGTACTCTTCAATTTGTTCCTCAATTGACTTCATCACAAACACCATCGAGTATTTGTGTAGTGATCGTTGAATACTGACCTTACGTGTGACCTCAGACAATCAATTCTGTCATCTATTTAAGCACAAGAAGGATGGTAGAACTCCACGCCAGTAGAATTGCTTAATTGCTTAGGTATCACGGCAATAGCAACGCCGGAGAAAGCGCCCCAGATAATTGGACGCTCTAACATTTGCCAGTAGTATTTCTGATCTAGAAGGCTCTATCTCCGTGAGTGCACAGGGGATCCATCCCCAGCCATCTCTCCTGTTAAATGTGCTATGATGCCACTCAAGCAATGAGGAAATGCTGTTGGCACTGGCATCATCAGCACACTGACTGCACTCAGCCATTTATCTCCCTTTGTCAGAGCTGGATGGTGGCAGGTTTCAATGTCTGGTCAATTGAGGCGCTGAATCAGTGCAGGCAGGGCTTGTGACTGACAATCAGTCATGACAGCCGTCTGGGGGGACATCCTCCGCAGACATAAGGTCTCACACTCGGTGAAAAGATACATAATTGCATTTTGTCATTTGTACAACTCGAAAGGACATTCCTGCTTTGAGAAAGATGAGAATACTTAAAGGAATCCAAAGTAAGCCCTTCTTCTAGCTCCATATTTTTCCTTTTCAGGCCAAATAAGAAAATTGATTAGGGAGAATATCTGATTTCCAATATCTGATTTTGGAATCGCTGCTTTGCAACTGAGTTTTAATAAATGACTTTCCTTGCCTTCCAATATTGCAGCTTTTTCTTGCAAAAGTTTTCTCTGATGAAAAGATAGAGCTATAAATGCTTGATTATATCAGTTTGTCAGTACTCAACTTACCCAGAGAAGCATCACTCAGCGTAATTATTTTTAAGAATGGACCCGTCAAGCACTCTGGGTATGCCCCATAATAAGTAAAGGTTCCTATTCCTATAAGAGAATTAGAAGTTAAAAAGCAAATATCAAGTCAGATATGGCTTCAGGAAAGATTTAGGGAAGGATCATATAAATAATTTATAATACTGTCCAAAGAAAATCAGAAGAGTCTGAAATTTCCATCTAAACCAATACTCAGAAAAAAAACCCAAAAAAAAAAAAAAGCCCCCCCCCCCCCCGCCAAATGAGATAGTAGAGCACAGAAGCTAAGATTTGGAGCCTAGGTTTTGCAATCCTATGGACTTGAAATTCAAAACTGGGGGTTACCGCTTACCTGTGTGGCATGCAAGTTAAACTTTTAGAGCTTCAGTTTTTTCTCATTTGAATATTGGGGTCATAATATCTACTACATAGGATTTTTTCCCAATTAGATGATGGAAAGCAATTAGCAGAGTGTGGGGTGGTTCTTAATAAATGGTACCATTGTAATTAGTAGTAATTTGAATTTGTGTTATTTTTAACTACATGTACAATTTCTTCACTTTACTTCATGTTGCCCCCCCCAGGCCTGATGCATTCATCAACCTGCTAATTTGTCAGTCTTCTTTACCTGATATTTTTGAAACATTTTCTTATTGTCACCAGTCTTTCGGCCAAGCACCTTGGTATCACCTTTGACTCTTTATTATTTATTTATTTTTGTTTTCATAGTGAGAGATTTGATTCTTCTTTATAGATACATGTGATAAACAAATAATCCTTTCCCCATACTGCAAGTTATTAACAATATCAGACAGAAAAAAGAAAAGAAAAAACCCAGAAGTTTGTCTTGTTTTTTCCCCACTGTGTTCTTTTAAAACAATTGACAACTGTAGTAGTTTCCTAGGGCTGCCTTAGCAAATTGCCATATGCCAGGTGACTAAAAAAACAGAAACTTACTCTCTTAGAGTTCTAAAGTCTAGAAGTGCAATATCAAGGTGTTGCCAGGGTTGGTTCCTTCTGAGGACTCTGAAGAGTCTGCTCCATGTCTGTCTTCTAGCTTCTGATTTTTGCTGACAATCCTTGGCATCCCTTGGCTTATATCTGTATCACTCCAATCTCTGCCTTCTTCTTTACATGGTCTTCTCCCCTGTGTGTCTCCTCTGTGTCTCTGTGCACCTTCAAATCTCCCTCTCTTTCTAAGGACACCAGTCATTGGATTTGGAGCCCACCCTAATCTAGTATGACCTCACCTCAACTTGGTTACATCTACAAAGAATCTCTTTTCAAAGGAGGTCACATTCTGGGCTTCTTGGTAGACATGAATTTTGGGGGGACACAGTTCAACTAGGTACAACTATAAATAAAAATTCATATTTTGTAAAAAAGAGGAAATAAAGTAAGTTAGCACTTTCCTAAAGAATTTGCCACTAAAGCAACCTTTGTATTTGCTCTCTCTTTTTCTTTATTCTCATTGTTATTGCTCTATATAAGGTTCTAGTGTACAAAACTGATACTTTTAAATATGTAATCCAATCTTTTTTCCTTTCTCAAGTCCACAAAATTGACCCTAATTGGCTTGGGACATCCATCTCCTGGTTGTGGGAGTTGGGGATTAGGATTTGTTACAGGTATAGAAATAATGTCAGCTTTTGACATTCAAAATACAACTTTGCAGTCAAAATAATTATCTTGTAAGCCTATCTATTTAGTTGAAAAAGAATTTACTAAAATCTTTTGGCACTAATCCCCCTGCATTTTGGCATATAAATTGCTAAACCAGGGATTCGGGTCATAGAATACTTTCAAAATATATAGAAAATATGAGTATTTGTGATTAATGCTTAAGCATCCATTTGAAATTGGAAAGAAGGAGGTATATAAAACCACCTCTGTTCCCTCAGTTGTGGGAAGGAAATTGGGAGAGAAAGGGAGGAAAGTGAAATAAGAAGATAAAAGTAAAAAATTTATCTTGTAGCTAGGATGAAAAGTACATGACAAACCATTACTCCTGCCATAATAGAGTAAGTAACTATAAAATATCAATATATTTTAAAGCTAGCAGAGAGCTATGGATACAAAGAAATCTAAAGGAAATACATTCCAGAAAAGGGTAAGCCTTTTCTAAGTGAGTAGAGCCAATTTCCTCTCCGGGGCAAATTGTCATATCTGAACATAGACAGTACAATTATATATAGCAGAGTTTGCAATAGAGAGATGGACTTTCTGGGGTAATGAGAGCCCAGCAGAACTTTAAACCATCTGGTGACAGATTGGAACATGGAGCTACCTCAAATTCAGTGCTCGTTCTTCCCAATTCCTGCTTATTGTACATCTTTCTAGCATTTTGCTGAGCACAAGTAGACCTGGGAAGCTGAAGGTGGATCTACAAAGCAGAAAGGGATCAATACACACGGAGCAGATCTTGCCTTCAAAACATTTGAAACCAGAAGTGAACCAAAACTAACTAATGGAAGAACTCAGATTCAACCCAGTGCTATTCCTGCTTGGACCCAGGTAATCAATTACTCACACTAGTTGCCAGGCACAAGAAAGTGCATTTCCTCTCCGATGGAAAACGCTACTTACTCCAGTTTCTACAGTTCTTTTATTAGAATACCTGACATACAGTAAAAACAGTATGAGACATGCTAACAATTATGAAAAAATAACCAAGAGGAAAAATAGTTAAAAGAAGCTGACCCATGGATGACTCAGATGTTGCAATGAACACACTAAAGACTTCAACCATTATGATTCTTTTAAAGGAAATACATGAAAAGATAGGAAAAAATCAATGAAAAGATGGAGAATTTTAAAAGAACAGTGAAATGCTACAGAGGAACCAAACTGACAATATAGGACGGAAAAATACATTACCTGAAGTTAGAAATTCACCAGGTAGGCTTAATGGCCAGCTGGACACAACAAAAGAAAGGACCAATAAATGTGAAGAAGAATAGAAATGATCTAAACTGAAAGAGAAGGTGAAAAAGAATGGAGAAAAAATAGCATTTGTGACATGAAGAACAATTACAAATGGTCTAATAGTTGCAATTGGAGCCCCTGAAGGGAGAAGAAAGAGAAAATGAGGCAGAATAAATATTTCAAGAGAGAATAGCTGAAAATTTCCTAAAATTGATGATAAATATCAACCAACAAATTTAAGAAGTTTATCAAACTCCAATGTGGAAAAATACAGGGAAAGCTATACCCTGGCACATCATAGTCAAATTGTTGAACAGCAAAGAACAAGAGAACATCTTAAAAGCAGCTAAATGATAAAAGACACATTACATTCAGGGGAACAACAAATAAATGAGATTGACTTCTAGTCAGAAACAATGGAAGCAAGAACACAATGGCATGACTTCTTTAGAGTACTGAGTAAAATTATGCTCACCTAGAATTCTCTACTCAGCAAAAATAAACTTTTTGAATAAAAATAAAACTTCATTTTAATGAAACTAACATAGAGGTGTTTTCTAACAAGCATAGGTTGAGATGATCTGATACTATAAGAAATAATACAGAAAAATTGTCAGGCTAAAGGAGAAATATTCCCAAATTGAAGAATAGATCTACAGAAATGAAGAGTAACATAAGAAGTAATTTTGAAGGTTTTTGAATATTTTCTATTGATGTACCTTGTAAAATATGTAAAAGATGTAAAAGTAAAATACATGATAAAACTAGTACAAAGAATAGGCAGAGTTAGTGAAATTATAATTTGTAAGGTTCCTATACGCGATTGAACAATTCAAAGTAAACTGAAAATGTTGCATATACATATAATAATGTCAAGAGTAACCACTGAATAAAATGCAAAAGTATATAGTTAAAAAGAAAAACTAAAATGAAAAAAATAAAATTTTTGTTGAGAGGAAGGCAAAGAAGTTTGAACGAAGGACAGGGGACAGCTAGAGATTAGTTAGCTCATAGACTTACATCATAACAGTAATTGCATTAGATGTAAAAGGAATGAATACTCTGTTGTCGGTTTCTGTTTTGTCTGAATAACAAAGCAAGAGCCAACTATGTCCTGTTTAGAAAAGACACACTTCACATATAAAGACACTGATAGGTTGAAAGTAAAATGATTTTAAAAGTTATACTATGCAAACACTATAAAAAAAGCTGATGTGGCTACGTTAATATCACACAATATAATACAAAATAAAGAGCCTTATCAGAAGTAAAGAAGGACTTTTCAAAGTGATAAAAGGGTAATTTCATTCAGAAACCAATAACAATCTCAAATGAGTTTGCATCTAATATGTAGCTTAAAAAATCTCTGTCGTTTTATGAGAGATATTAGGAGGATTTGACACAAATTATCACACATTCCTCCCTGATACTTTCTTCACATAGCTTCCAGGACAACATTCCCATGGTTTTCCATGGGTTAATACTTCTTACTGGTTAATAACTCTTCAGTACCTTTTTGTGAACATCTCTTCCCTGAATATGGGAATACCCCTGAATATGGACGTGTCTTAGGGTTTGGTCCCTGTTCCTCTTCTTTTCCGGGTCTTCATTGATGTTCTCATCCTCTGTAACAGTTCTAAATATCACTACAATAATAACTATCAAATCTTATATCTATAGCTTGAATTTCTCTCTCAAATTCCAGACTTGTACACCCAAATGCCTATTCAAATCTCTTCTCAGTTATCTTATAATTGCCTTAAACTCAACTTGGTCAAAACTAAACTCTAATTATTCAGCTGCTGCTGCCACTTTTCCATATTAATTGAAAGCAACTATATTCTTTCACTTGCTAAGTCCAAAATCCTCAGAATTATTAGAGATTCCTTTCTATATTTCACACCTCACATCTAATCCCAAAGGAATTTCTGTTGGCTCTACCTTCAAAATACACTCAGAATCTAACTACTTATTACTACCTCCATTTCTTTTCTTTCTTTCTTTTCTTTTTTTAAGGATTTATTTATCTATTTTAGAGAAAGAGAGAGAACACAAGCAGTGAGCACAGGGAGGGGCAGAGGGAGAGGGAGAGAGAAACTTAGAAAACTCCGCACTGAGCCAGAACCAACATGGGGCTTGATCTCATGACCTTGAGATCATGACCTGAGCCAAAATCAAGAGTCGGACACTTCCCTGACTGCATCACCCAGGGAACCATTACCACCTCCATTTCTACTACTTAAACTGGCTTTCTGCCTTACGGTGCTAACTCAAGTTTATATTTATATTCCACTACACAGAATTTTTTCAATACGGCAGTTGGAATGATTTTTTTTTAAAGAGTGAGATTAATATTTTTTATTTGGATGAAGATAACATAAAACACATTTTAATGTGTACAAGTCCGTGCCATTTAGTACATTCATGATGGTCTGTAACTACCACCTTTTTTAAGTTTTTGAACATTTCTATCATCCCAAAAGAAAACCGCACACCCATTAAACAATCACTCTCCTCCCTGTTCCTTCCACGCCCTGCCAACCACCAATTGCATTCTGTCTCTATGGTTTTACCTATTCTGGGTATCCTCTATAACTAGAATCATACAATATGTGACCTGTTGTGACTTTCTTCACTTATACTATTTACAAGTTTCATCCAAGTATAACATGCATCAGTACTTCATTTCTTTTTATGGTTGAATAATATCCCATTGTATACACCACATTTTATTTTTCAGTTTATCCATCGATGGGCATTTGGCTTATTTCTAGCATTTGGCTATTGTGAATAGTGCTGCTATGAATGTTTGTGTGCAAGTATTTGAGTACCGGTTCTTGATTCTTTTTTTTTTTTTTAAGATTTTATTTATTTATTTGACACAGAGAGACAGCCAGCAAGAGAGGGAACACAAGCGGGGGGTGGGGGTGGGAGAGGAAGAAGCAGGCTCATAGCGGAGGAGCCTGACGTGGGGCTCGATCCCATAACGCCGGGATCACGCCCTGAACCGAAGGCAGACGCTTAACTGGTGTGCCACCCAGGCGCCCCTTGATTCTTATTTTTAATTGTTTTAAAATTTTGAGGGTACTATGCTAAGCAAAATAAGTCAATTAGAGAAAGGCAATTATCATATGATTGCACTCTTATGTGGAATTTAAAAAACAAAATAGATGATCATAGAGGAAGGGAGGGAAAAATAAAGTAAGACAAAATCAGAGAGGGAGACAAACCATAAGAGACTCTTAACTGTAGGAAACAAACTGAGGGTTGCTGGAGGGGAGAGGTGGATGGATGGAGTAACTGGGTGATGGGCATTAAGGAGGGCACGTGATATAATGAGCGCCGGGTGTTCTATGCAACTGATGAATCACTAAATTCTATCCCTGAAACTAATAGTACGCTATATGTTAATTAATTGAATTTAACTTAAAAAGGAGCAAAAAAAGTTGAAACAACGACAAGCTTATAGAAATGTTCAAGAACAGTACAAAAGGGAGTGTCTGCCTTTGGCTCAGGTCATGATCCTGGGTCCTGGGATTGAGTCCCGCATAGGGCTCTTTGCTCATTGGGGAGCCTGCTTCTCCCTCTCCCTGCTCTGCCTGACACTTCCCCTGCTTGTGCTCTCTCTTTCTGACAAATAAATAAATAAATAAAATCTTTTTTTTTTTTTTTAAAGAGCAGTACCAAAGACATTTTTCCTGTCTTTCTGTACCTTAGCATGTATTTCCTATGAACAGGGATACTCTCCTAACACCACCAGTAGAATTGATACATTACAACCATCTAGTCCTCAGACCTCCCAAATTTTGCCAGTTGTCCTAATAATGTCCTTTATGGCAAAAGGATTCAGTGCAGAATTGGGTGTTGTATTTAGTTGTCTTGTCTTTTTTTAGAGTCTTTAGACTGAAATAGTTCCTTTGTCTTTGACTCACATAACACTTTTGAAGATTATAGGCAGGTGATTTCTTAGAAAGTCTCTCAGTTTAGGGTGTCTGATGTTTCCTCATGATTAGATTCAGATTATACATTTGGTCAAGGATATCGTAGAAACAGTGCTGTGTCCTCTCAGATGATACATGATTTCAACTGCCGGTAGTGTGTACTCTTTTCCTGTTTGTAATTATCAAGAATTTTGCAGGGAGGAGGTGCTTTGAAACTGCGCAAATATCCCATTTATCATCACACTTTACAGCTATTTAATTTAATGTATGAACTTATGATTTCCTATTTTTTAAAAAAGATTTTATTTATTTATTTGTCAGATTGAGAGAGAGCATAAGCAGGGAGAGCAGCAGGCAGAGAGAGAAGCAGGCTCCCTGCTGAGCAAAGAGCCCAATGCAGGACTCGATCCTAGGACCCTGGGATCATGACCTGAGCCAAAGGCAGACACTCAACTGACTGAGCTATCCAGGCATCCCATGATTTCCTATTTTATTTAATGAGTTATAATCGATTTGTATTATTATCATGCTCACATTGCCACATATTTGGCTGGTGGCAAGCCCTTCAAGCTAACTTCTGAGTCCTTTTAACATATTCTTTTAATACTTACGTGATTTCTAGTACAAGGGGGGTATCCCTGATGCATCATATGCATTGCTTGCACTGGGTTTGGAATCAGCTACTTCTCCAAGGACCCCTAGTTCCCTTATAGTAAAATACAGCATTTAGAAGCCGTGATCTGGGTGCTAAAAGTGCTCATTTCTGTTGGGGTATCATTTTTTTCCAGTTCTGTCTGTGAACAAAGTTAGGGAGTGTGTGTGTGTGTGTGTGTGTGTGTGTGTGTGTATGTGTGTGGTTGCGTATGCACATATATCCACATCTAGATTATTTTCATAAGTGTATATATATATATGTGTGTGTGTGTGTGTATTGAAAAGCAAGAGGTTTTTCTGTTTTTTATTTTGTTTTTTTTTTACCAGTTACCTTCCATCACCACAGGATTTACTCTGATTTTCTCCCCTTCGTATTTATAACTTGCTTCTATAACCATGAAAAACTTGGCTCCCATTATTTCTAATATATTTCCCTATTTGTAACCACTCTTCCATCTGCACCACCACCCGCTCCCTAGCATAGACACCCTCCTCACTCATCTTGGGCTGTAATAGCACTTTCTGGGCTGCACCCCACGCCTCCCACACACAGATGCTCTGGTTCCCACACCGAAGCACCTCACTGTAGAAGTGCCTTCCACGGACCCTCACACTCTGATTCTTCATCCTGGGTCTCCGCACTGGGTCTCCGTGGTGGTTGTTCTCCTCCTGCTTGGGCTCCAGGACCCTCGTCAGGCCAGTCCCCCACATAGATGCCCTCCTCACCCTGCTCGGTCTCCGACACCCTGTGCTGGGCAGGCTTCCTGCCCTTGTGGCTGCCCTTTTTCACTTCTTTTGGGCTCTGACACCCATTCTGGGTCACCATGGCCCCATCCCTCTATTCTGCAGGTACGAGTGCCTCCCTTGCTTTGGGCTACCTGCTCGCTTTTGGACTACTTGTTCAGGAAGAGGGGGTAAGAAGAAGGAAAGGATGACTGTTTTAAAATCTAAGTCTGACCAAAATGGTTGTACAATTTGCATTGCCCATCGCCTTTAGCAGTTTATGAGCCATCTCGTTCCCCCATCGCCTCCTGAAATGGCTCCCTGTCCCATTCAGAGCTTCAAAGCCAAAGTCCTCATAATGGTATTCTATGCCCTACTTACTGTTCCTCATTCCTCTGTTTATTCAACTCTTCCTAATGTCCCCCAACCCACTTCGTACACCCGCTTTCCTTGCTACTCCTCAAATATATAAGGCAAGCTTCCGATTCAGGATTCTTTATTGTGGCTGTTTCCTCTGCTTCTAACATTCTTCCCTCAGATTCTCCTACGAATATCTGTGCAAATCTCATCTTCTTAGTGAGGCCTAACCTGATGCATCGTTTTGCTTGGGCTGCCGTAATAAAATAATACCACAGACTGAGTCGTTTCAACAATAGAACCACTTTCTCACGGTCCTGGAGACCAGAAGTCCACAATCCAGGTTTCAGCAGGTTTGGTTTCTTCTTGGCTTATAGATGGCCACTTCTCACTGTGTCCTCACATGGTCTTTTCTCTGTGCATGCACGTCCCTGATGTCTCTCTGTGTGTCCTAATCTCCCTTTCTTATAAGGACACCAATCATTTGGATTAGGGTCTCCCCTAAGGACCTCATTTGAAGTTTTTTCTCTAAAGCCTCTCTTTCCAAATATAGTCGCATTCTGAGGCATTAGGTATTAGAGCTTCAATGTATGAATTTTGGGATGACACAATTCAATCCATGACACTTGACTCCTGGTGTAATGTTGAGATTTGCACCAACCTGGTACTTCCAATCCCCATTACCTTATTGCACATTTTTATTTCTGCAGCTCTGCTCTGTTTCTATCAGATAATTTAATTCATAATATATATTTTTTATCATCTGTCTTCTCCAATTAGAATATAAATTCTACTAAGGACTAGAACAGTGCTAGTGTCTAGTAAGCACTCCATGCATAGTGTTGAATGAATAAAATTTATCCATCTGGTATTGATGAACATTTGGGTTATTTCCACTCTGATCCTGTTATGAACAATTGTAATAAATATCATTTTACACATGACACACATGTGTAACACATACACACACACACACACACACACACATATATTCTATACAGTATATCCAAAGAGTGGAGTTGCTGGGTCATAGGGTGGGCATATGGTATGAGTCTCCTGTGGTGCCATAATGAAGTACCACAAACTGGGCGATTTAAGCCAACAGATATTTATTTCTTCACAGTCTGGAGATTGAAGTCTGAAATGAAGGTGTCAGCATGGCCAGGCTCCCCCTTACGACCCTAGGGAAGAACCCTTCCTTGCCTCTTCTAGCTTCTGGTGGTCGTCGGAAACCTTTGTCTTATTTCCATTTTTTCACATAACCTTCCTGGGGTGCTGCCTCTTCTCTAAACCCTCTCTCCTTCCTATTACATAGGTATCAGCCGTTGGATTAGGGGACATTCTAATCCTGTATGACCTCATTTTAACTTAAGTACATTGGCAAAGACACAATTTCCAAATAAGTTCACATTCACAAATGCTCAGGGTTAGGATTTGAACGTATCTTTTTAGGACACGCAATTCAACACACAACATGTATTTACTACTTGTAGTAGATAAGGCCAAAATATTTTCCGAAATGGTTGTGCCAATTAACGCTGCCACCGTGGAGTTTGAGAGACTGCATTTCTCCATACCTTCTCCAATATTTATTACTGTGAGGCATCTTAATTTTGGCTAATTTGTTGATTGTGTTCATATCTCATTGATGATTTAATTTTAGAATGAGCTTGCTAAGTTTCAGAAAATAATTGCTATATTTGGATTTTGATTGCATTTTACATATAAAACAGTTTAGCAATAATACCATTATGGTATTGTCTCCCAATCCATGAATATGGTATATTGTGCCATTTATCTGGTAGTCTTTAATGTCACACAATAAAGTTTTATAAGTTTCCCCATCAAAAAAATAATTGAAGTCCAGATTTTTTCTTCTCTAGTTTAAGTTCTGACAGGAGCAGGCAGAGCTGCCATGTGTCAACCTGGAGTGCAGCCACAGTGAATTAAACTGGGTGGCAGAACATATCAGACAGAGGGAAGATCTACATTTTAGTGTTCTCATGTTTTCCATAGTCTATCCATAGGCATTCTCAGTTTTGGCCTGGTTCAAACCCTGTGACTGGGTACAGCATGGCAGGGAGAGGGGCTGGCAGCAGAGGTTGGAGACAGATCACTAAGCAGCTAGATTGGTAGATGGTGTGGCACTGTGTGAGGCTGGAGTAAATAAAAAATGAGGTCAGGTCAGCTGGGGTGTCTTCCCAAGTTCTGGATACACTGAGAGAGATCAGATTACAAGGCATATAAAAGGCAGATTGCAGCTGCAAGTCTAGCTGGGGAAGTGACATCTTAGGGAAAAGACTTCAGGGCTAAGGTCAGTGGATGCAGACCAGTGCTCACCTGAGGACCAACACAAAGACTTTCCCTCTTCCCCAAGTCCACGGGCACACAGAGGTCACCCTCTTCCCTTCATATACTTGAACATCATCTTAGAAAAGAAGTGGAGATGGAGATGATCTTAGAGACTGAGTGCCATTGTCCAAGAGATATTCAGTGAGAGGTATAAGGACTGTGTAGATGGTTATTAGATAGGACAGTGTTTTAAACCAGATTAGGCATTTAGTTTACCTTTGCTCCACTGATGTGCAGGTGTAAAAAGGCCAAATTAATTAAAGACCAACTTAGGGGTACTGTTTTTCTGCATAAAAGAGTGATGATATGAGTGTGAAAAGTGCAGCCCCACAACTGACTGTTCCCACTTCCTGCCTCTTTTGCTGCTATCCCATTGTGTGTATGAGGGATTCTTAAAACACTTGCTTATTCTCTCGCTTCCTATTCTTAATGAATGGTGCACCAATTGCAGGCATTCAGTGCTCTCCACGATGCTGTGCTAGCCCACTTATCTAGGCATGGTCCCCACAACTTTGCAACATACCTTCAATCTACATACAATCAGCATCACACCCCTCCAACCTACGTCCCAAAATATTTCATGTTGCTGTTTCTCTCCAAATCTTTGGTTATGATGTTCTTTTTGCTAAGGATACTCTTCCTGCTTTTTTGTTCACCCTAGCCCATTTGTGGTCAAGTTTAAACCCAAAAGTCCTTTCCAACTAGTATAGTTTGTTCTAGAGTCTTAGCCACCTTATTGTAGGTGCTATGTTTGTTTTTTGTCTACTTATTTGATGTGTATCAGCCTTATCTGCTCCTTTTGGGAAACTCCCTTATACCATTTTCTGTTTCCCTATTACAGTTACCATGGCAGCAGGACGGCATATAGATATTCAACATGTAGCTGATAGTGGTCCAGACTATTTAAAAAGTAGGGGAGAAAAAAAATAGGAACCTTACTTTTAGTTATAGGCTGCAGTTTTTATTATTCCATTGTTATTGACTTTAACTTGGACTGATGTATCATATAGTTGTTTCCACTCAAGTAGGATACCTGTATATACATGGGCCCAGGTAGTGAAAAATATGCCTTCCATTTACCCTTCATTATCCCAACAGTATTTAGATAATTTATGCCCAGGTCCCTTAGCTGAGGGACATTAATATTGTTATCATTTACTCAGTAATCACTACACTCCTCTGGGTACGAGCAGCCTCATTGAACAGAGGAGGAAACTGGGGTTTTGATTGGTTATCTGTTTAGTCATACCATAAGCTAAGCCTTGAGGAATAGGAATTTGAACATGGCTTGGCTAACTCTGAAGCCTAGGCTATAAAGCCCCCTACGTAATCAACTGAAGTTGAGAGCTTAAAAGTTAGGATCAGACAGAGCCAACAGAACCAGAGATTTCTGAAACTGGAGAGAAGATGAGGGGTGGGAGGTGGGATAGTTGCAAAAACTTGAGTTTAATTTGCTGTACTGTTCAGTCCCGCACCTTTGTTGACCCCGAGGCTACAGTGTGCCTTTCAGAGGCACAAAGTAGTCTTTTGTGAGACTTTTTTAGAGGCGGTTTAAGTCTTCCCAGAGTCCCTCTTATCCTTGTGACAAGGGAGAATAATCTCATTTTCATTTAAGAGGTAAGGAGACTGAGACACAAAGGAACACAATGATTTTGCAAAATGCTATTTCATGGTGAACACTAAAATGAGAAATAAGAATAAACTCAATAACCCTCCCTACCACCCTGAGTCCAAGAAACCATTGCTCTCCCTGCTGAAGCTGAGGATTCCTATCAGGTCCTTACTTCAAACTAATACGACATTACAGTTTCTTTGCAAAAAGATAAAATTTAAAAATTAAAAGAAGTAAAATCAGTGGATATTTATGAATAACTTTTTGGACAATGAAAGTACATTCGGAAAGATATCAGCAATAAGCGGGTCTCTATGACACGAGAAGGGAAGAAATGAAATGCCTATGCTTGCGTGATAGTTTTTATTGTGCTAGGGTTCACATTCATTATTCTGCTTGTTCAGTATAAGAGCTTAAAGACTATAAAGAATGTGAAGCCAACATGTGGCTGCTGAAGTGGTCGTGGCTTGGATTTCTTTTAAAGAGGAGCCTGGAGCTTCCCTCTAGGCTTTGTGTAACTCTAGGGATTCCATGGAGCCAGCTCATTCAATCTTCCTGACTTAAGCATCCATGCAATTGATGCCTCCTGGCCTCCAGAGCCACAAATCAGGCAAGAGCGGGTATATACCGCCTGCTCATGAGAAAATCTCTCACCTGGGGAGGGGGCAGCACTCAGTAATTTGTAGGAGTTTCAGATCCCGTAGAAACCTACTCTTCACTTTGGATACCAGAAAGACGTAAAGTACTAACAGGCTGTATTGAGTTGTGAAGTTGTATGTGTTCAACTACATATGTGTGTACTTACATATAATGTTGTGATAGTCATATCAGGTACTACAAATACACTGTGCTACACTAATATTGTTAAAAAAAAACACACAACAAAACCTTTGTGACTGCGGAGCAATCGTTCTGATCCCTTCCATGACTCCTTTTCAGAAGCAGATTGCAGGTCCATTACAAAATGGGGTAGTACTAGGGCAAACACAGGCAGCAATTTCAGAAAATAGGAATCTGAATCTGCAAACTTCAAGAGACAGGAAATAGAAGTTTCTTCTCACTGACTTAAACAGGAGGGAGGGTGAAAGAAAGACACACACCAACTCATTCATGCATTTATTCATTCATGCAACATATATGCACTGAGAATGTACTCTGTTCCACATGCTGAAGCTACAGAGGTAGGGAGAGGACCTGTCCCTTCTCCCATGAGCTTGCTGGTCTAGTGAGGTTGGGTGATCCCTACAATACACCAAATAACCAATTAAAAATATGAGTGACTCATTCAGGCAGCGCACTGAGTAGGCACTGTGGTTATACCTGGAATGGACAATGGGCAATTCTTAAACAGAACTGTTAATCTACAATTCAAATATCTCACCCACCTTTCACAGGCAAAGGATGGGTTCCTACCTGACCCTACCTATGGTATACACTCCTCTATTTCATCTAAAGGAGTCCACAGTTTTGGAATAAAATGTTCCCTTTAATTTTTTTTTTTTATTTTAGATGTTTGGGCAAAACTCAGGGCCAATGTTCACTTTGCTGTGTTTTGATTTCTGTACCTTGGCAAAGCAAGGGATTTTTGTGGGTGAAAATTCCTCTGAATATTTTTTTCTGGATTAGACATGCCACCTACACGATCCTTTCATAATCATCACACTCTCCTATTAATTTTTGCTTTGAAATTCTTAACATATATGAATACATTTTCTCTATTTAGGTATGAACTTATCATATACCCCATTATTTGTGATAGCATTACGTAATACATCCATAGCTTTAAAATACCCATTCCTTTCAAATGTAATTTGAATTTGCTAGTATAAATATTTTGGCATAGAGAAAGCATTTTTAACAAGCGGATGGCATTTAAACTATTTTATGAAGATGGCGTGAGCCCAGAAATCTTGTTGGAATTTACAAATAATCTTTGATTTATATTTTACTTTGTAAACCAGGACCAGGAGAACTACTAATTAGAACCAGACTCAAAGCTATAAGGAGTACTTATTGATTCAGATCATGAAAAGACTGGAAAGATCAAAAGCAAACATCCATCTCCCTCTTCATCCAGAGTTCAGGGGTTAAGTGCTATTTGTCTCAAATCCTTGGCATTAACTCCATCTTTGTAATAAAGAAGACAATTAACATCTCTATCTAGTCACAGTTAGGATGTAGTATATTAATTAGCAAAATCACTCAATTAACAGCCCTCAGTGAAATATACCACTTGTTTCTTACCTTTACTCATCTATTTGAACACATAAACAGTAGTCACATTAAAGAAAGTGTCTACAGCCCTAGAATGTGTACATAACTTATGTTTCAACTGCACTAAGAATAGGTGTGCTGATATGGAGTACATATATAGACATAATATGTGTAGACGTGATGTATTCACTCTAATTATATCACACAATTGTACTTGTACTCACAAATAAGCATATATGGGAATGTCTTCTCCCTTTATACATTTTTGAGGCTCGGAAAGGTTAAGTAACCGCTTCGGGATACATAGCTGTAGTTAGTAGTAAAGCTCGGGTTTTAACCTAGGATGGGGTGTCTTCAGAATCTGGAATTTTTTTTTTTTTTACTGCTATGCTAGATGGCCTCCCAGGAATGTGTAAATGTCACAGAATAATCAGAGATGTGGTTAAATATTTATGTACAAGGTTAGTCATCTTAGCATTATTTCAAATAGTGAAAAATTAGAGACAGCATAAATGTCTAACCGTTGACAATGGTAAATGATTTATGGTACAAGAGAATATTGTTACCCCATTAAAAATGGTGTTCTTAAAAAAACAGAGCCATTTGAAAATACTTATAATCCATTGCAAAGCAGAGAAATAAAAACAGGTTACAAGTCAATAGGGACAATATCCTGTCTATTTTTTTTTTTTTAAGAAAAACATGTGCATACATAAAGTGTATAGGAAAAGAACAAGACTGGAAGTGAATAGACGAAAACATTTTCAGATATTATTTCCATTTCTTGCTTTGGGATAATGAGCGATTTTAATTCTGTATCCTTCTCTGTATTTTAAAAATTACCTACAATGATCATACATCAGTTTTATAATTAGCAAACTCCATATTCTAAAAGAAATGTACAAATAACTCTTCAGCTTATTGAAACCTTTCTTCAAACCATTCAGCAAATATTTACTGAGTAGCTACCGTCTTCCCTGTGCTATGAATCAAGGCAGGATACAGAGTTGAAATACATGGGCTCTGCCTTCAAGGAGCTTCCAATCTAGTTAAGAAATGGAGAAGGACATACATATTGAGTATGAAAATCATCCACACTAAATACTCAACATCTCCTATGTTCTAGGTTCTGAGTTAATCATATTCTCTTTTATTCCAGACAGCTCTGTGATGTTGATGTTTTTATTCTCATTTTACTTAAGAACTGGGGCACAGAGAAAGCTGCCTGAAGTAATGGTGGGGCTGAGATTCAGAGTCCTGGCTGGCTGGCTCCCCAACATTTGCTATTCCGACTGCACGTGGGTCTTCTCAGGATGAGAATCTGGAGCCCAGAGAGATTTATCTTCTCATGAAACTAGAATCTCAGTTTAAATGGAGAGAGTGATCCACTTTGATAAGTTTAATGAGCTGATCCCCACCGCCATCCCCTGACCTGTAGAGGATTAACTGAGTTGACAGGTGGTTTTATTGTCACCTGAAAGCCAGAGATTGATAGGAAACGTGTGTGTGTGTGTGTGTGTGTGTGTGTGTATCCCCTATGGCCTACATAGAATGGGATCATATTTAATCACTGGCTTGTCCATGTTCAATCAATATGTACCTTCCCCCTTGTAGGTAGCAACAACTACATGTGGTACTGAGGATATCTGTAAGATGGAATTAATACTCTGCAGATTCTCACAGTGGGGGTGATCTGCTGAATATTTAGTTATAAAATGTGTGTGAGAAGTGCTGTGACAGAGGGGTACAGATGGGCTGAGACCCCACCAAGAAGGAAACCTCTAACTCTTCTTGGGGAAATCAACTAGATTGGAAGCTCACTGAGGGCAGCAGCTCCGTTTATTTTTCCCTCCTCCCTTTGGAACTCTCAGTTTCACATCACAATAGAAGCTCAACACATGTGAGCCAAACTGTGGAAGTTGAGGAAGACGAGTCAAGGAAGGTCATCATTTAAATTTACATAACCAATCTAAGCGCTTTCCACTTGGTCTTTTACTCAGAGCAACTTCCATTTCCCCCACTACCGTCAGTCCACAACTTCTGAAGATAAGACAACTCTTAAGAGAAGCGTCAGGAGACCCAAACAAACAACTACGTTTTCTTCCCTCTTTATCTCAGATCAGTCACAGAAGCAGGGAACACGTAAGCATTATGGTTCTCCATCCTACTCTACCTGGATCCATGGATATCAGGATCTTCTCTATGTTCTAGAAACCTACGTTATCCTTTTCCCAATTAAATTACACTTTCTTTGCTCCAGCCCACCCAGTGTTGGCACTCGGTCTCACGCATGTCAGTGAGGTTCCCACTCCCAACCTTTGCTCACATCATTTTTACTACAAATGCCCTCCTCTTTCTCTTCTCCCAGTCTTGTCCATGACACCTACTTTGCTATCAGATTTTCAAATGTCAATGGTATTTTACCCACTACCAAGAATTTACCTCACTGATTTACTTCCAAAAGTTTGTCAAGATACTTACACGGGGCTATTACAGAAACTTGGTCTATAAATTGGAAATCTGGAAATAGCTGAAATACCATCCACTGAAAAGAATTAAAATAAATCAGGAAACATCAGCATGATGAAGTACTATGCAGCCATCAAGGATTGCCATTTCCAGTCCTTGAGTATTTTAAATTGAATTATCTCTATTCACTCAGGCCTGGTTTGCACTGTGTAGCTTCCCATCCCACCCCCCCTTTATCTTTGAACTCTTCCATTTCCTACCCTCCAGCTATATTAGCTTTCTTTTTCTTCTTGGAATATGTCAATCCCATTTCCACCTTGAGATCTTTGTATTGGCATTTTTTCTTCCCACATCCCTCCATGGCTGACTCTTCCTTGCCATTCAGTTCTCAGTTTGAGCATCTCCTGCACAGAAAGTCCTCTCCAGGCCACCTAATCTGGGGGTTTGCAAACTTTTTCTGATAAAGGGCCAGATAGTGAAGCACGTAGGCTCTGCAAGCCAAGAGGCAATGCCTTCGATGCTTTGAGCAGCTGTTCTCATGGAAAATGAATTATCTTTTTTTGCATTTAGAAATGTGAAAACTTTTTAGCTCAAGGGCCATACAGAGACAAGACAGCAGGCAGGAATAGACAGAGACCATGGTTTGCCTGATCTCTGATTTAATTTAAAGAAACTTCTCTGGCCATTCTTGATTACAATGTCCTGCTATATTTTTACCCTAGCACTTATCACTACCTACTATTTTATATGTGTGTTTGTTTATTAATTGTTTATCTTCCTGCAGTAGAGTGGGAGTGGTGCCTGTCTTGTTCACTGCTATATGCCTAGTACATATGACAGTGTTTGGGACATAGCGGCTGCTCAAACAAACATTTGTTGAATGGTTAAATTTCAAGGCAGACTATACGCTCTTTGGGGGCAGGGGCCAAAAGAGAATCATCTCTGCATGATTCATAGTACCTAAGAGATTATGTTAGATTTTTATTCTATGAATGAAGAGCTCTTCAAATTTAGCCTGTGCTACCATGATTTTGTATAAGCTCACTTCAAATAAATTGCTCTATTTTCAAAGGAAACAAGAGTAAAACCTTTGTCTTCATGAATTTAACATTTGTGCTCGTCTCTTTGCAGGTAGTGCATAAGTTCATGACATGAAATAATTTGCAGTTTGCTGAGAGATTAATTTGATCCTAGAAGTTGCTGAACAGGACTCATTCTCTTAGAGACTAATGTGGCCAGAAGCCAGGGTGCAGCCCAGGGTGTGTGCATTTGGGGATGGGGTGGGGCTCAACTTATGACCTTGTGTGTGTATGAAAATATTTTTCTTCTGCAAGAAAATATTATAAAATGTTGCCTGAAATAAAAACAACTTCTAGAATGATAAGGTAGGTGAAGGAGACTGAAAAGTATTATTCATTTTTCACCAGAAAATAGACCTTTTGGATTAAGAGTGAAATGTTAAATTCCTTGGTGACTAGAAGCTATGATAGAAACAAGCCAGCCATATGTTCTTTAGGAAAATTATAAAAAGCGAGATTTGTGAAATGGATTCAGTGTTTGCAGCCAGGACAGAAGCTGATCATCAAGTGAGAGTTGGATCATTTACATATACTTTTGCAGTTAGATGAAACTACACTGTATAGAGAAAATGATATGTTATGGTGATCTTTACAAATTTGCGATTTTCAAGGGTTTCAGAAACTCTCCCTCGTGAGTTAAAGAATCTGTTGTTATTTAATGAGTGCACCAGAAGTTGGCATCTTCGTAAGCAAGAGGTAGAGATTAACCTATAAAAAAGAATTAATTAGATGGGATGGTAGCACTGGCAGAATGTCAAGGTAGGGGATGCTCTGTCCTGTTGTTGAAGTATCTATTTCTCTGCTCTTTCCTCAGCCCCCTTCACATTTCACTCTCCTCACTGTGCACTGTTGATCCCTGCCCCTCAATTCTCCTGCCAGCCATTTTCCCCTGGAAATGATCTACCATTAACAAATGCCTTGCTGTTTAATGTTCTCTCTGAAAGTTCAGAAAATGACATGCACAATGTCTAATTATTAGCTTGCACAGTATGACCAGTGTCAACATTGTTACATTTTGCATAATTTCGTGAACAGAATCTGTTTTACTTAAATACCATCAGACTAATTTACTCTGGATCAATGGGCAAGCTGATAACAATTACAAGATGATTGTACAGACAGAGACTATTCTAGGGACAAATCTGTTTCATCTAAATGATCAAAAAAATAACAAAATAATATTTGATGTTTTAACTGGTGTATTTCATTCCTGGCATTCCCTTGAACCTCTTCCCTTTTCCCAATTCAGTCAGTGCCATGCCACTGGTTAATACATTAAAATATTTATCCTGCCACATTTGGATCAATTGAATTAAACTCAGAGAATAAGAGTACAATTCTTTTTGTTTTTAAAAGATTTTATTTTATTTAATTTTAAAGATTATTTTATTTATTTGACAGAGAGAGACAGTGAGAGAGGAACACAAGCAGTGGAAGCTGGAGAGGGAGAAGCAGGCTCCCTGCTGAGCAAAGAGCCCAGTGCGGGACGTGTTCCAGGACCCTGGGATCATGACCTGAACCAAAGGCAGACGCTTAACCAACTGAGCCACCCAGGTGCCCCTAAAGATTTTATTTTTAAGTAATCTCTTCAGCCAACATGAGGCTCAAACTTATAACCCCGAGATCAAGGGTCATATGCTCTACCGACTGAACCAGCCATGTTCTCTGAGATTATGATTCTTAACTCTGGTGTTTTCAAAGCTGAAACCCAAGCATAAAACATTTGGATGTGGAAGATATATACAATTAGGCATTTTTTCCTGCAAATAGATAAAAGTTGTCTCGACTGGTGGATGAAGAAGGGTAGCTAGAATGGAAGCAAGGGAGCTGGGCGTTGTGTCTCAGAGAATGGACCCGGTATTCTCCCCCTATACCACCCTGAAACAGGGTGAAAGAACTTCAGATGGTTTTTAGGAATCTGCAAGCAGAGAGTAATTTTGCCCTGTGCTTCCTGAGTACTACCCAAGAAAGAAGCAGGACCTCAGGTTGCCTGCTCTGTGGGAAATGTATTTATCCATTCACTCATGTGCCCACTCAGCATGTATTTTTCTGCTTACCCAGTGGTAGACACTGGATTTAGCAATGGGAATGCCAATGTGTAGAAACATGGCCTAAGAGCAAAAGCGTAGGGCCTGATGCTGTTCAACAAAACTCTTTGTCCACAGTCTGCCCTGCCAGGCTGATGGTCATTCAATGCTCCTCTGTTCAGGATAAAATCTTGACATCATCTTCAACTCATCTTCTTCTCACACCCTATATCCAATTCAGTAAGAGATTCTGTTGGCTCTACCTTCAAAATACATCCAGAATCCAAAAACTTCTCCCCACCTCCATTGCTACTGAAATGGGTCCCCTTGCTCCAGCCTTCCTTCTGTAGTGTGTTTTCAGCGTAACAGCCGGAGGAGTCCCTTTATGATCTAAGTCAGATTATGTCACTCTTAGGCTCAAAACTCTCCACGAATTCCCCATTTCACCCAGAGTAAAAGCCCATCCAATTCCCTTTCTGAATGTGTCTCTCGCTTTTCTCACCCTTGCTTGCTGTGCCACAGTGACCTCCCTGCTATTCCCTGAGCAGGCTTACTCCTATCCCCAGGCCTTCGCGCCTGCTGTTCCCTCTGCGTGGAATGCCATTTCCCTAACTACCCCTTGATGAATTTCTTCACTTCTCTTCTCTGCTCACATATTGCCTTCTCAATGAGTTCCATTCTGACAAGTCTATTTAAAATTTCAAACCACGACCCCTAGCCTGCTCTCCTAAATCTTCTTTACCCTGCTCTGTTTTAGCACTTAATCAACTTCAAACATACTGTAATATTAGACTTATTTATTATGCTTATTATTTATCATTTACTTCCTCATCCTAGAATGCATACTTCACGAAGCCAGAGGTTTTAGTCAATTTTCCTCACTGAAGTATTCCGAGTCTAGAAAGGGGCCTGGAACAAAATAGGTGCTCAGAAGATACTTGCCAGTAGAGATTGTTGAATGAATTCCTTCAAAGACAGTGATAGGAAGCAATTGAATGATTTCTCAAGCATGTAAAAGCACAGTTGCAGTGGGAGGTCTTAGTCCCATGAAGTTCCCTGACCAGAGGACCAGGCATGGAGGAGGGCTAAGCAATGGCCGAGAGATTGTGAAGTCAGAGCAAAGGGTATCACAGCAGTGAATGCTGTGATCAGTGATGGGGACCCAAGGAATGAGGGTCATTGAAGTAACTGAGTCTACGTAGGCAGGGAGAGATCAGACAGTGTTGACCACCAGCAGTCAGACAGCCCACACCATGCCAGCACTCTGTAGGACCCCAGTGATGTAGGTGCAACTTTGGGTGAAAGCAGATTAATTCTTTTTCTCCTGGAAGAATGTGGGTTACAAATGAAAGTAATATCACATACAGAAAACATGACATGCCTTATGCACTTGAGTTGCATGGACTGAGATTTGTACCTTCTACCAAAACAACTTGGCCAACTTCTGTGATTCTTCAGTAAACTTGGATCCAGTCAACTGTCATGTAGTAGACACATGGAGTATGCTACTGATAATGAATAAACTAAGTAGAGAAGAAGAATGACTGCCTTTTACCATTTTTCCTTAGCGCAGAAAGTCAACTTTTCATGTCATGAACTGTTTTAACGGTCTTCTTTTTCAGATTTTCAGATGGTGGTGTAATCACAGAAGTCTGTTCTTAGAATTCTATCATTAGATGATATTTATTCCAGTATCCCGTCTTGCTTGTTCTAATAGGCACAGTGTACTTACCTTGCGGACAATTAAATGGGAAGTTTGCTTCCATTTATGCATTTAAAAAAACCTTACTAAATACCTACCATATGTGAGACATTCTCTACAAATGAAACGCATACAAGCTGAATTGCCAGCAACCTCATGGATTCCTCCATCTGTGTTCCACTGGGACATCAAGAATAACATATCTAAAATGAAACTCATCTTCAACCTCTAAATCCACTTTCCCTCTGTTCCTTAACTTGGCTAGCGTCCACTCTATCCATCTAGTCATCCAAACCAGAAACCCTGGAGGCCTTCTAGCACAGTGCTACTCCAAGTGCGGTCTCTACCCCAGATTACACCGTGGCATGATAAATACACAAATTGAAAGTAAGCGTTAGAAACTTTTATAGCAGTTTGACATTTCTGCAACATCCAAGCACATGATCATTTTCTTTTGTCTCGTTTTACAAAAGTATTGCTCCTCAGTGGTTATGAATTCTATAAATTGAACTTGACTAAGGTAGTTTGAGAAGCTCCATTCTAGACTGCTTTTTTCTCGTCACCATCTATCCAGGGACGCATCAATTCTGCAGTTCCTACTCAAATATATCTCAAATTCATTCTCTTCTCTTCTTTCAGGTGAGGCTCTCATTTCTTACCTGGCATATGACAATTGGTAGGTAACTGCTTTCTTTCTCTTAAAGCTTCTATGCTCTTCTTGCAATCATATACCAAATTGCTTCCAGAGCAGTATTTTAAGACACAAAAATGATCATATGCCTCTCTGTTTAAAATCTGAGAGTGGTTCTTGACTAGCCACAGGATGAAGGGCATTTTCCTTTACGTGATTTCCAAGGTCCTCCACAATCTGGATCTTGACTACTTTTTAGTTTAATCTTCTGTCACTCTTTGCTCTATAGTATACACTATCCATATCAGATTTATTTGGGTAACTAAACACACCTTACATTTTCACACCTCTGTAATTTTAAATGTTATGTCCCATGGAACTGTAAGAACTGTCTGTATTTGCTCCTTGGGGAAAAAAATCCTTCTTTTTGATAACACTCCACTCAACAGAATCAAATTGGGATTGTAACAGCAGGAGAAGGGCAAAGTTTATTGGCACCTCTAGGTCAGAAGTGAGTAAGGGAGTGAGCATAGAAAGGCCAGTAAGAGATCTAAAGCTTGAGGTGAGGTTTCTGAGCCAAATGGAAAAGTCACTGTGGCTCTGGACAAGTCCAGATCTAGGAGACAAGAACCAAGTCAGGTCTAACAAAGAATAAATTGTGGTGGTGGTATTAAGGTGCCAACGCTGAGGTCAAGAGAAATGTCACAAGACATTCCCCAGAAATAAAAGCTGGGGAACTGAATAGGATCCAGATCAAGGTACTATCTGAAATCTCTGAATGTGCACACTCTCCCTACACTGGGGTCTGCATGGTGTCCTTGGCACTCCAGCTAGTGTTTGCTTCCTCATGCTCATAGGCAGAGATTCTCACTGTGGGATACTTTATGTCAAGGAATCTGGTATATTCTGCTCAGATACCACCTTCTTTCATCTCCTTGCTCCAGTTTGCTTATGTGTGCACACTTATGTATTTATTAGCTGTTATCTCATTGAATTGTAATTAATTAATTGCTTCTTTATTTACGTATTTCCCACTCCGCTAGACTAGGAGCTTCTGGATTGCAAGACTGTACCTTAATTATCTTCATACCCTCAGTGCTTAGCGTAGTTCATTGGCATATGGCTGGCATTTAAACACATACTTGTGAAATGAATTATTAAGTGAAAACACAAGTGCTTATTTAGGACATTCAAAAAGTAGACTTAGAGCATCCTTTTTTGGTTGTCCTTCAGTGTGCTTCATGACTCACTGTAAAATCTTGGGTAATGTCACACACCAGGCAGCGATCATTTGACCTCAAGCTTCCATAACCTACAACTAGTACACAACATAATATTGACCTGTCTTGGGAAAATTAGTCCAGGACTAGGTTTGAATGAGAAATTGAGTTGTCCACGTTATAAATGAATCTAGTTCAGGGGTCAGCCAACTTTTTCTGAAAAAAATCCAAATAGTAAATATTTTAGAGTTTGCGGTCCATTCAGTCTCTGTTACAGCTACTCAGGTCTGCGAAACCACAGACAATTCATAAATGAATGAATGTGGTAGTGATCCCATAAAATCTTATTTACAAAAACAGGCCAGATTTGGTCTCTTGGTTAGAATTTGTCCACCGCTGGTCTTGTCAGTTCTTCCAATACTTCATTATCAGAAGAGATCAGAGTGGAAGAAAAAAATAGACATTGATGGTTACTACTTATCCTGAGCTAGTTCCTTGAGATGTTATCTCATTTAGCCTTCATAGCATTCTGCAAAATACATACATTATCTCATTTCATGGATGAGAAAAGTAAATTGTTCAAACGAAGTGGCTTTGTCAGATCATAGAAGCGATAAGTGCTGAACTCTCTACTTCAAGCAGAACAAGATGACAACAAGATGCTTCCTTCACCCAAATACACTGTCTCTATGTCAATTGACCCTTCTTTGTGAGAGACGTAAATTGTGGCAAGTTTAAAGTTATCTTTATCAGGAGAGGCATGGCTGTGTTTGGTAATAACCCCAATAATCTCTAGTATGCTAAATGCCAGCGTGGGCTGTGAAATATAGCACAGCTGTGATAGAGTGTTCAGACCTTAGGGCCATGTGGGCATTTGTGTGATTCTGTGAAAGGTTTAGTCATTTCCAGAGAGAGCAGAGAAGGTAGGCTGAGTGCTTGTAGTATGGTTCTTACTCATTCTGCACATTCATCTCAGATTAGCAGGGGCCCTGATTGTTACCTCTGGCAGGGAGATGGAAATAAAGCAGACCATGCACACATTTCATAGACTTCGGCCCAGAATTGAAACACGTTAGCTCTACTCATTCTTCAGTAGCTAAAGTAAGTCAGATGGTTTTATCTGACTTCAAGGGGGACATGTAGCCTGCCATGTACCCGTTTTGAAGAAAACTATAGATATATGTGATAGCACTAATGACAACCAAGACTTTAGTAGGAAATTAAGATTTTTGCTAAGTAGATTAAATGTCAAAAGTTTTTCTATCTGAAATTATGCCAAAGTGTGTGGGAGAAAGTGAAGGTCCAAACGCCTTCAGAACATATTAATGTTAATATCACCTTATGTATTAAATACAAAAACATTCTTTTCTGCCTTATTTACTCTGCTGTATATTTGGATAGGAGTATCATCTCCAAATATTTTGGCAATGGGAAATGCAGGCATTCTACAAAGTATTGGATATTGTTTAAAATCTTGTGGAATTGTCAAATCAAAGTTTGAAGAAAATTTAGTGATGTTAGAAGTAGCATTTATATGATAATATTATTGATTCTTCTACTTGGAAAGGCAGAATAAAAATAAAATAGCTGATTTGGAAACAAATGATAATTAGGAAGCTGAATATGGGTAAACTTGGCTCTTTGTATATGTTTGATACAAAGCCAGCTTCTGTCCTCAGTGACCCCCTACACAAATTTCACCCTCAGAACAGGGTCCTTTGCTACTACGTGTAAATGTACCTTAGGCTATGTCCAACCTCTAACACCAAGGACATGAATAACTACTGGAAAACTGGAGGGTAACTTGCTAGGCCCCAAAGCTTATGACCTATTTTCACTGGCTGCAACCCACAGGGGGTTCACACATTATGAGACATGACTTCACTCATCACCATGGCCACTGGATGATGAAAGACCTCCAAGATTTCAGGGCTCATGCTGATCTTAATGCTGCTACTCTCTTGTGTTTATTAGCACTTAGGAAGGGATGAGTGATAGGACTGAAGACAGCAGAGCTTCCTGCTTTCATCCAGTAGCTGAAGTGGAAAGGACTACAATCCAGGGTTCATGTTTCAGCATGATGGTATTGTGTGTACTGATTTCACATTCCCACCTCTTGAACTTCTCTTTGTACAGGTCAGTAATGCTGGTCAGAAGTTGTGCAGTCTCTTTAGATCAATGGCACTTTTGACTACAGAGATGTGTAAATTATTATTATTATTATTATTATTATTATTATTATTATTATTCTTTTAGGAAGGGTAAATGCATTCTAGTCAGTTTAAGAATGCTAGTAAATGCCTTAAGCTTACTTCCTTGGATTCATTCTTGGTCCTTAGGTGAGTTCATTGTCTATCTTTTATTTTCTGTAAGTATAACAGAAAAGTCCATGGAAATCTGTCTTACTACCACATCAGAAGGCCAAGTAAACAAATTTTAGTAAATATTTTGTTGTTTCTCGGCCAAAAAATTATAATCCCATAAATTGTAGCCCTGTAAGAAATGGTGAGCTGGGTCATACTAATGGTGCATCCAGCCAGCATCTTATCTTTGACATTTGTGATTCTGACCAACAGGTTCTGAGGAGAGTGTAGTGTGGTGCCCTTTTATTAAGCCAATCTCAAATGTGCCAAAAATATTTTTAGCTTCAGGAAGTTGTGTTACTATTTACTTTTTCTCAAATCATACTATCTATTGATAACAGTGGAAAGAGCTTTATCTAAATGCTCCTGAAATATTTTTTTTCATTGTCCCTTCACACATTATCTTTCCACTATATAAGATAACAGCAAGCCTGTTTGACCTCTCATATCATGGAAAAGGGGAGAAGGGTCTATTGAGTTGGGAAGTAGATGTTCTGTTTCTCTGGTCTTCTAGATTCATGCTTCTCCCTTCCTTCTCAGGTCTGTGCCCTGGAGGATAGACCTTTGTTGACTACATCAAACACTTTTGCATGCCTTCAGACTTCCCTTAGGTTTCAGCCAATGGGAGGAACTAGTAGGACATGAGAGCGTAGGAAGAAAGAAAGGTCAAGGTATTTATTCCCCTGGCATCCTCTCTCCATGGTCTGAGGTTGGCAAGATCTCCGTTTGTGTATCAGAGTGTACAGCTCCTGCTGGACCATCCTCTCTCCAGCATTAGGTCTCCCTGAGTTTGGGGAATGGCTCCCATGCCTTTGCCCTTTAGTCCGAGGCTTGGTTTCTCTGTTTCTCCTCCTTGTGTGTTTTATCATCTCCTCTTTACTACTACTTTTAACTCTGCCTACCCTTTTGCAAATAACCATTTTAATAAGCTCTCTTCAGCTACTCTTTTTGAAGGAGCCATCTGTTCCCTGTTACACCACTGACTGATACAGAGTGGTTTGTACCTTTTATTTGGGTGCTGTGCTGCTTAGGGTGGGTGCAGAGACACTGAGCAACCGATGGAGTTAGATGGGTCTTATATCCTAAGTGCCAATTTTGTTGAGCTCTACAGAGCATTTGCTGGGGGAAATAATTGATGGGAGTTTTTCTCCTCTGTGCCTAGTAGGAGGAAGGAAATTTAGTGCCTCCCTATATGCTAAAAAGGAAATTGAACAGAATATAGCCTTGAACAGTGTATTAGTTTCCTATTGCTCTTATAAAAAACTACCACAAACTTAAGTGACTTAAAACAACACAGATTTATTATCTTAGAGCTCTGGAAGTAAAAAATACAAAATGGGTCTCATTGGGCTAAAGTTAACATGTCAGCATGGTTCTGTTCCTTTGAGAATTCTAGGAGAAAAACTATTTTCTTGTCTTGTCCAGCCTCTAGAAGGTGCCACATCCTTTGGTTCATGGCCTCCTTCCATTTTCAAAGCCAACATAACATCACTATGTTTCTCCCATAGCATCACTCTGACTCTACTGTTCGGTTTCCTCTTTTATTTATAAGGACACTTGTGGTTACATTGGCTCACCTGGATAATCTAGGATACTCTCCCAAACCTGAGGCTAGCTGATTGCCAACCTTAATTCCCAACCTTAATCTGCCCTTGTCATTTAACATAATGTATTCACAGTTTCTGGGGACTAAGAATTTGACTCCTTCGGGGCCATTTTTCTGCCTATAGATAAAGCTTGACATTATAAAGAGGTTGTAACTCTATAAAACCAAACATTACGCTTCTGTCACTACACAAACACAGAGGCAGGGTAAAGAATATTACCAAGGACTTCAGGGACTTTAAATTAGAAAGTGTGAATTCTGAGAGCTCCTCCATCACCAACAAGCCATGAGACTTTGAGAAAGCAAGAATTATTCCAGCCAAACTCTGAATTTTCTTCTAACTTGGACAGACAGTAGTTATTTTCATGGGTAGAGGAAGCATTTTAAATTCTAGTCCTCTGAAAGAGGACCAGAATTTCTGTTATTTATTTATGATTTCAGTGGAAAAGTTTCAAAACTTAGGACCACAGTGTACCAATATCTTTCCCATACTACCTGTAACGCATTACAGTCAAGAGTTGTGGTGATGTATTTATGGGACCAGAAGTGGTAGTTATATTGACTCTAATCAATGGAGTTTTCCTATGCAACCTACTTATTGACCTACACTGACTTTGCTAGAAACTTGGTCTGCATTTATTCAGTGAGATCATTGTACCTTTGCTTAAAACCAGAATATGCCATTGAAATAATAATTGACTGGTTTGTACTACATAATAAAAGATTTTCAAGACTTGGGAATCAGTTTTCATCTCCAGGCTCCCCAGTAGGAACCAAAAAAGCAATGTGATAGTGTGAAAATAATAAAACAAAAACAATCCTAGAGTATCTCCAGAAGTGAAAAGTATTTTCCAATTCTCTTAACACATCATGTATGAATTAGAGGATGTGACATTAAGACTGCTGATACACAGAGAGCTGGGGCCCTTGTCCAAAATGCATTAACACTCAGGGCCATATTTTCTGTGCTGAGATAGGTGCTGGGAATTTGGAACATGTATATTTTTTAAAAATGATATCATATCTATTTCCCCAACCATTTATTTTTCCCTTCCAAAAACCATAGTAATAACCTTTTCTAACTACATAAAAACTGTGTTCATGCCAAAAAATTGCAACAGCATATGCTAATTCAGTACTGTAGTAACTTCATGACTTGATACTGCCTTAGAAATGAAGTGAGCCCTGAAACTGGGTTTGAATTGGACCCTCTGAGCAAATTCTAACAAGGAAGGTAAGTGGTACTGCCTGTATCAAAGCCCAGGACTCCATCTCCTGGTCAGGGATGAACAAGATCCCTTTGAAGCATCTTGTCACGCTTGAGAAAGGAGAGGCCACAAAGAATATAGAATATGAGAAGAGGCACATATCACAAGTTTGACACAAACATATTCTGGTATTGGCATGCAGACATGTCATGACTGGTGACTCAATCCTTTGGGATTTGGAGCTAACTGTAGGACCCTAACAGAAATACTTTGACTTGGAAGGCATTGTAGGGCTCCTTTCCCTAAATATTGGAAAGCAGAATAGATTCTTACCTGCAGTATTCTTTGCAGTAAGCTAGTACAATCTGGACCTCAAATTCAACCACTTGATACATGTACATATGACCTTGTACGTCATATGATGTGGGAGTAACAGAAGGTTAAATTCAGTCTCTGTGGCTGTCAAGTAGGTGAGGAGATAAGATGTGAAAATGAATAGATAATGAACAACACAGGGCCGTATTTAGTCTCTGCAGAAACTAAAAGAACTTGTGTTTTCCTGTTTTATTTTGTGCTCTTTATTAAAATATCATCCATCCTTGAAAGCCCATCCTCCAAGAAGTCTCCTTAGTTCCTGCTGAAAAGAGATTTTTTCCCCTTTCTTGTTTCATGGCACTACTTACTGCTTTTGTAGAATTGAAATATTTATTGGTGTGTATATCTTAATTACCCTACTGAATGGTGACACTTAATTACCCTACTGAATGAGGGCAGGAAGTAATATGAGCTATACTGTTTCTTCCCGGTGTCTGTTTCATGTTTCACCTATAGGAAGAGCCAGTAAGTATTTAGCAAATGAAAAACTGAGTACATTAATTCTTATTCAATGAAAAAGTGAGTTATAATAAGAACTTAGAGTATACGGTGGTTGCTTCTGCTTTGGATGTTGAGGGAAAAGGTTTAATGAGAGAAATAACATTTAATTCTCTTTTAGGATTATTTTAAGAGTAGAGTCCTTGCTAATATGTCAGATTCATGGTACATAAAAGGATAAGATTTATACATCTCTGAAGAGACATCCACGGAGTATCATATTCCTTCTCTACCAACACCCACTCCCCTCCCGCCCGCATGCACGCGCACACACACACACACACACACACACACACACACCGCAAGGATTTCTGACTTGGCGGATTTCACACGTTGTCTGGCACACAGAAGAGGTCAGTAAAACTTGAATAAATGATTGAAATATTTTGATGAAAAAAATTCCTCTCAAGTCTTTATTGCCAGTTAACAGTTTTCTTCATTTTCAAAGAACAAAATTGAGATTTATTAAGACCTCTGTTGTAGGAAATTTCACATATATTTTCTAACTTCAATTCTGGCAACAGTGATGTGAGGCTGATATTATTGCCACCATTTTTATAAACAAAACTGTTGGCTCAGTGAGATCAGATAACTTTCACAGGTCACAAAGTAAGTAAAAGAGTGGCAATTCAAACCCGAAATGATCTTTCCATTACGCAGAATATATGGATAAAGCAGATGACGTAGGTACCGCTCCCTGTGTGGTTGGTTCATACTTTAAAACAGCATTGTCATTCTTATTTTTAACCTTGCCTGCCATGAATTAAAACTTTTTTAGGCATCACCTTAAGAAGCTATTGTGATCTTTCTTTTGAAGCCACCCGAGTCTCCCATCTTGACCAAACCCTCTGGGTTTAGAGAGATGTTCATGAAATCTTTCCATCTTTTCCCCAGCATTATTGCAAACCTGGTTTCATTTTTACATTAACACATCCTCTGGTATTATATATATAAATAAAATAAACTAAATTCGGTGCTTCTTGTGCATCCTGATTGGCCAGGCCAGATGGAGTGATTTCTGAACTAGAATTGAAAATCAAAACACAGTGCTTTTTAAAGAGGTGGAAGTTTAGAAACAACTGTTCATGGCAGACTTAGCTTTAATTCTAAGGGGGTTAGGGTTTGTTTTCAAGCCCTGTTTGATGATGGAATATTGGAATCTCCACCCTTGAGCTACTATATATGTATCACACATCTATATTGCCCTTGACAAAGAGGGGGGCATAGCTAGAGCTGAGCTGTAGGGTTTTGCAGAGCAATGTGGCTGTTATGATCATAGTTATGGTGGAAGTGACAGTTGTTTCTACTTTTGATTTTTAAAAGCCTCTATGCAGCAGAAACCAAGTGACGTGAAGTCCCTTTGTTCAATAGGTTCTGGAAGGCCCCAGAACAAATACCGGAGAGTAATAGATGCTAGTTTTCAAGCACTTACTATGAGCTAGATTCCTTACACTAGCTATCTGATTTCATCTTCAGGACAATCCTATGAAATCAGCATTACAATTCCTGTTCTGAGGATACATGAGATCATTAGGGTCACACAACTAGTATAGAGAAGAGCCGATTTAAAAATCAAATGTGTGACTCCAAAACCCTTAATTTATTGCAACGCCAGCTCTGAACTTACTGTTAGGAATGTAGATTCCTCAGAAGACAGGTTTCCTCTGTCACAGAGAAGAAAGGGGCTAGAATATATCTCTAAGTGATGAGATTAGTGTTCTGTGATATATAAAGCTTGGGGATATCCGATGCTTCTTGTTACGTTTCACCAAGGCCCGACAAAGGATGTCATACAATAGGACAGTATAAAGATGATGAAACCCTTATGGAAGTCATTGTGGCATCATAGCCTGTAGGATTTGGATCCGGAAAGTTTTAGAAGTGGACTTCCACTCTTTTCCCAACGAGGTAACCTTAAGCAAATTATTTACCCCATTTAATTCTGTTTCCACGTGTGTGGAAGATAGTCAATTCTCATTATTCATGGATTTTCAATTTCTAAATTTGTGTACTCACCAATTTGCATTTTAAACCATTTTTGAGGTACGATTAATGTATAAAAAGCTGTTCATATTACTACATACACCTAGATAAGTTTGGGGATAAGTATACACCTGTGAAACCATCACTGCCATCTGGGACAGAAACATATCCATCACCTCCCAAAGTTTCTCCTACCATCATCATTATTACTGTTGCATTGTTATTTTAATGCAAGATAGGCTATACCTTCTTAGCAGTTTTAAGTCTATAATACAACTTTGTTAGCTATTAGCACTACAGTGTAGAGTAAATCTCCAGGACTTACTTATCTTGTAGCACTGAAACCTGCCTTTTATCCATCACCTCCTCATTTCCCCAGCCCCTGGCAGCCATCATTCTGCTCTCTTCTTCTAGGAATGTCAATTTTAGATTCTGTATAAAAGTGAGATCATACAGAATTTGTCTTTCTGTCTTAATTCACAGAATATAATGTCCTCCAGGTCCATTCATGTTGTTGCAAATGGCAGGATTTTCTTCTTTTTTAAGGCTCAGTAATATTCTGTTGTATGTATATACCACAGTTTCATTCATCCATTAATGGACACTTAGGCTGTTTCTCTATCTTGGCTATTATAAGCAATGCTACAATAAGCATAGCACTACAGGTATCTCTTAGAGATCCTGATTTCAATCCTTTGGATATATACCCAGGAGTGGGTTTGCTGGTTCATATTGTTGTTGTATTTTCAACTTTTTGAGGAAACTTCATAGTGTTTTCTGTAATGGCTGTACCAATTTACATTCCTACCAACAATGTCTAACAATTTCCTTTTCCCTACATCCTTTTTGTTATCTCTCTCTCTCTCTCTTAATAATGGCCACCTTAATAGGTGTGAGATAGTATCTCATTGTGATTCTGATTTACAGTTATCTGATGATTACTGATGTTGAGTATCTTTTCATGCACTTGTTGCCCTTTGTATGTCTTTTGAGAAATGTCTGTTCTGATCCTTTGTCCATTTTTAATCAGACTATTTGGGTTTTCTTGCTAAAGAGTTGTATGAATTCCTTGTGTATTTTGAATATTAACCTCTTCTCAGATATGTGGTTTGCAAATATTTTCTCCATTTTACATACTGCCGTTTCATTTTGCTGATTACTTCTTTTCACATGCAAAGGCTTTTTATTTTGATGTAGTCCTACATGTTTATTTTTGCTTTTGTCTTCTGTGCTTTGGTGCCACATCCATTGCTAACACCACTGTTATGGAGATTTCCCCTATGTTTTCATCTAAGAGTTTTATGGTTTCAGGTCTTGAGTTCAAGTCTTTGATCCATTTTAAATTGATTTTTTTTTTGTATGGCATAAAGTAAAAGTCCAATTTCATTCTTTTGCATCTGGAATCCAGTTTCCCCAGCGCCATTTGCTGAGAAGACTATCTTTTCTCCATTGTGTGTTCTTGGCACCCTGGTCAAAAATTAGTTGACCATCTATACATATTTATTTCTAGGCTTTCTATTCTGTTTCATCTGTCTGTATGTCTGTATACCAGTACCACATTGTTTTGATTGCTTTAGCTTTGTGATATAATTTGAAATTGAGTTTTCTTTTTCTTGATCAAGATTGCTTTGAGATTGTTTTTTCTGTTTCCGTGAAAACTGCCATCGGGATTTGAATAGAGATTGTGTTGAATCTGTAGAATTTTTTGGGTAGTATGGGTGTTTTAACAATATTGTCTTTTTAAACAAGATTTATTTATTTATGTGTGCGTGAGAGAGAGAGAGAATGTGAGCAGCAGGAGGGGCTGATGGAGAGGGAGAGAGAATCCTCAAGCAGACTCCCACTGAGTGGGGAGCCCAGCATGGGGCTCAATCTCAGGACCCTGAGATCATGACCTGAGCCGAAATCAAGAGTCGGATGTTCAGCTGACTGAGTCACCCAGGTGCCCCAACAATATTAAGTCTTTTACTCCATGAGCACTGGGTATCTTCCCATATATTCGTGTCTGCTTTAATTTCTCTCATCAATATTTGATAGTTTTTGGTATGAAGATCCATCACCTTCTCGGTTAAACTATGCCTAAATATTTTATTATATTTGATGCATATTACCCCAAAATCAGTGCTTGTGAGGTTTTGAGACCACAGAGCTGCAAATAATGTGAGTTGCCTAACGCACCCATTCCCCTCCAGCTGAGGTTGAGCCAGGTAACATTCTACCTTCCTGTTTCAGCACTCATACTATAAACAAGTGTTCTTTTCATGGTCCATTGAGTGGCAAATATTTCCATATTTTTGTGCCTGTGTGTTCTCAAGAACACAAGAAAGTGTGTGTTTTTTTGGTGATTTTGCTGTTTAAAAAGGCCACTAAGCGAGGTGCCTAGGTGGCCCAGTCGGTTGAGCTCCTGCCTTTGGCTCAGGTCATGATCTCGGGGTCCTGGGATCGAGCCCCATGTTGGGCTCTCTGCTCAGTGGGGAGTCTGCTTCTCCCTGTCTCTCTGCCACTCCCCCTGCTTGTGCTCTCTTGCTCTCTGTCAAATAAATACAATCTTTAAAAATAAAATAAAATAGAATGGCCACTACACATGATGCTGAAGTGCTATCTAGTGCTCTTTAGTGTAAGAAGGTTGTGATATCCCTTACAAAGAAAAATGTGTACTAGATAGACTTTATTTGGGCATGAGTTAGTGTGTTGGCTGTGAGTTCAGTGTTGATGAATCAACCATACAGTACCTCTAGCAAAAGGAAGAAGAAATTTGTCTATCTGTATGTCAGTCCACTCTGAAAAAAATGCTAAAGTAATATCTGGAGTGTATGATGAAACAATGGAAAAGATGGAAATACAGATGAATTTGTGGATTCATGAGTTGAGTTAGTAAAGCATGGCCCCAGATATTTCTCTTAATGGTCAAGGGATGCTCCCCCTATCATTGACATTATTCTCTCGGTCTGTAGTTTTTTCTTTTAGAGATTTTTTTTTGTCACTAGAGCTGGTAAATTTATTGGAGTAGTTATACAAAATTCATCAGAGAAGAGTCTTTGGGAACAAATGAGAGGAGGGGTAGATTTGGCAAACATCTGGGTCACTGACCCAGGGTGGGCCATCTCAGGCATGGGGTGATGACAGGATAGTGATAAAGTGTGCAGTTGGAGCAGTCCTGTCACTCAGAAGGGGCAGAAGAGCTTTGAGTGCCTATAATGGGTTGGAGGGCACAGTTCAGAAGGTGAAGAGAGAAGACACAGGTAGATAATACAAGTCTAATAGGACACATTGACTTGCTTGCTTTATTTCATAAATTTGCCCAGATTCTTGTTGAGGCTTACAAGAAAGTATTTTATTGACATGCCTCATGCAATGAAAATTCAGCCCATTTGGCTCAAAATAACAATCATAGTTATTTAGAATTTGTGCTACATGCTATTTGTGTTTCATCAAGTTGCTTTATAGTCGTTAATTAAACAATTACTCAAATTGAAAATGTCTCTCTTCGGAGAATGTTAGAAAATAATGATAAAGAACATAATCCTCGTTAAGAACTCTTAGTCCAAGTGTGACAAGCTTCATTTTGTCCTGTAGAAAACAGAGATGTGATTTGGTATTTAGTCAAAATAAATGGGTTATGACACATTCCACCCTTTAAAGTGTTCCAAGGCTGGTGGGATAAAAGAAGGATATCTGCAGATGGTATGCCGAGCAAAGGCATCTGATGAACCTAGCGTTGCTACGTAGCAACAGCATTAGCATTTCATTTGTTGGAACGAATTATTTGAGTTTTTCACTTTTTCAAAGGCTTTATGCACTGATCTTTATGCAACGGTATAACTAATGATTAAAAATGAACAAAGACTTGAAAAATAGGACTTATTAACAAAGGTTACAAGACCTGAAATAATTAAATCTGGAAGAAGGCTGATGGAATTATTTAGTCAGGATTTTTCAGTGCCTGAATGAGGACTGTCCAGAACATAGTAACTAGCTGTTCTTTCTCTCTAGGGAATGAATATATTAATAGATCTCAAAGAACGTCAACCTGAACTACAATAGGAGTTATTGGGGTGAGTTATGAGAAAAAACTTGCCTGGCTATTTTGGCAGGAAAGACCAAAATAATTAAGCGAAGAAGATATACAATCTTGTTCCCCTAGGAGTTTTTCCTGTCCCGCCCCCCAAATTAGAATCAATTCTCTTTGGCCTGAGAGATATCAGAACAGTCCTGTCTGAAGATAGAGGACCAAATGGTGTTTTGATGTCTCTGTTTTCAAAAGGTTCGGTTGTTGCAGTCAATGTAGTGTGCTCAATGCTATATAAGCCTACTACTATTCTAAGACTGCATGGCTTTATTCTTTTTATAAGAAAGATCTCAAATTAGAGGTTGAAAATGTAAAAATAACGATTGCTTTAGCCCCGAGGAATTCTTAAAGCATATCCATTTTCCTTGCCTCCTAGAACTATGAGTTCATTATTAGCAAAAGCAATTTTATTCATATTTCCTCACTTGCTTCCTCCTTTATCCCCCTCCTTTTTCCTCTCTCCCTTAATCTAACCCATGCAGAGTGGTTACTTGAGGGAATGGTTTTATGAATAAAGACTGTATCCTTTGCTCAAGAGCCTTGGTGTGCGATTATAGATTAAAGCTTTCATTTTGAAAGTCAGAGCAATATACATCCATAAAAATAGCAGTAGCAGCATTATTTTAATTACTGCATGTAAAAGCATAAGAAAGATTCAAGACAAATACAGCACTGTAGCTTGTAGGCTTTAAGGGCTACACTCTGGCTAATTGTACCCGTGTTCATGCTGGGCCCAAATGGCCACCTCTCGGGGAAAGTCACAGAGGCTACTCCTGTGCCACATCTTGGTGGCTCTGGTTCTGTGCTTCTGGTCATCCCTCTGTCCTGTTGGTTGGTTTTGCTTTATATCCCTTAGTTACTCACTTCCCTGCCACATACAGGCACTATGGCTTTCTAATCCTCCACCCTAAGAACTTACCATGTGGTCCTCAGCTGCTATTTCCAGGTGATCACCTAAAATAATAGACCCCATGCAATATTTGGAACATACCTACACTTAAAAATTACTTACTGTTTAACTGGGCATCTGTTCTATATTCTTATCTCCTAAATCTGGTAGCACTACATCTAGGTGGTATTTTCACTAATTCGATGGTATTAAATGTGATTATTTCCAATGGATGGTGACTATTGGAACTCCATAAGACTGAATACTGAAAATTCCTCAAGCATAGCAATAAAGGGCAAACTCAGAGTGTAACTTAGAGGAAGTTAAGGATTTAAGAGTGACTGTCACACCTCAGAGTGAAGAAGCAGAGTGAGCTCAGTTTTGCTGGCTGACCAAACAAAGCAGACAAGGAGAATAAGATGTGTGGACTGATCTATAGGTTTTGTCTGGACCACAGAGGTTTTGGTTTTTTTTTTAACAGAATGGGAACTTTGTAATTGTAACCGTTTAAAGAACTTTGTGGTTGTATTTGTTTTTATCTATGAAATTTAAAAAAATAGAAGAACACATAAGAAGTTATGTGGTTCCCCCTGAGCCAGAGTGAGGAATGTACCATGTATATCATTGAATTCTCTTGTGTGGAGTGATGAAAATGAGGTATGTATCCAATTTTGGTAAATGTTCTGTGTCACTCAGGAAGAATGTGTATTATGCTGTGTTTGCATAGAGTACTCTTAAATGTCAATTAAATCAAGTTATTTGGTCTCAACAAGATACTTGCAAACTGAATCCAACAGTACATTAAAAGAATCATTCACCGCGATCAAGTGGGATTTATTCCTGGGCTGCAGGGGTGGTTCAGTATTTGCAAATCAATCAACATGATATACCACATTAATAAAAGAAAAGATAGGAACTGTATGATCCTCTCAAAAGGTGCAGAAAAAGCATTTGACAAAATACAGGATCTATTCTTGATAAGAACCCTCAACAAAGTAGGGATAGAGGGAGCATACCTCAACATCATAAAGGCCATATATGAAAGACCCACGCTAACATCATCCTCAATGGGGAAAAACCCAGAGCTTTTCTTCTATGGTCAGGAACAAAACAGGGTGGGTGTCCATTCTTATCATTACTATTTAACAGAGTACTGGCAGTCTTAGCCTCAGCAACCAAACAACAAAAAGAAATAAAAGAATCCGAATAGGCAAGGAAGAAGTCAAACTTTCACTATTTGCAAACGACATGGTACTCTACATAGAAAACCCAGTAGACGCCACCAAAAAATTTCTGGAACTAAAACACGAATTCAGCAAAGTCACAGGGTATAAAATCAATGTACAGAAATATGTTGCATTTCCATATACCAATAATGAAGCAGCAGAAAAAGAAATCAAAGAATCAATCCCATTTACAATTGCACCAAAAAACATAAGATACCTAGGAATAAGCCTAACCAAAGAGGTAAAAGATCTGTACTCTGAAAACTATAGAACACTTATGAAAGAAATTGAAGAAGACACAAAGAAACGACAAAATATTCCACGCTCATGGATTGGAAGAGCAAACATTGTTAAAATGTCTATATTACCCAAAGCAATCTAACATTTAATGCAATTCCTGTCAAAATACCACTAGCATTTTTCATAGAGATAGAATAAACAGTCCTAAAATTTGTATTTTATACAAAAGACCTGGATAGCCAAAGCAATTCTGGGGGGAAAAAGCAAAGCTGGAGGCATTACAATTCCAGACTTCAAGCTATATTACAAAGCTGTAGTCTTTAAGTCGGTATGGTATTGGCACAAAAATAGACACATAGGTCAATGGAACAGAATAGAGAACCAGAAATGGACCCACAACTATATGGTCAACTAATCTTTGACAAAGCAGGAAAGAATATCCAATGGAAAAAGTCCCTTCAGCAAATGGTGTTGGGAAAACTGGACCACTTTCTTACACCATACACAAAAATAAGTTCAAAGTGGTTGGAAGACCAAAATACGGGACAGGAAACCATTAAAATCCTAGAGGAGAAGATAGGCAGCAACCTCTTTGACCTTGGCAATAGCAGCTTCTTACTAGACATGATGCCAGAGGCAAGGGAAACAAAAGCAAAAATCAACTATTTTTATCAAGATAAAAATCTTTGGCACAGCAGAGGAAACAATCAATAAAACTAAAAGGCAGCCTGCAGAATGGGAGAAGATATTTGCAAATGACATATCTGATAAAGGGTTGGTATCTAAAATCTACAAAGAACTTATCAAACTCAACACCCAAAAACCAAATAACCCAATTAACAAATGGGCAGAAGACACGAATAGACACTTTTCCAAAGAAGACATCCAGGTGGCTAACAGACACATGAAAAGATGCTCAACCATTCATCACCAGGGAAATACAAATCAAAACCACAATGAGATACCACTTCACATCTGTCAAATGGCTAAAATTAACAACACATGGAGCAACTGATGTTGGCAAGGATATGAAGAAAGGGGAACCCTCTTGCACTATTGGTGGGAATGCAAACTGGCACAGCCACTGTGGAAAACAGTATGGAGGTTCCTCAAAAAGTTAAAAATAGATCTACCCTATGATCCAGCAATTGCACTACTAAGTATTTACCCAAAAGATACAAAAATAAAGATTTGAAGGGGCACACGTACTCCAATATTATAGCAGCATTATCAACAATAGCAAAACTATGGAAAGAGCCCAAATGTCCATTGACTGATGAATGGATAAAGAAGATGTGGTGTATATGCACAATGGAATATTACTCGGCCATAAAAAAGAATGGAATCTTACTGTTTGCAATGATGTGGATGGAACTAGAGTGTATTATGCTAAGTGAAATAGAGAAAGACAAATACCATATGATTTCACTCATATGTGGAATTTAAGAAACAATACAGATGAATATATGGGGGGCGGGAAGAGAGGGAAACAAACCATAAGAGACTCTTAGAGATAGAAAACAAACTGAGGGTTGATGGAGGGAGGTGGGTGAGGGATGGGCTAGATGAGTGATGGAGGGCACTTGTGTTGAGCACTGGGTTTTGTATGTAAGTGATGAATCACTGAACTCTACTCCTGAAACCAATATTGTACTGTATGTTGACTAAAATTTAGATAAAACATTTAAAGAAAAAAAATAAGAAGTTAGTTGGTGGCGTTCAAATCTACTGTGTTTTTGTTCAACACAATACTTATTAAAACAATTCTTGAAAGAGGCATATTAAAATATGTAATTACATCATGAATTTCTCTATTTCTTCCTGCAGTTCTAAAAGTTTTTGCTTCATGGGCTGTGAGGCTGTTGTTAGAGGACTAAACATTTAGGATTACTATGTCTTTTCAATGACATGATGCCTTACCCTTTACTCTTAATGAAATGATCCTCTTTCTCTCATAAGATAAACTGTATTCTGGAATCTACTTTGTCTGATACTCCAGCTTTCTTTTTCTTGTGTATGTGTATACACATCTTATGTGTGTGTGTGTGTGTATCACATATTTATCCACGTAATTTTTGATGGATCCTTAGGTTTCTTCCATAATTGGCTATTGTAAAAATGCTGTCATAAATATAGGGGTGCATATATCTTTTCAAACTAGTGATTTCATTTTCTTTGGATAAATACTCAGAAGTAGAATTGCTGGATTTTATTTGTATTTTGATTTTTTAAAAGATTATTTAGTTATTTATTTAAGAGAGAGCAACAGTGAGAGAGCGCAAGCAGGGAGAGCAGCAGAGGGAGAGGGATAAGCAAGCCCCCCACCCCCCAGCTGAGCAGGGAGCCTGAGGTGGGGCTCAATCCCAGGACCCTGGAATCATGACCTGAGCTGAAGGCAGATGTTTAACTGACTGAGCCACCCAGATGCCCCTCTATTTTAATTTTTTGTTGTAACTCCATACTCTTTTCCGCAGTAGCTGCACCATTTTGCATTCTTGCAAACGGTGCATGAGGGTTATCTTTTCTCCACATCCTTGCCAACACTTGTTATTTCTTGTCTTTTTGATAATAGTCATACTGGCAGATGTGATATAATATCTTATGGTGGTTTTGATTTGCACTCCCCTGATGGTAAGTGATGTTAAGCATTTTTTAAAAAATATGTCTGTTGGACATCTGGATGTCTTCTTTGGAGGAATGTCTATCCAGATCCTCTGCCCTTTTTTCAAATTGGATTGTTTGTTGTTGTTTTTTTTATACTGAATCACATGGTTTATATATTTTAGATACTGACCTTATTGGTTATATCATTTGCAAATATCTTCTCACATTCGGTAGGTTGCCTTTTCATTTTGTTGGTGGTTTCCTTCAAAAAATCTTTTTAGTTTGATTTAGTTCCCTTTGTTTATTTTTGCTACATACAGTTGCCCTTGCCTGAGGACAGAAGTCCAAAAAATGTTGCTATGATCCATGTGAAAGAACTTATTGCCTATGTTTTCTTCTAAGAGTTTTATGGTTTCTGGTCTTACATTTAAGTCCTTAAATCATTTTGAGTTTATTTTTATAAATGGTGTATGAAAGGGTCCAGTTTCGTTCTTTTGCATGTAGCTGCCCAGTTTTCCCAGCATCACTTATTGAAGAGATTGTCTTTTCCCCATTGTATATTCTTGTCTTCTTTGTTGAAGATTAATTGACCATGTAAGGGAGTGTTTACTTCTGGATTCTGTAGTCTGTTCCATTGATCTATGTGTCTGTTTCTGTGCCAATGCCATACTGGTTTGATTACTATAGCATTGTATATGGTTTGAAATCAGGGAGTATGATACATATAGCTTTGTTCTTTCTCAAGATTATGTTGGCTATTTGGGGTCTTTTGTGGTTCCATATAAATGTTAGGATTCTTTGCTCTAGTTCTGTGAAAAATGCCATTGGTATTTTGATAGGTATTGAATCTATAGTTTGCTTTGGGTAATATGGACATTTTAACAATATTTTTCCAATCCATGAGTGTAGAATATCTGTCCATTTATTTGTGTTATCTTCAATATCTTTCATCAGTGTCTCATGGTTTTCAAAGTACAGGTGTTTCACCTCTTTGGTTAAATTTATTCCTAGATATTCTTTTCAATTATAGAAAGATTATTTTCTACAGTTCGCTTTCTGATTGTTCATTATTAGTGTGTAAAAATACAACAGATTTATATGTATTAATTTTGTATCCTTCAATTTTGCTGAATTTATTTATTAGCTCTAATATTTTTAGGTGGAGGCTTTAGGATTTTCTATATATAGTATCATGTCATTTGATAGTAGTGAAAGTTTTACTTCTTACTTTCCAATTTGGATGCCTTTTATTTCCTTTCTTGCCTGATGGCTGTGACTAGGATTTCCAATATGATGTTGAAGAGAAGTGGTGAGAGTGGGCATCCTTTTTGCTCATGATCTTAGAGAAAAAACTTTTTTTGCTTTTCATCATTAAGTATGATATTATTTTTGGGCTTGTCACATATGGCCCTTAGTACACTGAGATATAGTCCCTCTATACCCACTTTATTGTGAGGTTTTATCATAAATGTATGTGGAATTTTATCAAATGATTTTTCCACATCTTTTGAGATGATCATATGATTTTTATTCTTCTTTGTGTTCATTGGTGTATCACACTGAATGATTTGTGGATGTTGAGCCATCCTTGCATTCCTAGAATAAATCCCACTTGGTAATGGTGTATGATCCTTTTAGTGTATTTTTTGCTTTGGTTTGCTAGTATTTTGTTGAGAATCTCTGTTCATCAGGGATATTGGTTTGTAATTGTGTGTGTGTGGGGGGGTGTTGTTTTTGTCTGGTTTGGTATCAGTGTAATGCTGGTCTCATAGAATAAGTTTGGAAGCATTTATTTCTCTTAAATTTTTTGGAATATTTGGAGAAGGATAGGTTCTAGCTTTTCCTTAAATTTTTGGTGAATTTATCTGTGAGATCATCTGGTCCTGGACTTTTGTTTGCTGGCAGTTTTTTTTTTTTTTTTTTCTAATTCATGTTCATTGTTAGTAAATCAGTCTGTTCAGGTTCTCTAATTCTTTATTCATTTTCGGAAGATAGTGTATTTCTAGAAATGTATCCATTTCTTCTAGGTTGAGCCATTCGTTGATCTATCATTGCTCATATTTGTCTCTTAAAATCCTTTGTATTTCTGCGGTATTGGTTGTAGTTTCTTTCATTTCTGACTATTCAATTGAGCCTTCCCTTTTTTTCTTAATAAATTTGGATAAAGGCTTTATCAATTTTATCTTTTTAAAGAACAATTTTTAGTTTCATTGATCTTTTCTACTGTATTTTTTAAGTCTCTGTTTCATTTATTTCTTCATTGATCTTTATTATTTTCTTTCTTCTACTAACTTCGGTCTTGGTTCTTTTTCTAGATCCATTAGGTATAAATTTAGATCATTTATTTGAGGTTTTTCTAGTTTCCTGAGGTCAGCCTGTATTGCTATAAACTTCCTTCTTAGAATTGCTTTTGCTGTGACCCTAGATTTTGGAATGTTGTATTTCCATTTTGATTTGTCTCAAGGTATTTTTTAATTGCTTTTTGATTTCTTCATTGATCCTTTGGTTGTTTAGTATCATATTGTTTATCCACCACAGGTCTTCCCCCCCCCCCCCCCCCCCC
>NC_048232.1:14716573-14778541 GCF_002007445.2 Ailuropoda melanoleuca | reverse complement strand
CCCCCCCCCCCCCAGTTTTCTTCTTGTGATTGATTTCTGGTTTCATACTGTTGTGATCAAAAAAGATGCTTGATATGATTTTAGTCTACTTAAATTTATTGAGAATTTAATGTTTTGATTTTCATGTAATATATCCTGGAGAACGTTCCATGGGCACTTAAAAGAATTTGTATTTTGCTGTTTGGGGATGGAATGCTTAGTATATTTCTATTAAGTCCATTTGTTCCAATGTGTCATTTAAAGCCTTGAATTCTTAGTGGTTTTCAGTCTGGGTGATCTATCCTATGATATAGGGGGTGTTAAAGTCCCCTAGCAAGCCTTTATTACTGAACATTTCTCTCTTTATGTCTGTTAATATTTGCTGTATGCATTAAGTCCCTATGTTGGATGCCTAGATATTAATAAGTGCTACATCCTCTTGCTGGAGTGATCCTTTTATTATTAATCATATAATGCCCTTCTTTCTCATTACAGTCTTTGTTTTAAGTTTGTTTTGACTGATATAAATATTTTTACTTCAGTTTCCTTTTCACATAGACTTGCATGGAGTATCTATTTTCTCTACCTTCACTTTCAGTATGTATGTATCATTAGAACTGAAATGAGTCTCTTGTAGGCAGCATGTAGATGGGTCTTGTATTTTTATCCATTCAGTCACCCTGTGTCTTTTGATTAGAGCATTTAGTCCATTTAAATTTAAAGTAATTATTGATAGATATGCACTTATGTATATATGGCATATAGATATGACATTTTGTTGATTTTTTTCCTGGTTGTTTTTGTAGTTTTTTTTTTTTTAAGAATTTATTTATTTATTTGACAGAGAGACAGCCAGCGAGAGAGGGAACACAAGCAGGGGGAGTGGGAGAGGAAGAAGCAGGCTCCCAGCAGAGGAGCCTGATGTGGGGTTTGATCCCAGAATGCCAGGATCACGCCCTGAGCCGAGGGGGCACTTAACAATTGAGCCACCTAGGCACCCCATGTTTTTGTAGTTCTTTTCTGCTCCTTTCTTCTTCTCTTGCTTTCTTCCTTGTGATTGGTGACTCTTCTTAATGTCATGTTTATATTCTTTTCTCTTTATTTTGCTTTTTTGGGGGGTATATATATTTTGTTCACCATGAGGTCCAGATAACATGCTATACGTATAGCAGTCTATTTTAAGTTGATGGTTGTTGAAGTCCCAGAGTTTTTTAAAAGCAGTACATTTTTACTTCCTTTCCTCTTTTTGTATTTTTGGTATCGTATTTTACATCTTATTATTTTGTGTATCCCTTGACGAATAATCGTAAGTCTATATTATTATACTACCTTTGTCTTTTTACCTTCATACCGGCTATGTAGGTGGTTGGTCCACTATCTTTACTATATGTTTACCTTTACCAATGAGATTTTTTTCCTTTCATAATTTTCTCACTTTTAGTTATGGTCTTTTTTTTTTTTTTCATTTAAGGAGTTCTCTTTAATATTTCTTGTAAGGCTAATGTAAGGCAGGTGTTAGTATCCTTGATGTTGTCTCAGAGATCCCTTAAACTACTCTCACTTACTTACATTCCTTTTTCGTTTTCTGTCGCACCTGAGTGATTTCCGCTGCCCTGTCTTCCAGGTCGCTCATCCATTCTTCTGCACCATCTAATCTGCTGCTGATTCCTCTAATGTAGTTTTCATTGCAGTTACTGTACTCTTCGCCTCCAACTGGTTCTTTTTAAACATTCTGTATCTTCTTTTTGAAGTTCCCACTGAGTTCATCCACTCTTCTCTCGAGTCTGATGAGTACCATTATCACCATGCCTGTGAACTCTTTATGTGGTCAATTGGTTATCTCCCTTCTAATTCTTTTTCTGAGGTTTGTCTTGTTCTTTCACTTGGAACATATTCCTCTGTTTCTGCATTTTGCCTGACTCTGTGTGTTTCTTTCTGTGTATTAGGTAGATCAGTTTCATCTCCTGGTTTTGAAGTAGTGGCTTATGTAAAAGTTGTCCTGTGGGGTCCAGTAGAACAAAACCCCCAGGTCAGCCAAGCCAGATTCCCCAGGGATGTCCCCTGTGTGACCTGCGTGTACCCCCTATTGTGATTGGGCTGGTGTGGACTCACCGATGTGCAAGACTGCCCCCTGGTGTGGTTGTCTATGAGCCTGGCCATGCCTGCTATAGGTGCACTGGTGAGAAGGGTTGACCCCTAACCTGTCTGGCTGAGAGGCCCAGCTGCAAGTGTCACAAGCACTCTAGAGTGCAGTGAACCACTTTTGGGTTGCTTTGGTGCAAGCTGAGGCCACTCACTGAGTGTGGTGGGGTGAGCAGGCTGCTGGGAGGGGTCCTGGCAAAGGTTGGCAGGTTGGTTTGGGAAATCTACAAGGGAATGTTGAGGTAAGGTGAGCAGTGCTAGCATATTAGATGGAGAATATCAGAAATGGCTTCTACCAGCAATTGAGCCAGCTTGGTAGAGAGGAGTATAAAAAAACAATGGTGGCTACCAGCATTTCAGCCTCTGGAAAACATTCCAACAAATCTCTGTCCCTCTGGCAATGAATCAGTCAATGAATCTCTTTCATGTATAACCCAGGCACTTTTCAAACTGCTGCCTCTGCACTGGGACTCATAGTGAGTGAGATCTGTGTGCACCCTTTAAGAGCAAAGTCTTGGTTTCCATTGCCCTCTGGCTCTTCCAGACACAAGTCCTGCTGGTTTCCAAAGTCAGACGTTATGGGGGCTTGTGTTGCTGGGCAGGGAAGCCCAATGTGGGGCTCAGACCCTTTATTCTCATGGGAACGCCTCTATGGTTGTGATATTCTTTCTGCTTATTTGTTACCCCATGCTGGAGTTGTGGGTTCTAACTAAACCATGTTTCCATCCCTCCAATCCATCTTGATGTGGCTTCTTGCTTTAGGCATACCTCACTTTACTGTATTTTATTGCACTTGGCAGGTACTGCTTTTTTAAAAAATATTTATTTGAGAGAGAGAGAGAGAGCATGAGTGGGGAGGAGGGGAAGAAGGAGAAGCAGGCTCCCTGCCTAGTAGGGAGGATGATGTGAGGCTCAATCCCAGGACCCTGGGATCATGACCTGAGCCAAAGGCAGACGCATAACTGACTGAGCCACCCAGGCACCCCTGCGGATACTGTTTTTGTAAATGGAAGATTTGTGGCAATGCTGCATGGAACAAATCTGTTGGTGTCGTTGTCATTTTTTTTTCCCCAACAGCTGCTCACTTTGTGTTTCTATGTCACATTAGGATAATTCTATCAATACTTCAATATTTTTCATTATTATATTTGTTGTGATGATCTATGATCACTGATTACAATTTGTTGAAAGCTTAGATAATGGCTAGCAATTTTTAGCAATAAAGTATTTTTTAATTAAGGGATGTACATACCTTTTTTTTTAAGCGATAATATTATTGCACTCCCAATAGACTACAATATAGTATAAACATAACTCTTATATACACTGGGAAACCAAAAACTTCATTTGACTCAATTCACTGTGATATTTGCTTTATTGCAGTGGTCTGGGATGAAAATACAGTATCTCTGAGATTTACCTGTATATCCTTAGTTGTGTAAAGTCTGTTCTGCTAGTCTTCAATTTGTTCTCGTAGGTAGTTGTTCTATATGTAATTGTAGTTTAGTGTATCTGTGAATGGGAGTGAGCTCGGGACCTTGCTACTGCCCTACCTTGATTCTGTCTCTCAACAATCTCTAACTTTAATTGGGGGTTTAGACGATTTATGCTTGATGTAATTATTGGTGTGATTGTGCTTAAGCTTGTTATCTTACTGTTTGTTTTCTGTTTGTGCTGTTTGTCCATTTTTTCCCTTTTCCCATGACTCTGTGTTTTTTTGGATCGAGGATTTGTTATGGTTTCATTCAATCCCCTCTGTTAGCTAATTAATTGTAATTCTTCAATTTGTTGTTTTGGTGGTTGCTTTAAGCATATATCCAATTTAATAGAAGTCTTTTTAATGTTTCCAAGACCTCCTAAACATGCTCCCAGTCCAGTGCCATTGTTCTCTCTGTTCCTCTGCTCTCCTTATGTGAATATCTATGTGGTTCCCTCTCTGATTTTAGTCTCTGCCCAAATACCACTTTATCAGAAAAGCCCTTCCTGACCTCCTAATTAAGGTGGCTGCCTAAACTTGGTTTGTTACTATTTTTTAATCTAACTCAATTGTTCCTCATAGCCCTTGATATTTCATGATGCATATCTATTTCTTTATTGTCTCTTTCTCCCCACTAGGCTTATAAATTTCATTAGAGCAAGGGATTTTTGTTTTTGTTCACTGCTTAATTTCCAGTGTGTGGAAAAGTGCCTGACATATTAAGTCCTTAATAACTATTTGTTGAGTGACTGATTGAATGAAAGATTCAGAGTTGGGGAGAAGACTGATATCTAGTATAATGTCTAGTTTGATCTGCTACAATATCTGGTCACCAGATTGCATTTGGCTAAACTAACCCTCCATCTCAGTCACTGCTCTGACTGAGCTCCTTTCAGAGTTGTACACTTGCTAGAAAAAGATGAACTTTCTAATCAGAGACAGGAACACCCGCTGGTGAAATAAACATGAGGAGAAAGTGTTTGCAGGGCCTTTTTGTGCTCTTGCCTAGTCTTTTTTGCACTGGATGGTCCACAGCCCATCCTGACCTTCTATATTCACATTCTAGATTACTCTTGTCACAAGTTTTCTAATACCTCGAAGCTCAGAAGTTCAGATATGTTCAGCATTTAGAGGTCAAGGGCTTATTTTTTTTTTCTCAGAAAAATAATATAGCAATGTGTGTGAGGGAGAGAGAGGGAAAGAAAAAGGAATAATGGTAAAATGTAATATTTGGGCAATCTGGGTGAGGAGCCATAAACATTCTTTAAATTAATTTTTCTAACTTTTGCAAGCATGAAATCACTTCCAAATAAGAAGTAAAGGCGGTGGGGCGCCTGGGCGGCACAGCGGTTAAGCGTCTGCCTTCGGCTCAGGGCGTGATCCCGGCGTTAAGGGATCGAGCCCCACATCAGGCTCCTCCGCTAGGAGACTGCTTCTTCCTCTCCCACTCCCCCTGCTTGTGTTCCCTCTCTCACTGGCTGTCTCTATCTCTGTCAAATAAATAAATAAAATCTTAAAAAAAAAAAAAGAAGTAAAGGCGGTAACTTCAGGCATGTTCACTTCTACCCCTTCTTCTAAAATCCCTATAAGCTAATAGGATCGCAAGTCCAATTGTTTCAGTTTGTCATCTGACTTTGTACCCATTGCCTCATTTCATTTCCCTCTGGCCATACCCCACTTACTGTTCCTGCTTGCGTTCAAATCCTCTTACCTAGAGTCTTGCAACAATCTCTGGAACTGGCCTCCTGAGGCAGTCACTTCTGGCTGCCATCCACTCCACATATGGCTGTGTGAATGCTTGGCCTGAAATATAGATCTAATCATATTGTTCTACTCAAAAGACTGTGCTATCTCCTTGTTGCCCACAGAACAAAGTGCCAGCCCTTGGCTTAGAGCTTAATAGCCCTACACAATTATTCCCAAACACTCTGGTCAGACTTATATCCCCTGCCATCCCTCTGTGTCCATCCTATTTGAATACCTGCCATTCCAAGAACACACCTGCGTTTTCCTTTTCTCTTTCCTTTATCTCTCATCTCTTTCCACTGAAGGGCTTCTTCAAATCTTACTGCCCCTGGAGGTCTTCTCCTTCTCCCTAAAGGTCTCCTAGTCAGTAGGAAATTTCTTCTGAGGATTGTAGGTCTGTTATAGCACTGTGGTTTATGCCTTTGTTACAGAGTTTACATATCTGGCTTCAACTCTAAGCTGTGAAGACTTTGAGAGAAAGAAACTTGTCTTTTTCATCTCTGTTATCGTTCTCATTTAAAACACCTCTCTAGCTTTACATATAAAGCTAACAGACATTTGCTGAATTGAACCGATTTAATTTCAAATCTCATTTTCACCACTTCCTAATGGCTATTTCCACATAGTTCTTGTCCACCAAACGGTTTCATTTGAACCATATTCATTTTTTAACATAAATTTCAAAAGACCCAATTGGCTAAGTTCTTCAATATACTATTCTAATTATCAAAGGCACAGAAATGATCAGTGTTTTAACCTCTTGAAGAAAACTCTGTGGTATAAGCTGGTGAGTGATTATGTTCAGAATAGTTTAGAAAGGTTCTGTCACTGTTGGAATCATGCTTTTTCTTTCATTTTTAAGTAGAAGTGCTTATGCAGGTTTCTATCTTTAAAAAGCCTACTACAGTTTACTAAGAGGTGGCCCACAGAATGGGAGAAAACATTTGCAGATGACATTACAGATAAAGGGCTGATATCCAAGATCTGTAAAGAATTTCTCAATCTCAACACTCAAAAACTAATAAGCCAGTCAAAAAATGGGCAGAAGACATGAACAGAAACTTCTCCAAAAAAGGCATACAAATGGCTAACAGACACATGAAAAAATGCTCAACCTCACTAGCTATCAGGGAAATACAAATCAAAATCACAATAAGATACTACCTTTCACCAGTTAGAATGGCAAAAACTAACAAGACAGGAAACAACAAGTGTCAACAAGGATGTAGAGAAAGGGGAACCCTCTTACACTGTTGGTGGGAATGCAAGCTAGTACAGCCAGCCTGGAAAACAATATGGAGGTTCCTCAAGATGTTAAGAATAGAGCTACCCTATGACCCAGCAATTGCAGTACTAGGTATTTACCTCAAAGATACAGATGTAGTGAAAAGAAAGAGCATGTGCACCCCAGTGTTCATAGCGGCATTGTCCACAATAGCCAAACTGTGGAAGGAGCCAAGATGCCCTTCAACAGATGACTGGATAAAGAAAATGTGGTCCATATATACAATGGAATATTACTCAGCCATCAGAAAGGATGAATACCCACCATTTGCATCGACATTGTTGGAACTAGAGGGGATCATGCTAAGTGAAATAAGTCAAGTAGAGAAAGACAATTATCATATGGTTTCACTTACATGTGAAACAGAAGGAATAGCATGGAGGACATTAGGAGAAGGAAAGGAAAAATGAAGTGGGGGAAATCAGAGAGGGAAATGAACCATGAGAGACTCCGGACTCCAGGAAACAAACTGAGGGTTTCAGAGGGGATGAGGGTGGGAGGATGGGTTAGCCTGGTAATGGGTATTAAGGAAGGCACATATTGCATGGAGCACTGGGTGTTATATGCAAACAATGAATCATGGAACACTACATCAAAAACTAATGATGTACTGTATGGTGACTAACATGACATTAAAAAAAAAAAAAAGCCTACTACAAAATAATGTCTCAAGCATCCTTTCTACAGGACCCCTGATTCACATTCTGCGTGTTGGAGAATGGCTAATTTCAAAGTCAAAAGAAAACCTTTTATGAAATTTTTGTTTGTTGACTTCTGTTATTATTTTATTTATTTTTTTGGTCACAGATTCCAATCACTGGTATTAGATACTGTAATATGTCTTTTTTGAAGAGTGAAAACAGAAAATATACAGTGATTTCTAAAATCCTTATCAGCTTTTTTGGATGTAAAGATTCACTATTCCCTGAAACATGTTTGAGTGGTATTAATTTAAAGAAGATTCAAAGCAATATAACATAGAATAATTACTGACATTTGTGCTATCTGGTTAAGAGCTCCAGTATTTCGAGGATGAAATTTTCTAGAATGCTCTTCTATAAGCAAATATATGTGGCTTGATTTTGTGAGTTCTTCCCCTATGTACACACAAGTTAGGGTTCCTTTCATCTGATTTATGATCTGTTACCATAGTTTTTGTGAATTGAAAAATTTTAGTATTTAAAAATCCATTGCAATATTTAATAAATTTCCATTTGTTTTTATTCCTTCCTTCTTGAGTTTACTATTTTCTCTTGAAACGAATGATATTTTTCTACACAGTTATGAGATAGACATTAAATTGGAAAATCCATTTTTATTATATTTATTTAATCTCAAGAGACCAACATTTCATTTTTCCCACTTTCCTGGGATCTAATTTAATTTTCAAACTATTAAGGATCATTATTTAATTTCGCCTTTGGATTTGTCATGGGTAACTAGATTCATAGGTGTTTTTAATGACTCACAAAGCTGACCCTCTTGAGTCCTCCTAACTTTTGAAAGATTCCAGAAGTGTTTGTAACTAATTTCCATGTATACTCCTGATCATGTTCCTAAGTGAGTGTGCAGTTCGGTTCATTGCTGTTATGTCAGCATAACTTCACAGATAGGGCTAGACACTGACCAGAGGGCAACAGAAGCTTTTTGTTTGAGCCCCTCAGCACTGAGACAACCCAACATGGTCTGACCATAGACACCTGACATGTGTACTTGCTGCTGAATCCAGCTTCACTGGATTCCTACAGTCTAGGGGACTTTGCTGCTTTCTGAGTCCTTGCGTTACAGAGATATCTGAAGGACATTTTCTGGGTTTTAATCACACATCTGATTTAGATACCTTGAATATACCTCAAATAATTACCCTCTCAAACTTCCTTCTAATGATTCCTTTCTAATTACTTTGTCCCTCCCCTCCCCTCCCCTCCCCTCTACTTTTCTTGTCAATTATGCTTTGAACCATTCTTGCTGGATGAGTTTAAGTAATTTGGCAGCTACTTTGCAGTAATGACAGGAAAGGGCCTTGTATGTGTTTAAACCACTTCAGTTCTTATCTGCTTGCTCTTATGGGATCACATTCTGCCTGCTAATTTTAACTTGTTCTCACCCTGCTACTTATGCCAAGGTAATAATTGATTTCTGCTAATGATCCAGCAGTATATTTTAATAGCAGTACTTTTATTTGCTGGGACAAAGAGAAGTTCTAAATTACTGCTTTATGTCCCAGAAATTATACATAACCATTCTTATTAAATATTATACATTCACTATAATGTTCTCAACAGCACTTTTCACTCATTTTTTTTTTCACAGAGTTTGCTTCTTACAGAACTGTCTAATCATTCAGTGTCTTTCTTCTATGTGGGCTTACCAATACCCGCACAGGCTTGCTCACCAACATTCCAGCAATCCCTACACTCTGATATGTAAACTTTAAAGCCAGCTTGCCCCAGGCATAGACAAATCCCTTCTCTAAGATCTGAGCCTGCTCCCTCCCCAGTGAAAGCTAAACCTTCTCCCCAAGGAACCCTAGGAAGGACTACCTCCTGATAGTCATAAGTATATGAGAGCAGTACCATGGTTCTTCCAATCTCTAATCTCAGAATTATCTTTGATTCTTATTTCTTCCCAGACTCCATATCCAATCGTTCACTAAGCCTCACTACAAGCATGGAGCTAAAAAGGCATTGCAGTGGCAATTGGGGGCATAGGTTCTGACCTGGGCTGTGCTTCTAATTAACTGGGAAGCTCCGCTGTGCCCACATTTATCTTCACACTTTCTTCCAAACATGGTTTACTCATCCTAACCATAGGTTCCTGGACCCCTTCTCCCAGGCTCTGCTCTTCCTTACCAGCCACGCACGCCTCCCACTAGACCACCATTCTGCTGGCTCCACTTCTGTACTCAAGTGTGGGCAATTTCTAACCTAGAAACTCCATATAAGTGCTGCGGGTCACAGGTATGATTTCACATTAATCCGTTCCAACCCTGAGATGCTGCAGAGGAAAACCCAAAGGTCTTACGGAAGACACTGAGATTAATTTTCTTCCATTGTCAGGAAGGAGACTGAATTTCCATTTGTTGTGCTTTTGATAAGGGATTCTTATTTTACTTAAATTGTGTACAAAGTTTTGGACTTCTTAGTCCACACTTCAATCAACTTCTAGGTTAGCATTTTCCATATTTCTATATTGCCTGTATAGTATATAGGGTTTCCTCACTAAAATGTTGATGGGAATGGTATTTTCCCTCCTTCATTACCTCACAAGTTATTCCCTCCTCTTTGTTCCTACATGTTCCTTCCCCACGCAATTGTTATGGCAATTCTGAACACTAATCTTCAATTTACACTGAGCTTATAAATGAACAAAGTACATAAAATGAGAAAAGGCCATATATAGTCTTATATATGGAACTATATATATAATATATAGAACTCAATATGTTCTAGTATTAATGAGTTGGAATAGACTCAACCAGAAAATGTATGTGTTTTAGTGTTTTTCAGTTATCCTTCAATTGAGTCAGTCTGGACACTGATACATTTTCATCTCTGATAGAAGAGTTAGTATACCCTTCTTTGTTAAAAAGTTATGTTTAAACGGAGAATTCTAGGACACCTTTGTGGCTCAGTTGGTTAAGCGTCTGCCTTTGGCTCAGATCATGATCCTGCATCAGGCTCCTTGCTCAGCAGGGAGTCTGCTTCTCCCTCTAACCACCCCCCTCCTGCTCGTGATCTCTCTCTCACCCTCTCTCTCGCAAATAAATAAATAAAATCTTTTAAAAAAATAAATAGAGAATTCTATTAAAGTATTCAACTGCTACTGTAGCAGAATGGTGTGTCTCTCTTTTTGCAGTAATAAGATCTTAAAGATTGATTAATGTGTAACTTGATTTATTTAAAATACATGAAGAACTACTGGTGGGAATGTAAGCCAGTAAGCCATTGGTCAATACCTGGTCAGGTTGAAAACATGTGCAGTCTATAGCCTGTGAATTCCTATTTTAGCCTTATCAAGGCATTCTCCCAAATATGCAATTGTGTAGGAGATAAACATACTTTTTACTAGCTAAAGGAAGTACCACTAAAAACTAACAGAGACTGAACATTGCTATTTGTTCCAAGTACTTTATATCTATAATTTCATTTAATTCTATTGCAATTTATCATCTTAGGAAGAACCTCTTCTATTATAGTAAGTTTGAGTCGATTTTCCTGAAAGTAGAATTCCATGAATCTGCTCATTATAAATTTTGCTGTCATTTTAAATATTTATACTTGCAGTGCTTTTCTTTTTCTTGCACTGTTGTTTAGAAGTCTTAGTTTATTGGGCAAAATTTCTAAAATGACATTTACTATAAAGGTGAAACCATTCTGACATTAGCATATATAATCCCAGTGTTTCACCTTTACAAGTGAGTTGTTTTAGGGTCCTTATTTAGGTAAACAGTTATGATACATAGGTGTAAATTTAATAAAAATGTGTTGTACTTACATGAAAAAAGGTATACCATTTAGTCAATGGATGAAAAACAAGATTTAAATAAATGGACACATTTACCAAATTGGCTCAATGCAAGTTCTCTTCAAATTAATATTGTTTTGCTTGCATTAAAGTAGAGCAGTGATTTTGTTAGATCTTGAAAAATTCTTTCAAAAGGAAGAACATATGAAAATATTTCTAAGTGTTATAAAGGAAGACGGAAAGATGAATAACTGAACCAGATATTAAAGCTTGTTCTAAAGCTGTAATAATTAAAAGTGTGATATTGATTCAGAGAGAATTCAATGTTCTTTTTTGCTGCATTGTAGCCTAGTGACTCAAGCTTGTCCTTCACATCACATTTCTTCCTTGTCTCATTCTGCTTCCTTTTTATTCCTACCTGCTTCACAACCATTCTTTTCCCTATCCTCGTTACTAATTATCTCATCATTGCATATTTCATCTCTTATTTGATAGACATAGCTTTGTTTTTTCTTGAAGGGACACATCACATGCAGTATGCTTCTATTTCCTGTAGTAATTCTTTCAAATGTACTTTTTTCTTTTTATCTCAGTACAGTGTTCTAATTTTTTGATATTGCAGATTTTTTTCATGGATTCCACATTTTCTATTTTCTCACTTGCAGTGAAAGAATGTTAACAGAGTATATAGTACTTCCACTCACAGATTTCTTTTTACTGTGAGATTCTTCCTATAAGATCTTATGACTGATGGTTTATTGAAACAAATTTTTCGTTAACAGGAACAAAAACAAGAAGAAACCCAGAGCCATGGGAACGCTGGGAAAGAAAACTTAGTTTCTGTAAGCTTTGATCTGTGTTTTACTAGAAATCCCCTTTTTATAGCCAATTTTCAGTTTTGCCTGCTTTTTGTGCCAGGTATAATATGTAACTGTGTTCTACCAAATGAATCGTATTGAAAATTCTTTTGAAGCACAGTTTTATTCCATGAATAATCATTTACTTCATATATGTTAAAATTATCACTATGCAAACATCTGAGTCATGGAAAATGTCAATTATTGACTATAATTAACTCTCTAGTGGGTACTTTTCTCATTAATCCACATAACAACCTATAAAATAACTATTATATTCCCATTTCACAGACAAGCAAAATGAGTTATGAGTATATAAGTATCTAATAAACTTACTTAGATTCATTCTATAAAGTCAGAAAAACCGAACTTTCAATGAAGGGAATAAAATTCTACAAATTCCCCTGGAAGTCATTTAACTTAACCTCATAGGCAAGGCCTGAATGCCTTTTATAGTGTCCCTGTCAAGCAATCATTTCCCATCTGCTTGAAACCTTCCTTTGACAGGAAGTGTTTTATCTTCCAAGACACCCTATTAATCTGTGATCAGGTCAGGGCTCTGGCCTGGGAGCTCATGGGGTTCCATTCCACAGACTTTGGAAATCATGTTTAGACTCTCTCAAGTAATGACCTTGCAGTTATCAATTTGAACAATGATGTTACCTCCTTCTCCAGAAACTAATTCACTAATAAAACTTGAGTTTGTGTGTGGACTGAGGTCATGTAGGAGGAAGGGCAGGTATCACGGTAAATTACTGGCAGTTCTCATAGGTCACACTGGCCCCCAGAGGCTAATCAAGTGAACACATTTTCTCCTTGGCAGAGCCTCTGAAGACTGGAGAGGAGTGGCCTTGAAGAGGTATGGCTGGCTGCTCTGATTTCAGCGAATACGGTTCTCAAAACCTCTTCATCTATAATTACTGAACCTTCCCTTTTGTTTTAAACCAGTACATTCTAGGTATGTCGCTTTATCTTCAAAAATATTCTGTTTGGTTTGCGTTTTAGCTTTTTCCTAAAAGCTACATTATTTCTCCATACCATCTTACTTGGATATATTTCACTTCATTCCTTTTCAGTCTGCAGTGACTTCCTTCAGGGATTCATAATACCAATTTGCATCTTTAATGAAAACTCCCATTTGCCAAGGGACGTCTCCTCTGTCTCAAATACTTTAACATTCATAAGACAGAGAGAGAGATCAGAAGGGGGAATGAAACATGAGAGACTATGGACTATGAGAAACAAACTGAGGACTTCAGAGGGGAAGGGGGGTGGGGGAATGGGATAGACTGGTGATGGGTGGTAAGGAGGGCACGTATTGCATGGTGCACTGGGTGTTATACGCAACTAATGGAGCATCGAACTTTACATCGGAATCCGGGGATGTACTGTATGGGGACTAACATAATATAATAAAAAATCATTAAAAAAAGAAAAGACAGAGAGCTCAGACCTCAAGCTCCCCAATTTCAGACATTTTAGAGCAATCGTGTTCAGTTTGTGATCTTATGATTTAAAAGAAAGCAGAGAGTTCCTTGAGGGTAGGTGTCAAGTCTGATAATTCTCTGTCCCAAAGCCAGAGCTACGTCAGTGCTAGACTCAGCAAATACTTGTTAAATGAAGAAGTACATTCTACTCAATTTTGTGTCTTAATTTTTGAGTTGTGATTCGGGGGGTTTTGTTTTCACCCAAGTGGGAAATAAAATGTCTGCTCTCATAAACACTACTGAAATGATCTCTTGACAGGAGGAAGAGCGGCATATCTGGAGTTGGACTATAGGATAGGAGGAGAGATGACAGTTAAATTGGGGAACTGGAGTAAGAAGGAAGAATTTCCATATTGGACGTTGGGGGAGCAAATGGACCTGAATCTATTTGGCAGAGAGGAACGTGCAGCGGCAGTGCTGTGTGTGTGTGTGTGTGTGTGTGTGTGTGTGTGTGTGTGTGTAGAAACATAGAATTAGTGAGGGCGGGGGGATGTCAGTAAGGGGTTATTGAAAAGGAAACAACATCATAAACGCAAATGAGATGAAAAACTGCTAGAGTAAGGGCACCTGGGTGTCTCAGTTGTTGGTCATCTGCCTTTGGCTCAGGTCACGATCCCAGGGTCCTGAGAATGAGTCTGGCGTGGGATCCCTGCTTCTCCCTCTGCCCCTTCCCCCCAGCTCGCGCTCTCTGTCTCTCTCTCTCTCTCTCTCACACACACACACACACACACACTCTCTCTCAAATAAATAAAATCTTTTAAAAAATTAAAAAAAAAAAAAAAGAAAAACTCCTTGAGTAAACTAGTGGCACAGAAGGACTGAGAAGAGATGTGGCTGATCTTGAAATAAAGAGCCAATGGGAGAGCCAATAAGACCCACCTCCCCAAATGGAATGCTTATAAAAATAATGAAAACATGGAAAAGAAGATTGTTTTAGGTGAATGACATAGTATGAAACAGAATGAGCCAATGTTCATTTAAGGAAATCTCAGAAATATGCAGGACAAAAGATGAACATAGCAAAAGGAAAATTGGAAATGCCGCTGAAATGAGGAAATACAGAAATCCAATGAAGATCGGTCAATGGACTAGAGAGTAGTGTCCTAATAAAAAAAAAATAGATGTAAATGTTCATTATTTATTTGCTTTGGAATGAAAGATCTGGTAAAAATGAAGGTCTCAGAATTGAGGATAGAATCTCTGTGAAACCAGCAAATATAAATATAACTAGTATATATACTATATATATACATATATACACAAAAATAGGTGGAAATAGTTCTATTTTCCAATAACCAGAATAAAAATCAAAGTAACTTAGATCACTTTATATGTTTCATGAAAATAGAAAATGGCAAAATTGTGAAAAATGGGGCCTCTCCCCAAACACGGACATCTTCTATAAAGCAGGCAAATTCTCCTAAAATGACAGGGGCAGGGTCTCTGATGCATTTACTAGCAGCAAGTCCACTACGGGGGAGCTGGAAATAATCTGAAGTGGGTTTTGCTTGTTTTCTTTGTTTGTTTACAGGTAAATTACGGGGACCAAAACAAAGTTACTTTTGGAGTTCAATTGTCAATGTCCGCTACATAAATCTATAACTTCACCTCTCCAATGTCTCTGCTTTGTGCTCTCTTTTTCCCTTCTAGGTCATTCGCTTTTCCAGTAGAACTTCCTTAAGCCTCTTTGCCAATGATGGTCTTCCCTGCTCCAAACATTTAACGGATAATCCTACTCTGAAATCTTCTGAAACACTACCCCGATCTAATAACATAAAGCGCATCCTTTGTCCCTTAACACCCTTCCCAGTGTAACTTGTATTCAAATGGTGCGAGTATGTGACAGCACACCAAGAACCACTTTATATTCCCAATCTCTGCCCGTGATATTTGAGTTCTCGAGAAATTAGGGAAATTAATGGACCACTTATAAAATCATAGAATGTTGGAACCGGGAGGGAATTTTGAGATCATCTAGTCCAACTTATTATGAGTCATTAGTTAGCAGCTCCAAGGGACTCATTCACAACAAGAAATATAAACAATTAGGGCCTCTTTAAAAACTCTAGAGTAAGAAAATTACAGGATTCCCCCAAGGAAGGAAATGAAGCTAAGTGTGCTAATTTGGACAGATGCTTGAACAGCATCTCCAACACATGCAGGCACAAATGCAGGGCTGTGTTGATTCAATACAGTAGATGAGACTTCAAATCAAACAGAGACATTTATTAAGCATAGCATCATGATTAAGGTATGCCCAAGGTGTCAAAGAATGGAGGCTGTGTTCCAGAAATACGAGAGACACAGTACCCAGCACACAGAGAAAAAACCCCAGTCCTCCTGGATAGTCAGTCATGCTTCTCTTTCTAAATCTGTAGCTTAGGAAGCTCGGTGCTCATACCATTACCGAGGAATTATATCACTGCAGAGCTGTAGAAGGAGACTTAGAGAACACCACCTTCCAGTTTATACGGAATACACTTGCTAATACCCTCGTACTGCTCTGGGGGAAGAGCGTGACTTCCCTCATTCCTGCTGTCATTAAAATGTATTCAAGTTAACAATTACATTTTCCCCACAAAAAATTGACGATAGCCTGGAGCTTTGTATTGTATTCTATTTCTGATCAACAAGGTTGGGCGTGTGGGAGGTCTGCCTGAGCCTTTTCTCTGGGTGTTCTACTGGAGAGTGCTCTCAGTGTCTTAGCCTGGAGAAGTCCTTGGCTGATAAGCCCCAGCTTTTACTTTGCCTTCACTGTGAAACCTTTATGACCTCCACAGCCCAGACTGGGCAAGGTAGAGTCAAAGCCTCTCTCAGTGGGCTCTCATAGCTCTTTACAGAGGACCAGCAAAGCAGTGGTTCCCTGGGAGGTGGTGCTGCCTTCTAGAGCATTTTGGAAATCTTCGAGGAGTTTTTGTTGGAGGATAGCAGGCACTGTTGGCATGTAGTGGGTGGGAGCTGGTTTCATACAATAAAGACGTAATCTGTGTTCAGCATTTCTGCATAATTTTAATGTGCGGTGAATTTTCCAAGAGTTCAGCTTGCCATGTAAATTGAGAGAAGACTGCACATTGTTTTATTGGAAATATTACTGAGTCAGTGGCAGTGTCAGTTGTGATATTTGAGCCGTCAGCACCTGTCACCTCTCTCATTCTGCACTTGGAAATTTTGCAGTCAAGGAAAACCTTTGTAGAGGGACAAATATCTCTTTTATTACGTCTCTGATGTCTGTTTTATTATGTATGTTTTATTTTATCATAACTTACCTTCCTTTTATTCCTTCTTTATTTTACAACCAGGAGACTACACACATTTTTCTGGACTCATATAGGCATATATATATATATTCTGTGAATTTCAATAAAGGAGATACTACAAACAATTATTATAGAAAGAGAGCATTGGGTCTGATATGGATGAGGTGGAAAGAGCAGGAGCTTTGACGTCATATCTGGGTTCTAGAATGGTCTGCGCCTTTTACCAGTTTTTGGAATTCAGGGACATTACTTCTTTGTGTCACCAGTTCCTCATCTGCAAAATAGAGATAATAGCCATCGTGATTTATGTAAGTTCCTGAGACACAGCAGATGCCTTTACTCTTTCTCCTTCCTTTACTCAGTCAACAAATATTTATTGACCACCTACTTTGGGCAGGTATTAGTTTAGCTGCTTATATAAATTAATAAACAAATGGAAAAGTCTCTGGCATAGTAGAGGTCACGTTCAAATGGTGAAACATCATGTAGTTTCGCCATTTCACATGAATTCTGTTGCTGTTACAACATTTTATTACGGTGAATTGAAGGTATGTGACAGTCTGTGTGCCAAATTACTCATCCTTGAGGCAGGAGGAATGTCTTTGCTTCTATAGCCTTGGCAACCAAGTGCCTCTTCTACCATTAATATTTTTGAGTTGGATTGATTATCAAACATTTTCCATACTAAAACTTTAAAACTCAGAAATTCTAAGACTTAAAATTAAGTTTAAATAGTAAAAAACACAAGTGAAAAATGGATGTAGTGAGAATCAAGAACATTCTTTGCATGATTCCATAGTGTTTATTGGTGACCCAGCCTTCCTTTTGCTTAGTTCCACCTTAAACGGGGTGAGACAATGCCCTGCTCTGGCCTTAACTGTGGCGATGTCCTTTCATGAGGTGAGGAGTCCAGGAAGCTGGTGTGGGGCTTGGGGGCAGATCCCGCCTCTGATCCGGTGCAGCCCCCTTCTGGTCCATGTTCTGTTGTCTGCTTGGTCTGATTCCAGGTCTGATTCCCACGTCTGTTCTTTTTTTGGAATGCATGCCCTTAGGCTCAAAGGGTGGCCAGGAAATAGTACCTGGAGAGGATGTGAATGGACTGGGTGTGACAGCTGAGCAGGGGCACTGACCTGCCTGTATGTGAGGTGCCTGTGGTGTCCATGGGGCTGGCAGTGGAAAGTCCAGGGTACAGGTTACAGGTAGGTCATGTTCTGATCTGAACTTCAGAGGAATCCCAGAATCAAAATGGAAACTTTGTCAAGGTAAATAGTTAGAAATAACTTATTTAATGGTTTGTCACCATGATTTGTAACTTCCAAATATATCCATGTATGATATGGGCCTCTATTTTTCAGTTTACCCTGGGTCCCACGGATGGTAAAGCTGGTTCTGCTTCCAGTTCTTCTCTTCTTATTAACTTAGAGCACATACAGGTGTGTATGTAGTTATTTTAAAGATGCTGCTTACACTATTTCTCTGATCTTATTTATTCTAGCCGAAAGGAATTAAAAACAATTTTTTACCTATCTCTAAGAGTATTATTTCGAAATTTTTGTGCCATTAATCTCAACCTTTATTTTCCATTTGGTTGTAAATAGGCTTTCAGATTTCAGTAAAATTGTCACATCTCTTTTTCCTTTGTGTAGCATATTTCCCTCTGAGGATGAAAAAATCTCCATACATCTATTGATAGCTCTATTCTTGGATTCCAGCATGACAAGATATTTTGGAGCTAAAGATATTCTTAATGTTATTGGGATTTTCTGTTGGAATTTCTTTGGGTAGAATCTTCATAAGAGTTTCTTTAAAAGAGAAATATGTGCATTTGTTTGTTTGTTTTTTCCATATATCCTGAAATATTTTCTCTGTATTTGCATATTACATGCAGACTCATTATGAAACAGAGCTCCTGTCTGCCTAGTTGCTGGCATTTATGATTTTTACATAGCTGTTACAAATATGTTAATATGTAATGGTATAATTTGTGATGATCTTTATGCATTTCCTAAAGATATTTTCCATAATACATATTTTAATAGAATAATTTTATTCTTCTTTATTTATATGGTAGATCCCCTTTTTGATATATGCTCGTAGTTTAAAAATGTGTATTTCAGCTTGTTCATTTTGTATGTTATGTATTGCATTATAGTATATTACTAATATTTTTCTTATGTATGCAATTATCATTAATTCTTCATAATTTTCTATTTTAAGAGGTTAATTTTTTCTATTATAATAACTTCTTGTTCATTCTAGTACATTAAAGTATTAAAATTATTGTACCCAATTATCATTTTTAAAAGATTTTGAATGGAATTCATGTTGAAATCTTAGCCATTTAGTGTTCTGCACATTGTTTCTTTCATATGAATTAGTACACTCCTCTGACTCTTCTCCGGCTAACGCAATCAAAGCAATCCTTCAAAATACAGCTTACGTATTACCACTGTCATAACTTTGACATTCATTCATTTATTTATTCAGAAATTCAACAGAATTTATTCAGTAACCGTTATGTTATATGAACAGTGTAAGTGCTGGTGATAAAAGAGCGAGTAAAAACAAACAACTGGTCTCTGCTCCCAGGGTGGGGAGATACTCCTCTAGCGATCACATTTGCCAATCCGTAACCTCCAGTTGAGAAAGGAACTTAGCAGAAAAGAAACAGGGCTCTGTGAGAAAGACAGTGAGCAAACGTGACTCTGACCAGCCCTGGGTCTCACAAGGTAGCCATAGCGGATCCAACCCAACAGTCTGACAGTGAAGTTAACACATCTCTGATGGATTGCTTGCCAAGATGGATGCAATAATCCCCCATGTCTGTACAGAGGGCTCTTTGCTCTGTGACTTTGCTGCTCTTCCCACAAAGGTTGAAGTCTATTTCCCCTCTCCTTGAATTTGGGCTGGACTTTTGAGTTGCTTTAGCCAAGAGAATGTGGCAGGAGTAACATCATGTGAGCCCCAGAACCTAGGGTTTAAGAGGTGGTGCAGCTCCCCTCCTCACTCCTGTGGAATGTTGCCTGAGCACTACCATGTAAGGAAGTCTGGGCTGGCCTACTGAAAGGAGAAGGAAGAGCCACATGGAAGAGAGTGGAGGCTTCCAGCCAACAGCCAGAACCTATCATCAGACATATAAAGGAGGTTCTTAGACCAGCTAGCCTTATCTAGTCATAGGCTGCCAGGTGACTGCTGCCCCATGAGTGAATCATCCAGAAGAAGAATCATCCAGATGGCTGAGCTCCTTGGTCAAATCTATTCCTAGGTGTTTTATTCTTTTGATGCTTTTGTAAATAGGATTGTTTTCTTAATTGATTTGTCATGTTGTTGTTAGTATATAGAAACACGTCTGACCCTTTGAAATTGAGCCTTAGTGGACACAAAATATTAGTTTCAGGTGTACAATATAGTGATCAACAATTACGTACACTACGAAGTGCTCGCCATGATAAGTGTAGTTGCCATCTGTCACTGTACAAAATGACTAGAATATTATTACCTATCTTCCCTATGCTGTACATTACATCCCCATGACGTATTTTATAAGTGGAAGTTTGTACCTCTTAATCCCCTTTACTTGTTTTGACTATCCCTCCACCCCATTCCCCTTTGGCAACCATCAGTTCTTTATACTTATGAGTCTGTTTCTACTTTGTTGTTGCTATTTGTTTGTTTGTTTGCTTTTTAGATTCCAGATATAAATGAAATCGTACGGTATTTGGATTTCTCTGTCTGACTTACTTCACTTAGCATAGTACCCTCTAGGTCCATCCATGTTGTTGAGAATGGGAATATTTCATTCTTTTTTATGGCTCAGTAATATATCATTGTGTGGATATACACAACTTCTTTATCCATTCATCTACAGAGGAACACTTAGGTTGCTTCCATATCTTGAGTATGGGAAAAAATGCCGCAATGAACATGGAGTGCAGATAACTTTTCAAATTAGGATTTTCATTTTCTTTGGGTAAGTACCCAAGAGTGTAATTGCTAAATCATATGGTAGTTCTATTTTTAGTTTTTTGAGGAACCTCCCCACTGTTTTCCACAGCGTCTGTTCCAATTTGCATTCCCACCAACAGTGCACAGAGTTCCTTTTTTTTCCACATCACCCCCAATACTTGTTATTTCTTATCTTTTGATACTAGCCATTCTGACAGGTATGAGGTGATACTTTATGATGGCTTGGTTTTGCATTTTCCTGATCATTAGTGATATTGAGCATCTTTTCATGTGCCAATTAGCCATCTATATGTCTTCTTTGGAAAAATGTCTATTCAGGTCCTCTGCCCATTTTTAAAAATCAGATCATTATTATTGTTGTTATTGCTATTGAGTTATGGGTTCTTTATATATTTTGAGTATTAACTCCTTATCAGACATATCATTTGAAAATATCTTTTCCCATCCACTAGATTGCCTTTCTGTCTTGGTGGTGGTTTCCTTCATTGTACAAAAGCTTTTTAGTTTGATGTATTCCTGATTGTTTATTTTTCCTTTTGTTTTCCTTGCCTAGGGAGACATATCCAGAAAAATATTACTAAGGCTTACATCCACGATTTTACTGCATATGTTTTCTTTCCTTCTTCCTTCCTTCCTCCCTTCCTTCCTTCCATCCTTCCATCCATCCTTTCTCTTTTCTTTCATCCTTCCATCCATCCTTTCTCTTTTCTTTCTTTTCTTTTCTTTCTTTCTTTCTTTCTTTCTTTCTTTCTTTCTTTCTTTCTTTCTTTCTCTCTCTCTCTCTTCCCCTCTCTCTTTCTTTCTTTCTTCTGTCTTTGAGAGAGAGAAAGTGCATGTATGTGCATGCATGCACAAGTTGTTTGGGGCAGAGGGAGAGGGGGAGAGAATATTAAGCAGGCTCCCTGCCCAGCATGGAGACCAATGCAGGGCTCAATCTCACATCCTGACATCACAACCTGAGCCAAAATCAAGAGTTGGATGCTTAACAGACTGAGCCACCGAGGCACCCCATATTGCCTAAGTTTTCTTTAAGGAGATTTATGGTTTCATGGTTTGCATTAGGTCTTTCATCAATTTTGAGGTTATTTTTGTGTATGGTGTAGGAAAGTAGTCCAGTTTCTTTCTTTTTCATGCAGCTGTCCACAGTCAAGTGGGATTTATTCCAGGGATGCAAGGATGGTTCAATATACACAAATCAGTAAGATACTCCACATTAACTAAATGAGGAATAGGATTATCTCAATAGATGCAGAAAAAGCCTTTCACAGAATTCAAGATTTATTCATGATAAAAACTTTTAACAATACAAGAAATATATCTCAACATAATAAAGCCATATATGACAAACCCACAGCTAACATACTCACTGGGGGGAAAAGTAAAAGCTTTCCCTCTAAGACCAAAACAAGACAAGGATGTCCTTTCTCACTACTTTTATTCACCATAGTACTGGAAGTACTGCAGATGACATGATACGATATATAGAAAATCCTAAAGACTCCACCAAAAACCCACTAGAACTGATAAACGAATTCAGTAAAGTTGTAGGATACAAAATCAATATAGATAAATCTGTTGAATTTCTGTACACTAATAATGAAATAGCAGAAAGGGAAAATAAAACAGTCCCATTTACAATTGAATCAAAAAGAATAAAATACCTAAGAATAAACTGAACCAAGAAGGTGAAAGACCAGTACTCTGGAATTGACCAGTACTATTGACCAGTACTATTGGAATTGATGCAAAAATGAAAGGAGGACAAGAATAGACATACAAATCTGCATAACAAAGAGGCAATATGGAAATTACAGGTGGATATTGGAGCCAAATTCACCAAAAGTATTAACTATATCTTAAGATGGAGGTGAGGGGATGTTTACTTCCATCTATGTGGGGTTGTTTCCAACATCTTTAAAGTTGCCTGGGATCCTAAATTCTGGAAGTGGATTAAATTTCTTTTTGTTTCCTGCTCTCTGACCATTCTTTGAAAAAGAAAAAGAAAGGAAAGGAAAAGAAAAAAAGGGAGGAAGAAAAGGAGGGAAAATAGGGAAGAGGCCTGCAGGTCTCCAACCTGTGGATGATCCTTCCAATATCCTGGTCTCTCAGTTCCACGTCATTGTCATTTCCAAGGGCCCTCACTTTCATGCGGCCGCTTATTCCTGTAGTCACACTATGTGCTCTGTCATCGGAACTGCTCCACCTCTACAGTCACCCATTCAACACCTTACTTCTGGACATCAGTCCCCCCTTCTTCTGGCCTCTTGTTAGGCTGTTTCCACTATGATTGTGCTTCGGTCTAGTGGATCCCCCAATCAGCGGAGAGACCTCTACACTTTGCCAGTCTTGTGCTATTATGTTCTTTCTTCCCTTCCTTATCAAAGAGATTCCTAGATCTGGCCTTTTGGCCACAGTGTTGTGAATAAGCCTCTCGATTTCCTTTTGTACTACTTATCTCATAAAAGTCTACTACATTTTCTTCGTCTGTACGTGACCAGCTGAGCCTTGCTGGAGAAGGTTGCAACAAATGGCAGGTAAGTACCATTAATATTCATGATTTTTAAAACATGTCTCACATGCTGGCTAATATTCCTGTTCCATTTATTTAGTCAAATTGCTCCTTTGATCCATGACACTCGTTTCGAACTTTCTACCTATCCTCAACCTCAGCCTCACTCTCTGTATGCCCCACCATTTTAACTCATAAACACACCTGCTTCTCATTTTTATCAGTTGGCTTCATCTCTTCTTCAGGAAGAATTGAAGTTGTCATTTAAATAATCATCAAATTTTCTACAATTAATCATGCACACCACTGACATGTGCCCTCTTCTTTTTTTTCTTCTTTACTCCAGTTGCTTTAGAAGGAGTGTCCCTCCTCCTTTCCAAGACATATTTGTCCACCTCATTTGGCTCCTAATCGTGATCATGTGAACACTATGTGCTTCCCATATGCCAGGTCTTGCTCAAAGTACTGTACTCATAATACTCTCGACAACCCTAGGAATTGATCCCATAATTGCTCCCATGCTTCAGATGAGGAAACGAAGGCACAGAGTGATCGTATAACTTGTCCAAGGTAATCCAGCTAGTAACTGGTGGAGGCAGGTTTTAATTCCCGGCAGCCTGGTGGCAACAATATACTATACTGCCTTTTAGGAAAGTGGCAATACAACTGTCCTCTCTATACCTTGCTTAATCAACTGTTCCCTCTCATCAGAGTCATTCCCATCAACATCAAACATGCCCACATCTCTTCCATTGCTCTTATTGACCTCTCATTTCATCCAACACTCTCTGTTTCTTTTTAACAGCCAAATTTCGTGGATGAACACTTTTTGTATTTGTTGCATTCAGTTTTCACCTTCTACTCAGTAATCCCACTCACTCAATCTGGATCCCACACCCCCACCAATTTAGCGATCAAAATAGCTCTCAGTAAGGTCATCACTGATGTCTGTGGCCAAGAGTCAATGGGCAGTTTACCATGTTTATCTACTGGCCTTCTTAGCAAACTTTTAACTTTCTTGAGGATTCCATTATTCTTTTATTAATTAAAAGCTTTATTTTCTAAGTAACTCACATCCCATACAATTCACTCATTTAAAGTGTAAAATTCAGTGGTTTCTTTGGCGTTTTCAAAGAGTTTTGCAAACATCACTCCAATCAGTTTTAGAACATTTCCTATTTAGAACATTGTTCTAAAACAATTTTAGAACCTGCCCTTTAGCAGCCACCCCCACTTAACCCCAAACTGCCAACCCTAGGCAACGACCAACCTACTTTCTGTCCCTGTGGATTTGCCTATTATGCACATTTCATGTAAATGGAACCATATTGTATGTGATCCTTTGTGACTGGCTTCTTCCATTAGCATACTCTTTTTGAGGTTCATCAATGTCAATACCCCATTCCTTTTTATTGTCAAATAATACTCCTGTTGCAAGGATAGACCACATTTTTTGTCTGTTCATCAGTTGATGGATATTTGGGTTGTTTCCACTTTTTGGCTATTATGAATAATTCTGCTATAAACATTTGTGCACAAGTTTTTGTGTAGACATATGTTTTTATTTCTCTTGAGTTTATATCTAGGAATGGAATTGTTGAGCCATATGGTAACACTGTGTTTAACTATTAGAGGAACTGCAGAATGTTTCCCAAAGAGGCTACACCATTTTACATGCCCACCAACAGTGGATGAGAGTTCTGATTTTTCCACATCTTTGCCCATATGTGTGATTATCTGACTTTTTGATTCTAGCCATCTTAATAGATGTGTAGTGATAGCTCATTTCAGTTTTTAAAAAATTTTTTAATTTTTAAATTGAATAATTGACACGCTATCTCCTCTTTATAGGTGTACATCATAGAGATTAAATAGTTATACATTATGAAGTGATCACCATGATAAGTCTAGTTACCATCTGTCATTTTACAAAGTTATTATCATATTATGGTCGACATACCCCCATGGTGTGCATTACATCTCTATAACTTATCCCTCTTATAAACGGAAGTTTATAACCTCCTAATCCCCTTTATCCACTTTGCCTATCCTCCAACCTCTCCTCACTCTGGCAACTGACAGATTGCTTCCCATATCTAGGAGTCTGCTTCTGTTTTGTTTTGTTTTGTTTGTTCATTTGTTTGGTTTTTTTGGATTCCACATATAAGTAAAATCACATGGTATTTGTTTTTGGCCCATTTCAGCCAGCACAATACCCTCCATGTCCATCCATCTTATTTCAAATGGCAAGATTTTTATTCCCTTCCATAGCTAAGTAACATTCCACTGCATAAATGTACCCCATCTTCTTTATCCACCCATCAATGGACACTTAAGTTGTTTCCCTATCCCAGCCATCGTAAACAATGCTGCAATGAACATGGCGTGCATATACCTCTTCAAATTGGTGTTTTCATTTTCTATGGATAAACACCCAGAAGAGGAACTGCTGGATCATATGGTAGGTCTATTCCCATTTCTTTGAGGAAATCCACATTACCCTCAAGAGTGGCTGTAGCAATTCACATTTCTCAAGTATTCCCTTTTCTCTATATCCTCACCAAATCTTGTTATCTTTTGTCTCCCTGATAATAGCCAATCTGACAGGTGTGAGCTGATATGTTACTGTGGCTTTGATCTGCATTTCCTCACTGGAAGAATGTCCATTCAAGTCCACTGCCCATTTTAAAATTGGGTTTTTGTTTCTTTGATAGTAAGTTGTGTAAATCCTTCACACATTTTGGGCATTAACCCCTCATGAAATGCATGATCAGCAAATATCTTCTCCCGTTCAGTAGGTTGCTTTCTTATCTTGTTTATTTATGGTCTCCTTTGCTGTGCAAAATTTCCCAGTTTGATGTGATCCCACTTGCCCATCCTAGCTCCTGTTTCCCTTACCTGAGGAGAGGAGTCCAAAAAAATATTGTACACACTGATGTCAAAGAGCTCACCACCCATGCCTTTCTCCAGGAATCCCACAGTTCCAGGTTCTATAATCAAGTCTTCAATCCACCCTGAAGTCACCGTTTATATGGTGTAAGCGTGGTCCAGCCTCACTCTGACTGTTGCTGTCCAGTCCTCCCAATACCACTCATTGAAGACACTTTTTCTGCCATTGTATACTCTGGCCTCCTTTGTCATAGAGTAACTGACCATACATGCAAGGATTTATGTCTGGGCTCTCCATCCCATTGATCTCTGTGTCTGTTTTTGTGCCAGTACCATAATGTTTTGATTACTGTAGCTTTGTACTACAGTTTAAAATTTGGGAATATGGTACTTCCAGGTTTGTTTTTCTTTCTCAAGATGATTTGTTCTTCTTTTGTGGTTCCATACAAATGTTAGGATTATTTGTTCTAGTTCTGTGAAAAGAGGTATTTTGATTGGGATTTGATTGAATCTGTAGATAGCTTTGTGTCATATGGACATTTTAACAATATTTATTCTTCCAATCCTTCATCGGTGTCTTATAATTTTCAGAGTACAGGTCTTTCACATCCTAAGTTAAATTTATTCTTAGGCATTTAATTTTTATGTAAGCAATTGTAAATGGGATTATTTTCTTATTTTCTCTTTCTGATAGCTTGTTATTAGGATATAGATACTCAAACAGTTTTTGTATGTTTTGTATCCTGTGACTTGACCAAATTCTCTTGTTAATTCTAACAGTTGTTTGGTACAGTCTTTAAGGTTTTCTATATATAGTTCCCTGTCATCTGCAAATAATAACAATTTTACTTCTTCTTTTGAATTTGGATGCCTTTTATTTCTTTTTCTTATCTAAGTGCTGTGACTGGGACTTCTAATGCTATGTTGAATAAAAGTGACATGAGTGGGCAACCTTGACTTATTTATGATCTTAGAGGAAAAGCTTTCAGCTTATCAACACTGAGTATCATGTTAGCTGTGGACCAGTTATATACAGACTTTATTATGTTGAGGTCCATTCCTTTTATACTCTGTCAAAAGTTTTCATCACAATGGACCTTGAATTTTGCCAAATGCTTTTTCTGCAGCTATTGAGATAATCATGATTTTTATCGTTCATTTAGTTAATGTTGTTTGATTTGCAGATGTTGACTCATCCTTGCATTCCTGAAGTAAACCCAACTTAATTGTGGTGTGTGATCTTTTTAATGATTTGTTGACTTTGGTTTGCTAATATTTTATTGAGGATTTTTGCATCTATGTCCATTAAGAATATTATAGACTGTGTTTACCTGGTAGTCTTGGCAGGCTGGCTGGACCTGTGGTGGACATGGGCAGTGGGGTCCCAGGATGTTGGGACACTTTAGTGGGATGGCTGGAGTTGGAGCAGGCATAGGCAGGGAAAGCCTGGAACATGCTGTGCCATTGCTGCCTTGGCAGGGCAGCTGGGATGGACCCAGCCTAGGAGGAGTCTCAGGGCATGCCATGCTGAGGCTGCCTTGTTGGGACAGCTAGAGATGGGGTGGGTACGTGCTAGGAGGTATCCTGTCATTTCAGTTTTGATTTGCATTTTCCTGATGTCTAATGTTGGAGCTCTTTTATGCACTTATTGGTCATTTGTAAAACTTCTTTGCAGAATATCTATTTAGATTATTTGCCACATTTTAATTAGGTTATTTAGTTTTTGTTGTTATACAAATTCTTTATATATTCTAAATGTAAGTTCCCTACCAAATATATGATGTGTAGAAAATTTCTTACATTCAATGGGTTGACTTTGTGGATGGTGTCCTTTGAAGCATAGATTTTTTAATTTTGATAGTGTTCCATTTATCTATTTTGTTGTTGTTGCTCATGCTTTTTCTATCCTATCTAGAAACTATAGCCTAATTCAAGATCATGAAGATATATTCCTCTGTTTTCTTCTAAGAGGTTTATAGTTTTAACTCTGATATTTATGTCCTAGACATGTTCTGAGTTAATTCTTATACATGTTATGAGGCAGGGGACTCCATTATTCTTGAAAAATTCTCTTACCCTGGCTTTCAGGAAAGCACATCCTTCTCATTTCTTCTTGACCATCCACATGGTCCTTTCCAGTATTTTTTTTTTCAGATTCTTCTGTATTTTTAAATGTTGTATATTCTCAAAATTTTGTAATAGTTTATCTTTTCTTCTCCCTACATACTCTCTCCTGGAGAACCTCAACAAGGGCTGAACTTCAATCATATCTCTATGCTGATGACTTCTACATTTATATCTCTATCCCAGACTTCTCTGAACTCTAGACACTTTCATCCAACTGTCAATTCTATATATCCTCTTAGTTATCTCAAAAAATACAACAATTCAGGCTCTTCAAATTAAAACATGTGATATTCCCATTTCCCCCAATCTGGCACCAGTTGTTAACTGTGAAATCTTAAGACTTACATGCCATCCCTGATGCTTCCTTCTCTCTTACTCTCAAGTCTAATCCATTACCAATTCTCAAATTTATCTTCTACACATTTCTAACAGTAATCCAATGGTTTGTATCTCAACTATAGTCATCCTAATGATGTTACTTTCCTTATTTCCCTAGATTTCTAATAGATTTCTAACAGATCCCCACTTATCTATTCTAGACCACCTTGACTGTTTTCTCCACACTGCATCCAGGGTGTTTCCAAAATATAAACCTCACCCCACCAATTAAACACCTGCCCCATCAGCAAATATAATTGAACCCCAAGACCCCAACAATTAAAAACAAAACAAAAAACCCCACAAAACTTTTCCATTGCTTCTGTAGATTGGCCCCTCAAGCTTAATCATCTTAACTCTCCATGTCTAGACATACTATCTTTTTCTCTTCAAAATTTCAGAGTACTTCCCTTAACACCGTGGACTTAAATATGAGCCATTCTATCAGACTGGTCTTTCCTCCCCTACACTTCCCTATTTAACCCCTTCCCGTTCTGACAAATTTCAAGTCAAATGTAATTCTTTCTCTTTTTACTGAGTTATAACTTACATATAACATCGTGCAAGTTTAAAGTGTACAGCATGTTGATTTGATACTTTTATATATTGCAATATGATTACCACTATAGCTTTAGCTAACGCCTTTATCACATCACATAATTATCATTTCTTTTTTTGTGGTGAGAACATTTACAATCTAGTCTCTTAGAAATCACGAATAGACATTTTTCCAAAGACATCCAAATGGCCAACCGGTACATGAAAAGATGCTCAACATTACTAATCATCAGGGAAATGCAAATCAAAACCACAGTGAGCTATCAGCCCTTTCCTGTTAGAATGGATTTCATCAAGAAGACAAGAGACAACACACTGTGGTAAGGATGTGGAGACAAGGGAACACTAGTGCACCATTGGTAAGAATGTAACTTGATTCAGCCACTATGTAAAACCCTATGGAGGTTCTTCAAAATATAAAAATACAACTACCATAGATTCCAGCAATCCCACTCCTGGGTATATAACCAAAGAACCACAAACAGGATGCCAAAAAAAGTCTGCACTCCCACATTTATTGCAGCAAGGGCCACAGGAGTCACGATATGGGAATAACCTGTGTCTTCCAACAAGTGATCGGATACAAATGTGGCGTGTGTATACTGTGGAATAGTATTCAGCTGGAGAAAGGAGGAGCGCCAACCCTTTGCAACAAAATGGATGGACCTTGAGGGTATTGTGCTTAGTGAGATAAAACACACGGAGAAAGACAATTTTTTTTTAAAGATTTTATTTATTTATTCGACAGAGATAGAGACAGCCAGCGAGAGAGGAAACACAAGCAGGGGGAGTGGGAGAGGAAGAAGCAGGCTCCCAGAGGAGGAGCCTGATGCGGGGCTCGATCCCATAACGCCAGGATTACACCCTGAGCTGAAGGCAGACACTTAACCGTTGTGCCATCCAGGCGCCCCGAGAAAGACAAATATTGTGTGATATCATTTATATGTGGAATCTAAAAAAAAAAAAAAGAATAGGTAGGTGATTACCAGGGGCTGGGGCATCAGGGAATAGGGCAAATAGTGTTCAAGGGCACAGACTTCAACTAGAAGACAAGTAAGGTCTAGAGGTCAAGTGCACAGCGTATTGATCATAGTCCAGTGTTATTCTTTGGTGACACTTTGTCTGATTTGCTCCTGTTTTAGGTCTTGCCTCCTTGTTCCATGATCTGCTAGAGTGAGCCCTGTCTCTTGCCTTTTGAGTGCTTCTCTCAGTTTGTAGTTTCAGATTTAAAAGTGTGACTAGATTAGTCCCCCACGAGGAAACAGTAAGACTGAATGGCTTGGTTACCACCCTATTACCAGACTTGAGCACTGTCCTTGCATACGGTAGGTGTTAACACAGGGTTTTGGGTTGGTTTTTTTTTGTCACATGAATACAAAGAATGGATGCATGTGTGTTTATTAAGAAAAAAGTGGTAGTGCTTGCACAGAGCTTGGATGCAGCTGACTAGACTGTAAACTCTCTGGAGCCAGGAAATCCCCTACACTTGTTATTAACTCGCTTGTTGCCGCCTACACAGCACGATTCTCACTAAGCCTTTGGAGATGAGCATGAAAAAGAAAGAGAAAAAAAGAACATTAATCCATGTAGTGCAACATATGACTCATCAAACAGTTTCAAGTCTGATTTTAAAAATTATACCAAGCAACTGTGTGCCATCCCTACTGAAGTTATGCTTGCTTTTCTGAAATAAGGTCATAGGTTTGAAATGTGGGGCCAGCAAGTAAGCTGAAAATTAGTCCAGAAGCTCACTTTGGAATTACATTATTTTCAGAAGTTGGCTTTCAGGAGGGAAGAAGACAAAAAGCAACAACAACAACAAAAAGCAGAGGAAAGAATATGTGATGAAATCTTCTCCACCGGATACTCTTCAGGCAATGGAAAAGAATGGGAAGAACATGGCAAAGGGGTAGTGATGGTGAGATCCAGGGAACCAAAAAAGTGACAGTCTAAGAGCAAATAAGCTTACAACAGTGAGTGCAGGTAGAAGAATGAAGAGGAAAATCGCAGCCATGAAAGGTAAGAAGAATGTGTGTAAATTCAAAGAGAAGCTCATTGAAATAGGAAATGGGTAATAGAGTTTTCTTGAAGGAAAGAATGGTTTTCTTATTTAATACCTGCCTCTAAGGATCTTTTCCATGAGAGTCCTGAAAGAATAAAGAAATGACGTTTGTGGAAAGCATCCTGAGGTATTTCTGAAGAATCGTGCCAGGTAAATCCAAGGTGCTAGTAGAGATCGTGCTGGTGCAGATTACAAAAGAGAGCAGACGTCCAAGGAGAGAGCCACGTGCACAGAAGCAGCTTATTTGTAACCACGGAATCTGGCTGCATTTCCAGACTGTCACCATCAGGTTTGCAAAGGTGGCTTCAAATCACTTTGCGAGTTGAAATTGCAGCTTAAAGGTTAAATGAGCAGGACCATGCTGTCGCAGGGCAAGTATAAGCGAAGCCCGTGGAAATGCGCCTTTTGCTCACTGTTACATTTTAGACTTCATGTCAGATTTTTATTTTTCTTAAACATAAGGGAAGTTCTGTGATTGTCCCTGCACAGTTATCTAGCTTCAGGTTAAGCAGCAAGTGTTAGACTAGAAGCAGCAGTGGGTGTGAAGCCTTTCAACTTTTGGAGTTAGAAATTCACTATTGTGAACAGATGTCTGAGTTAGACTTCTGAGAAAATGGGGTGAAGGGCCCCTGAGAGGACTAGCTTCTGACTTGGGAGGAGCGGGAATATCCGCTTGGCCCTAACAAAAAGGGCCCGGAGCTCTGGACTGAAGCTGGCGCAGTGGAGGGAGTGAGGGAGACTCCCAGGGCCTGGAGACCCACCACCCTGCTGAGCAGTCAAGAGCTTGAAGATGGAGGACAGTGGCTTCTCACTGCTGCTGTGATTCCCACAGCTCCCCCTCTGTGATCTCTTTACACCCTCCCACACTTGCCAGCTGCCGCTGTGACAACACAGCACAGTACTCCCTCTGTGTGTGTGCTGCTCCTCAAAGCCCAGAACTTTCCCCCACCGTCCTCCCTGCCAACCCACCAACTGCACCCTGGGTGCACTCCCTCTTCGCCAGCCCCCTGACACTGTCTTCCCCCCACGCCTCGCTTGCCTTTGGTCAGCGCAGGGATCAACTCTGCAAATTTTGCCTCTTTTCAGTCCTTTAAATTGAGTCTTTGGAACAGGAGGCCACTGTATCTACCTATAGGAGGTACAAGAAGCCTGGCGAGTCCATTGCCAGGAGCTCCAGCATATTCCGACATTCGCATCCCTCCATTTGCAGCCACTGCTTGAGAGAATATGGCACTTAAAACCAGGAGTTAGGAAGTCTCGCTTCTCCCCTAAACTGGCTACTACCTGGCTTTGCGAGCGCCGAAAAGTCACTAAGCTCATCTCCTATCCCTTTCTACTAGAACATTCTGTAATTCCTAATTCCTCCTGCCCAAGCTGTCTCTCCACTCTCGGGCACTATCTTGTTACCTGAGTGGACTGGTCACAGAACAGGGACCTGCCTGGTGCTTGTCCCCCCCCCCCCTTGCTTACTGAGCTCCCTCTTAGTCTTTTCAGTAACATTTTTTTTTTTTTTTGAGTGCCAACTAGGTGATGGACCTAATTTCTGGGTTAAAATTAATAAGCAAAATAGTGGTATTTTCTTTCTTCCAAGAGTTTAGAGTTTAATGTGAGACAGATAATAAAACAAGAAAAATGTTAAAAATTCTAAAATGCAAAAGGGTTGTGAGTAAATCTCACACATTTGAAATCTTTTCTTAATCCCATATCATTTTCTGAAACTCAAGCTGCAGCTCGTGTTGTGTCATATAAATTGGCCTTGAGTTTGAGATCCAGATAACTCTGGCACTTTCAGACAGCAGACTCTCCATTTCCACAGCTTTGATCTTGGAAAGACTGTAAAGATCAGAAGTTCACAGGAAGACTGAGCCTGATTGTGAATGTCCCTTAGGTTTCCTGAATGTTCAAACCATATCATGTGTGGGACACTGTTAGAAATAGGTACAGGCTTATAATTCCCTCTCTCTTTTTCTCTCTCATACCTTAAAACGCATTTATGAATAATGTATCCCATTTAGTTTGACTTCGTAGTGCACACATTCAAGGTTTCCAGTTTCTGGAAGCTCTGAGAAATAAATTATACATTGGCACTTTAAGAGGCCCTCATTAACGCCTAGTTAAGGAGAAGAAACGAGTTCAGAGAAGCAGGACAGCTGGAACCAATGAGTGGGATCCAAACAGCACCCAAGGCCAGTTTGGTTCTGTAGGCTGTTGGAGTAGCTGGTTCTCTCGGCACTTTTAAATGATTCCCTGACTATGGGAAATTCGTGGTAAAAATCATAAGTTGGTCTGGGCTTTGCTGCTGGGTCATTACAGACCAGGAACCTTGCAGTGTGGAGGGGATATCTCGCAAGTCAACAGCCAGGGAGTGGAATTGAAGAGCTTTGAGCGGCTGGTTCCTAGGCACACAAGAGAAAGATTCCCTGGAAAATGCTCCAGAAAGCTGTGGGAACTCTTGGAGGTGAGCAAATTTCTGGAAATGAGCAAGTATAACCTTGTTTTCTTGTTACAGGCTGCTGAGGCTGGAGATACTTAGCACAGATAAAACTCCTCCTTCTTCCCCAAATTCCTCTCCAGTATGTTTGGGAAAGGCCTTCTTATCAACTCCCCCTCGACTGAGTATGGATTCGTAATTTCCCCAAGGTCACAAAGCAGTCTCTGGAAGTTAGCCTCCCCTCCCGACGTGCCGTGTGATCTCTCCTACATCGTGGTACGTCCTTCCTAATAATTAAAAGGGTGTCGGAAAGGTGGACAGGCTTCATGGAACTAAAGCTGCAAAATGCTTTTCCTAATTCTTCCATTATGCTTCGCAGTCAAATCAAACTGCTGTTCATTTGGAGACTAAGGACGCAATGTTCTGGATGTAGCGTTCCCAGTCCCGTTCCTCCTGGATGAGTCGCTAGGGATCACAAATAGCACAGCTGATGTTAATGATTGCTTATCACCCAGCAGCTTCTCAAATAGCCTGCAGGTTTGGCACGAGAGCCCTTGGGCGTGAAAATTTAGGTTCTCTGTGAGATTGTACTAAAGCTCTAAGACCATGCCCCGCGGTGATTTCAGATTCCCTTAGATGCGTGAACTACTGAAAGTTATGGGGTGTGGGGACTCCGTCACATACGGACACGGGCAATTCTGCCAGAAAAAGCGAACAAAGTAACATGCTCTACAAAATCATAGTCCAAGGGTCTGAAAATAAGCCAAGCTCAATCAGTTACCAGGCTTTTCATTTACTTTGATTCACTGCTTATTTATTGATTTCATTCTGTTACCACTTGTTATCAGTAATAGGCACCAACCACTGAAGAAAACTTACTGGAAGAGAACCTAAATGAGAGATTTTGATACAGAAGTTTGTTACATAGTTACATCACCACCATTGTTTGATTTTTCTTTTTTTGAAAAATGGAATACCCGATCTACCTCTCAAAAGATGTATTTTTGGGCCATTGCTGTTGGATCAAATATAATTCCATTGGATCTCAGGAATTTGTAATAATAGAAGAGTCAGTTTGAACTTGTTATTTTTCTTAAGGTCTAAATGGTTTGTTAATTGCGTTAGTAGAGAGCAGAAGGAAAATTCTTAAGCTAGGTAAGATTTTCAATTTTCCAAGTACTTTTAGACACATATACATGTCCCTTGCAATTTGGTTACTTATGCACCTCATTGGTTGATTGCCAATCTCTGAGAAGACAACTGACCTTGAAAAAGATACAGTAAGCTTCATTGTCTCCTTCCCTCATCCTTCTCTCCCTCTTGTCCCTCTCTCTTTAGAAGTATCAACACTCAAACCCCATGGCTTCCCAGAAGACCATTTGAAAACCACTTTGTAGTAATTTCCAATGTTCTCAACACATGTTGCACTTGACATTTAAAGTGCAATTCATACTTTGGTTACAACCTGTTGATCTGTTAACTGGAAGACATTCCAGGCTATTGAGTCTATCATCTACACCAGTTGTTAAGACTGTGAGCTCTGGGAGGGCAGGAGTCCCGCTCCCCGCACCCTACACTAGGTGGTGTCCTTTAATAATGTTGCTATTGACTATGATAATGACAGCTGAGACTTACATAGTTGTCTGTGTCCTAGGCACTCTTGTAAGCACTTGATACACATTAACACTTAGGTCTCAACAACCAGCGAAACCAGTACTCTTACCATCCCCATGTACAAGGGAGCAAACCCAGGCACTGTGAGGTTGAGTGACTGAAGGTCAGTAAGGGGAAGAGCAGGATTTGAGACCAGGCAAGCTGGCATCTGGACCCGTGCCCTTAACTGTCACAATAGACTGTCTCTCAGTGCGTGAAAATAAAATGGCACACCTTATGAGAAAGTTTTATTTGATTTCAGCTCTTCCCTGACTGCTCCCCTATTTGCATGACATTTTTATACCTTTCTTAGAGCTTCTGCATATTTTACCTTATAATCAAGTTTTCAAATGACCAGGTTCTAAATCACTACAAACCTTTCCATTCTTCCAAGAGCCGTGCTTTGCATTACTCATAAGTCAGATGCAGTTTTTCCTTACCTGATTCGGATGAGGTTGATGCTATTACCTGACAGGCTGAAGGCTGTATTTACCAGTCTTTTCATGCTGCAGACATCACTTGTACATTTTCAGCTGGGTTATTCTCTAGTCTACAGAGCTTTACTGGCATAAAAAAAAAAGTGATCAACTCTAATGAGCAATTTGTACAGCTACTCATAGTTCTTTTTATTTAATGTTATAACTTTGCACTCTAAAGCTATTATAGTTGACGTTGTATGAAAAAATAACACAATACTGGAGTTTGACATCCTAAAAAAAGCATAACTCAAGACTGCGCCTCCGTTGCTGTGAGCCTTCTCTAACTGTTTCCACCCCCAGTAATAATGGAAAGTGTTTCAACAGTGCAGAAAATACGTAGTCAGGTCACAAATGTACTTACACCGATCTTTCTCGTCAAGTGGCTGTTGGATAGAGAAGAAAACAGAACAGCTCAGTTTAGTTTCATATAAAACAAGTAAGACAAAATAATTTTTATATAAGGGTTTAAGCATTCTTAGGACAACTCTTCAGTGTTTCAGATTCTCCTACATTCTCTTTGCTGTTTTCCAAGATGGCAGCCAAGAGTATGAAGCAGGGACCACAAGACAATGGTACTGGGAGAGGTGGGTGGGTGTGATAACTAACGTCAACTTAGCTCCATTATGGTTCAACCCAGCAAGGCCTGATCCTAGGTAATCTGTTGATACCTGTTATTGACGTCTTTGGTGTATAAATGCACAATATATAGTTTTTCAGGGTCTCAGAACTTTAAAAGACTCCCTGATGACTAAGCCTCCTGTTAACCTTCATCAGTTTTGAAGACTCCTTTGAGTCACCGCCATATCTATCATTGGGCCCCTGGGTCATGCTGACTACCCCAAAAGCCTCTGCTGTGGGGTTACCTTACTCACGGTGGGCTCCATAACATCCTCCCTGCCTTTTGCCTAAATGCCCATGCCACACAAGAAACAAAGAACTATTAGCAAACTCCTTCTTCATTTTTTCTGGCCATGCCCACTTGGGAATGTTGAGGCCATCTGAAATGAGCTCAGAGCCCTTTGTTTCAAGGCTTCCACCAAAAAGGGAACTGGAAAAGAGGTCCTCTGCCTTCCACGTTGCCCTTAAGCAGTGTAACTGATGTCCTCAGGCCTGGTTTCCCAGCCCTGCACTGCAGATGCCCAAGCATGTGTCTGACTGCATCCCACTCTTAACTCTGTTGCTCTTTTTCTTCCTACTAACAACTGGAACGGAGGGGCAGACATTTTTACCTTCCTCTTTTGGCCTGGGTGGGCTAATTCCCTAAATAGTATCCACCCTCTTCCAGAATTATGTCTTCTCTCCCTCCATTTCTGAAACTAAAGTGATAGACTGATTTGGGAGAGAGAGAAACTGCCTTCCTGAAAAGGAACATGAAATGGGAGATAATTAAAAGTAATGCTCCAGTTACAAATGTGTTTTAGCTAATGGAGGCATTTAAATACCATTTTTTAGCAGTAGATGCAATCAAAATTATGTTGATTCTGAAAATATATGGCAGAGAGTGAAAATGGTCATTATATTAAAATTACTAGGAAACAACATGACTTTGTGATTTTAATTACAAAATAATAAATTTGGTATGATTTATTCTCAGTGCCTGCAAATCCTAGAATGTTAGAACTGTAAAAGGAAAGAACTAGTATTTATTGAACGCTTGGTATGCTCTGGATACCTTCAGACAGTTATTTATATTATCTCATTTCACTCCCTAATGACACTTACAAACTTTTAAAACCTATTTGTTAGCATTCATGAAATTTTTAAATTACCTACTGAGGCAACCAGTAAGAAGACAAAAGAGCAGGTTCAAAGAATGTTTTAGGAATAGGGATTTGTGAAGATGGAAGAGGTGTCTGCAAGTATAATTGCTAAATTAGACAAACCATTAGTTAACTTTCTACATCTTTCCAATTTCAGAGGTTACCCTTCAGTCTTATTGGACTAGAATTAGCTGTGTTTTTATTAGTTGTGGATTATTAGTACAATATATAGTAGCAGAATCATATTTTCAGCAGGGCTATCAGAAAATGCTACAACATATCAAAAAGTTAAGTACTCAGCATTTTGGCTCTTTGTGAGTTTGCAATAATATTTTCTTTCAGACTCTCCCATGAATTGAGTAATGATGTCCTCATTTTATTGATAAGGACACAAGCACAGTAAAGAGAAATAACCTGACCAAGAATTTAGGGTTATGCTGTTGGGAGACAACTCTTCATGGATCTGGCATTTTTTCATGTGTTGCAGACAGAGTCTTTTGTTTTAGATCTTTTCAAAGATACTGTATAGTGAACTGTAATGGCAGGCAGACAACATCTCCTTCCAGAGCAAAGGTTGGACAATTTGTTTGCTGCCCATTGTAAAAGACTGTTTGCTAAGCTCATGGTCCCTCTCCCGTAAGTCAGCACATAGAGGTATCCTTGGGCCTTTTGTATCGCCCTACAGGAACTGCTGGTGGAGCAACTGGGGCGAAGATGATACTGTATGTGTTGCTGTTAGTAAAACATTGTCCTTTGTCTCTGATCCAGAAGTCTCGTGTCTTCTGGCAGCTTCCTTGAGACTGTGAGAGGTTAACTTGCACATAGGGTAAAATCTTGGGGTCTTCATAGTTGCTGTCATCCACTAGGGCCAGAACCAGAACTCAAGATTCCAAACTCTTGGCCTATATTCTTTCCATTTTACCATATCCAACCCTAATTTCCCACCTTCCTCAATTTCTTGCCTTTGTATTTTTTTTTTCTTGTTCTAGTACCTCTAGAAATTCTAGACCACCTGTTTTCTCCTGACTTCAAAAGACTAATAATTTACCTGGGATAGGCTACTCACCACCAAGCCTCTGGAAATTGTCCTTCACCTCTGCCTCACTGGCTGGCTTCTCTAGGAAAAAATAGTCCTAGGAAAAAAAATAGTCCATAAAACATTTAAAACTAGTTACTCTTACTGTCCCATACTGGCAAGTTTAGTGATTTGCAACCAAGAATGCATGAGAACAGTATTCCTCTAATTGGAATATACCAGAGAATGGAAGAGAAGGAAGAAGGTACTACTTACGCAAGGTTTCTCTTCATCTTAAATTGTGTAAGTCCTCTAGCCTAGGTGTCAGAATGAAAGCAACGTCCTAGTGGTATCTCGTCCTTACCCTCCTCACAGCCCCATGATCTACCTCTCATGCTGATTAGAATACTTTATCTCCATTATAAAACACTTAGATGGCTCCCCAATACCTCAGGATAAAGTCCAAACTTCTTTGTGTGTTGTTTAAGGCCCTTCTCGTCTGCAGACTTCTTCCCTCAACTTCTTCCTTTCCTTTACATCTGGCCTCATCACACTGAATCCCAGGCTATTTGTAGACTTACTGAGCCCCTTTATGTCTCTATGTCTTTGTGTGGAAGTTCTTTCCTCTTCTTCCACTGCCTATTTGCTACTTAACGTTCAGAGGAACTCTTCTTAGAAGGCTTTAATGAGTGTGGGTCCTCCCTCTCTGCCCCCACTGGACTGAGCATTCCCATCCACTCGAGCTCTTTCTCTGTGACCAAGTTGCCAAATTGCAGTATTTCCCAACTTAAGTTTCCCCAAAATACCACAGACAGTTCAGAGTGTTCAAGAGAGTAAAGGTGTCCATTTGGCAATAAAATAATCATTCAAGCTGTCAAGCAGAAAAAGAATTATCTAAGCTTTTTCTTTCCTTTAAACCTGATTCGTTAGAAAGTTTCCAAGGATTGATGATATCTGAAGATCAGTAACTATGACCAATTCGGATGTTTTAGAATTTGGTCGAACCCTACACCCATCTTGTGGTAATAACCATTATACAACTCTAAATTATGTGCTTTTGTTACTATAGGCTGTACATTGTTTAATTTAAATCTATAACAGGCTTGATAAATTATATGGAATACAAAGAAACCTGGTTTTGAAATCCAATAAATTAATACGGAGATGCAAATGATATGACATCTACAAATTTGCCTCAACATAAACTTTATTAGAGCCATTAATCACACTCATGTGATCAAGTGTTTTACATTGAGCTTTCAGCAAAAACCAATACTTCAAAATCCAATGTTAAAAAGGAGAAGCTATACCGATGACTATTTCCAATCTGATTTTTATTTATTGGGAATTAGGACTATCCCCACTCACAATATGTTATTTACAGAAATGTACTTGCAAATCGGAGTCTGAAACGTGTTTTTTTTTTTTAAAGCACAAAATGCAAAACTACCGGGTATAAGATGGTGAAAACAATTTTGCCTTTTTAAATAGTGTTTACCATTTAGTTAAATTTTATATTGCATTTTAATATATATTCTCAAACCAAACTTGTCATAATTAAACGTATGTGTTGACAGATAATGCTTTTTCTTGGGAAATTTAAAGTAAAATGAAACACTTGTGCCATGTGTTAAATGGAAAACAAGTCAAAATTTATCTGTACTTAGTTTGAATGTTATTGATGTTTCTCTTCCAGATAGCTGCATGATTCGTAGTCATTTACTCTGGGTCTTTACTCAGAAGTCACATTTATAGCGAGGCCTTTCCTGACCACTCAAATTTAAATTGTAAGACACGCCCTACCATCTCTCCTCTGGTCATCTTTCCATGGTTTAGTTTCTTCTTAGCACTTTTCACTCTCTTATATACTATACATTTTATTTAAAAAAATCATTTATTATCTATCTCACTTACCAGAATATAAACTCTAGGGGGCAGGGATCTTCTCTGTCTCGTGCACCATTGTATCCATGGTACCTAGAATTGCATCTGGCCCTTAGCAGGTGCTCAGTATTTTTGAAAAAGTTATAACTTCATAATTTTTTTTTAAATGTACTGATCTAGCAGGAAACGTTTTCTACTCAAACACAATTGTATATCATTTGCCATTGTTGATATTTATAAGTATTTTCATGTTATCATCTTTGTTGGTGTTTGTAGTACTATATATTGCTTTCAAAGTGTAACAAATGGGGAAAAAAGCTAGGAAAAGTGTGTGTTGTAATGTTTGACATTTGTCTTTAACTAGACTGTGACTTTTTGTGGTTAATGATAATTATAACATTTCTGTCTTTGTTTCTCTAGTGCTGCTAGAACTTGGCTCATTGTTGATGCTCAAAAATAGTTATTGAATGAATAAATGATAATGTTTCAGAGGGGGCCAATGTGAGTTAGTGTGAGAATGAATTCCCAGGGCACAGAGACACAAGGCTACACTCTAATACCTTTGCTATAAGCCTAACGTCTGACTGCACTTCTGTCACTGTGTCCAGAGGTCACTCATTAGTCACGTCCCCAGTTCTACTGGGAACTCTTTGTTCATTTCAACACCACAGTCCCAATGTCAGTTGGAAATGTGGTCTTGAGAAGATTTGTCCCTTGCTGAGCATAGATATCACTGGACTGATGAGAAGTAAGAGTGATGGTTAGTGGAAGTATAAAGACAACTGGGGTAAACATGAACAAAAAATAAAATGGAAAATGAACACTAATTGAATGGAAAGTGAGCAGAAATGAAATGGTTCTTTTTTGCTTGGGGAATTATAACTTGTACCAATCTCAGAGTGAAGAAGGGGAAGTGATCATAATTGTCTTGAGTTACAGTAGTTGTACTGATGAGGGTCAAGTCAATGAGTCACTCTATATCCCCCCCACACACTTTTTTTTTTACCTGCCCAGGACAGAACTCCTAGTCTTAAAGAAAGGAAAAGACCCCAGTGCTCTCCTATGTTTCTGAGAAAACGTATGATAAATTCAGAACCCTGTTTCAACATGGATCACTGGTCTAGGCTTGAAAGAAGAGAGGGTGATTGTTGGAAGCTAATGAATGTCACCATTAGATGTTGAGCAGGTCAGATCCCTGTGTCTTGGAGCAGTCTTCACCTGTACTCCCACTGTAGAACTGTAGTAAGGAGATATTCTAGATAAAGGAATATAATTTTAAAATTTCAGCATATAAATAGTGGACTGTAGACAGTAATCATACTATTTATTTTCCTGGAAGTTTTGTTCTTTACAAGATTTCCCCTCAACCTTGACCATACATTGTTTTCCACTCTCAACTGGACATGCTGGAATTAGGGCAATTCATCCTAATTTTTTTTAAAGTCTTTAACACTGGCTACTTCTTTATATAAAGAACTTGTCTGCACAATGCTTTTTTCCAAATTCTCAAGGAGCATTGTGAGGGGGTAATTAAAGCAGTCTGTTTCTCCAGCACGTTCTGTCTGTTTTTTCTTTTCATTATTAGATGTGATGACACATTTGCCTGTGTGGCTTCCCACAGATGGCATAGAAATTTTGTGATCAAATGGTAAGAGTAAACCAACTGTCGTCTCAGATCACAGCTTACCATGTTGTTCCCCATGTGTAGGAATCTCACTTTAATAAAATGCTTGCTTCTTTTTAAAGTGGTATTACCTGGTATGCAGAAGATATTAGAATGAAGTTCAGAACTGTGGAAAGACAAATGAACATCTAAGTTAACGGCTAGTTGTTATGTCCTGTGTTTTGATTCTGACACAAAAGTGACTTGATGGAAATAATATCCCCACAGGAAAGCTGATGATTAAAAAATAATATAAGTTAACTATGTTTACAAGAGAAGTAGAAATAACAGAGTTTGGGTTTTTCTTGGATCTCTGTGAATTGATAAAGAAATGCCATGAACTTTGTTTGATTTTTAAATTTATATCCTATTTAGGCACAAAAACCTAGACTCTTCAGCAAGACACATTTTCTTTGTCTACCAAAAACTGAATAGAACAAAATGACTCCAAAAAAGAACTTTGTTAAAGTGGCTATTGTAACATTTATTAGAATAAGGCTTAAAACTTGGCTTTGATTTTCAAAGCTAAAAGCAGAGAGAGACTACCTATATGTCATTTTGAATGTAAGACGGATGATGGCCACTTGGTGAGTTACCTTTCATTACGGGTATTTTCCTTTTGGGTTTGGGCTGGAGGGTCGTCAACGAAAGAGAAGAACCAAGCACACATTGAGCGTGAAAGCCACAGAAAATTGGTTGGGTTTGGATGGTAGTTGGGGAAAAAGTAGAAGATAAAATCTGCTTCACTGACTGGTGAAGAGAAGAACTTTGGAGCTGAGAAGTTTGAAAATGGTCATCCAAAGCAAGGGTTGGATCAGGGAGTGTTCTCATCAGTGTCCGTGGTAGGTGCCTTCAAGTAAGAACAGTTCAAAAGAAAGCACAGACTGGAAGGTTTCAGATCCTAAAGCATGTGACTCAGAATTATATCAAATAGTAATTGATAACACATGCCTCATACAGTGGAATCAGAGGTTAAAAAACGCAATATGTGAAATCTATGCTGGGATTCACCACTAAGTAGCATGTTGAGCTTTTGAATGAGTCCTGTAATCCCTGTGAGAATCAGTTCCTGTGGGTGGGAAACAATAGCTGGATTAGCTGGACTGTCCGCGAGCTAGCAGTGCAGAAGCTCTATAAATCCTTGTCGAACCCAGACTTGAAATTTGCTTTAATCTTCCTAGCTAATTTTCTATACACTATAATTAACGACAGTTTGATAGGATCGTTTGATTAAAATAACAGTGGAAATCCACTTGTCAGTGTCATGTGGGGTCTCAACCATTAGGTTGAACAATTATAGAGCCCTTGGATTTGGAGACTTGAAAACAAAGTGTAATTGTTATCAACTCTCTTGAGTTTCGACTAATCCAGGCTCAAATCCCAACCTGTCCACAACTACCTCTATGATGTTGAGAAACAAACTTTACCTTTACTTTTATCTCCTATAAATTGGGCAGTTCCTTTTATCTGGATCATGGGATTATTATGATTAAATGCAGCAATGAAGGTAGAATGTCTGGTTCATAACAAATGCTTGTTATCTTGATCCTTTCAGTATGATATGCTCTCGAATTTTTACTATTCCCTGTACGTTTGAATTTAGATTCTGTATTGGTTTTAATATTTCTACCTAACTTACGATAAGCACTGATTTTAATGAGTAAGAGAATTTGCTGTGACGATTAGGTAAAAATAACTCACATGCAGGCAGTATTTCATTATCTGTAGACCAGGTAGCCAGGGTGTAGCAATTACTGGGTCTACTTCTTGCTTTAGTTTAACTCTTCAGTATACAGGCAGTCACTTAATATTTCCAACTCATTTACTGTTGTGTAAAGTAGGGATCCTGGCAAACATTCTGCCTGGATTTTTTTGTTTATTTTGTTTATTGGTGATAGTCTTGGTTTAAAATACTTAACTGTTTCCCTGAACTATGATTTCTGTGAAAGAGATCCATACACTAACTATGGCATAAGGAAAAACTGATATTATCGATGGAATAGAACTGAGTCAAGAAATAAACTCTTAGGTTTACCATCTATTGATTTTTAAGGAGGGTGGCAAGATGAATTTAATGGGAGGAAGAATAGTTTTTTCAACAAATGGTGCTGGTATAACTGGATAGTCACATGTAAAAGAATGAAGTCGTACCCGTACCTCATACTAAACATAAAAATTAACCAAAATGGGTCAAATGCCATAGATAATAATTAAAACTATAAAAATCTTACAAGAAATGATAGCCCTATATCTTCATGACCTTGAATTAGGCAATGGTTTCTCAGATGTGACACCAAAAGCTCTAGAACAAAAGAAAAATTGATAAATTTGACTTCATCAAAATGAAAAAGTTTTGTGCTTCAAAGGACACTGTCACAAAAGTGAAAGAACAACCCACAGAATGGCAGAAAATATTTGCAAATTATATACTTAATAAGGGACTTGTATCTAGAATATATATAAACTCTTAAGACAGTAACAAGACAAATAACCTAATTAAAAATTGGCAAAGGATCTGAATAGATATGGTCAGTAAGCACATTGGCAAAATGCACACCAGTAGTCATTAGGGAGATGTGAATCAGAACCACAGTGAAATACTACTTGACACCCACTAGGATAGCTATAATCAAAAAGACAATAGTGTTGGGGAGAAAGAACCTCTAATACAATTGATGGGAATATAAAATGATGATTTGGAAGAGAATCTAAAGGTTCAGCAAAGGGTGAAACATAAAGTTAATATATGACCCAGCAATTTCATGCTTAGTGGTTATACAGCCATTAGAAATGAAAACATATGTCCACAATAAAATGAATAAAACATGAATATTCATAGAAACGTTTATTCATAATAACTCAAAAGTAGAAATTTTCCAAAATGTCCATCTACTGATAAAAGAAACGTGCTGTACTCTAGACAACGGAATATTATTTGGCAACAAAAAGGGATAAAGTACTAATGGATAATAAAATATTGATGAACCTTGACAACGTTATGCTAAATGAAGGCAACCAGTCACAAAAAAATCACATATTTATGATTGCATTTATATAGAATGTCAGTAATAGCCAGATATATAGATAGGAAATAGATTAGTGGTTGCCTAGAGCTTGAGGGATTAGGGAGAAGTGGAGAGTCACTGCTAATAATATGGGGTGGCGAAATCTAAAATTATGGTGATGGCTGCCCAATTTTGTGAATATATTTAAATCATTGAGGTGTAGTTTTAAATAGTGAATTTTATGATTGAATTATATCTCAATGAAGATGTTACACAAACACAAACTAAGGAAAATGCAAGGTAAATACTTTTCAAATTCACATTTGAGGTATTTCAAGAAGACTAGAAACATAATTTCGCTAGCAGAACATAGGAATGGAGGAAACCAGATAATTGAAACAGATCAAAGAAATCTGTTTTGAGTTTTTATTAACTGTTGCGGGGCTTTTTACTTTGGGCATATGCCTATGGCATGTGTCTAGCTCAAAATATGTGCTGGAAAGCTTTTCCATTGAATAGGATCCTCAGAAATATCTTTTTAACAGTTGTTCACATGATCTTTAAAGTCCTATGTGCCAAGACTAGTTTCTTCTCAAGAGGCTCTTCCTCTGCCTGTATGGACTGTGGTAATGCTGGGATTCATGAAAAACTAGATTTGGGCTAGTTGGAAACTAACCACACGTACCCATGGTGTAGAAGGCTGGGGCATTTTGCAGGAGACTCAAAGTAACAGTTCAGTCTTAATATATCATTATCCCATGGCCATCAATTCCATCTCTAACTCTAGGAAGCAAATACATAGATTTCTGAAGGAAAAAGGGGGCCCAGATGTGGTGAATTATTGCAAATCCATCCCACTGATCAAAAAAATATGCACTGAAATAACTTCAGGAGGAGAATGACAGCATAATATGGTTCCTATTTTGTGCAATTTATAATGAAAAGAGATGAAGAGAAATTGTGGCTCAAGGGAGAAAATAAAAAACTTAAGTTGGAAGATAGGATCTAAGGACAAACAGTAAAGAAAATGCAATTATTTAAACTGTAGCAGAACTGGACTTAACCCCCAAACTAGTGAACACTGAGGTTCACGTGACTCCAAAAGACTTGAGGAAAAGCGATGCCACCACCAAGATGTTTTTGAAAGCAAACAGTCCTTTGTCATGTGCTAAGGCTGGGTTCCCATCTGAGGACTAAGGATCTATCCGTACTAACTTACCTTACTCTTAACATCGAAGGTCCTATGTACAGAGAGGATCTTTTCTTGAGAGGCTACTCTCTCACTTCAGCAAACCAATGGATGGACCCGCTGTGGGCACAGCCTAGGTTTTTCAGGGCTGGGCAACACTTGGGGACTTTGTCAGTTTATATCCTAAAGCATTTTATCTCGATCCCATCCCCAAATTTGGCCTGAAGTGAACTGGCCTTGGATTGAAAGTCATTCCATTCACGGTAAAGGGCTTCAGAGCCTTGCTTACTTTTACCGGGCAGGGATCTGCACCAGCAAGAAGACTTCTAGTTTGCAGAGTTGGTTTGTGAATTTCAACCTGATGGTAAGCACAATCATGAATCCCCGAAGATGTCCTTATGCTCATCTCCTACACCTGTGAATATTTTACTTTACCTGGAAAAGACTTTGCAGTTATGATTAAGTGAAGGATCTTGAAAGGATAGAGGGTCCTGGATTGTCTGGGTGGGCCCAGTGGAATCACAAGGGTTCTCAGAGGCAGGAGTGTCGGTGTCAGAGATATTTGAAGATGCTGTGCTGTTGGCTTTGAAGATGGTGGCAGCAGGGACCATGAGACAAGGAAAGCAGGCAACCTCTTGAAGCTGGAAAATAGAAATAGATTCTCCCCTTGTATGAGTCCACTCAGGCTGCCATAGCAAATTACCACTGGCTTGTGGCTTAAACAATGGAAATTTACTTTCTTAGCGTTCTGGAGGTTAGAAGTCCAAGATCAAGGTACTGGCAAGGCTGGTTTCTGTTGAAGTCTCTTCTTGGCTTAAGACAGCAGCTTTCTCATCATTGCTCTTTGCATGCGTGGAAAGACATCTTTGGTGTCCCTTCCTCTTCTTATAAGGTCACAGTCCCATCAGCTCAGAGCCACACCTCTGTGACTTCATTTGACCTTAATTATCTCCTGAAAGATAGTATCTCCAAGTACAGCTACATGGGAAAGGGATAGGGCTTCAACATAGGAAATTTAGGGGACCACAATTCAGCTAATAACTCCTTATAGGCTTATAGTCTCCGCAAGAAATTCAGGCCTGTTGACACTTTAAGCCCCATGAGACTTTTGACTGCAGAATTCTAAGATAATAAATTTGTATTGTTTTCAGCCACTGAATTTGAGGTAATTTGTTACAACTGCAGTAGGAAACTAATACAACATTCTCATTAGTTTTAAAGCCTATTCTCCATGTGGCAGATTCATCATTATTGGTAGGCTAACATAATATAGAGCTGCATTAAAGAATAAGAACTGGCCCCACCACTCTGCCCACTCTATTGTGTGAATGCTTGTAGGCTTGCACACGTACTGGCCTCCACAGATTTCCATTCCAAGAGGCTTTGGGAATTCTTGTAGGCCGACAACTACTTGAGATGTTCTTGTAAATTGACCTAAGTTGGGAGGAGTGTATAAGCAGTTCCTTACTTTCTAAGGAACTCCTCATTTTAGGATGCTTTTCTGATACATGGGTAATGATTCACTCCTTCAAGTAATTCAGGCCCAGACCTTCATAACTGCTTCTTGTTGTCTTTTCTATTGAACTTCAGGCTTAAAAGATGTGTCTAAGGATACCTGCCACATACGATCCAACTTCGTGTAGCTATCTGGATGGGCCTCCAGGGGAGCAGGTATGCACTATTTCAGTGTCAAGGGGAAGGATCTCTGAAAATCTTCAAACGGGCTCCTTTGCCACAGAGGCAAGATGTTTTCTGTCCATCTTGAATTCCCACATTTCCGGGAGTTGAAGTAGGAGACGAAGTGTTAGAAGAAGGGTGGAAATAGATTACAAGCTCGCTTGGAACAAAAGGGTAGAGAGTCCTTTTAAAAGGACTTATTAATGGTTTCTAGAGACACATGGCTAACCTGAAAAGAGCAGATGATCTGTTTGGGAAGATCTGGAGGGTACCAGACTGTTTTGCCCTGAATCCACAGAGAAGGCCTTGTGGAATCCTCTTATTAGCAGAAAGACTGTCACATTCCCTGGATCTGTCCTGGATCGGTGTAGGGTATTCTAGAGGCGAAAGGTGCCAAAAATACTAAGCACAATTAGATGGTTCTTGAAAATCTTTTCACTAGTATGGAATTTGAGGTATGAGAGGGCTCCTGACACATTTTTCTGAAAAAAAAGAGACCAATTCAGTCATTTCACCAAATTTCATCCCTTGGTATTATAAAATAACTGTATCATTTATAATTCAAGTTTTACTTAAAGGAATTTTTATGTGGGAGCTAGGAAAAATCTCGTGAATTTCTAGCTTACTTGCTCAGGGTGTGATTTAACTCTTTAGTTGGTTTTTTGTTTTTTTTTAACCATTCCTTGTGGGCTACCAGGAGAACCGTATGCTTCCTTATTAATGCAAGTCAACAGAGCCTTCCTCTGCCAAGGATCATGCCAAAAATCGCATCTTAAGGTTCTTGGCAATCTTTTCACTAATACGGAATTTGAGGTATGAGAGGGCTCCTGATGCATTTTTCTGAAAAAAAGAGACCAATTCAGTCATTTCACCAAAATTTCATCCCTTGGTATTATAAAATAACTGTATCATTTATAATTCAAGCTTTACTTAAAGGAATTTTTTTTAAGATTTTATTTATTTATGTGACAGAGAGACAGCCAGCGAGAGAGGGAACACAGCAGGGGAGAGGGAGAAGAAGAAGCAGGCTCCCAGCCGAGGAGCCCGACGTGGGACTCGATCCCGGAACGCCAGGATCACACCCTGAGCCGAAGGTAGACGCTTAACGACTGCGCTACCAAGGCGCCCCCCTACTTAAAGGAATTTTTATATGGGAGCTAGGAAAAATCTCCTGAATTTCTAGTTTACTTGCTCAGGGTGTGATTTAACTCTTTAGTTGATTTTTTTTTTTTAACCATTCCTTGTGGGCTACCAGGAGAACCGTATGCTTCCTTATTAATGCAAGTCAACAGAGCCTTCCTCTGCTAAGGATCATGCCAAAAATCGCATCGTATGAGGTTATTGGCTCTTTTCACTGTATAGTGAAACCAAACAAAGGGAATTACTTGCAAAGCCATAGAAAGCATTTTTTTTAAAGCGTAGGCTATTATTTGCAAAAGTGCTGCAATTTTTAGAAATATTTCACTTCTAATGAGAAAACATAAAATTCTTTTTAAAACTCACACAGATTTAAACTCTGTACATAATTTTCATCTATTTTAACTGTGGCACACCACGATTAATGCTCAGCTGAATTTTTTACAGGGCTTTCAGTGAAGAGAGTTTTGCTGTGTAATATCCCAAATTCTCTGTATTTTTCTCCTTTTGCAAATTTTGTACACATTTACTCAGATCTCCTTTTTTTTGATCATGTGGAAAATAACCAAAAGATCGTACTTGATATTCCAGTTAGAAGCGTATCATTTTTCCTTTCCTTTGACTGGAATGGAGTAATTGGGAAATAACTTCTGGGCTTCATGTAGCTTAAAAATTGGCAAGAAATTGTCATATTTACATAGTGGATATCAAAAAAACAGTCCTCTGTAACAAAGGCAGGTTCTGTAAGGGTTATGTCACTGTGGATTTAGATGGAATAAAAGGACATGATTAATTTAAACAGGTTCCAAATAAACAGTTGGCTTAAGATTTTTTATTTGTGTTTTGCTTTTCACTTTGCCTCATAATGTCGAACACAACCACCTAGTAAGAAAAACATTTTCCCCCTGAATTAGTAGTTCTTTTTTTTTTTTTTAAAGATTCTATTTATTTATTTGACAGAGATAGAGACAGCCAGCGAGAGAGGGAACACAAGCAGGGGGAGTGGGAGAGGAAGAAGCAGGCTCATAGCGAAGGAGCCTGATGTGGGGCTCGATCCCACAACGCTGGGATCACGCCCTGAGCTGAAGGCAGATGCTTAACCGCCGTGCCACCCAGGCACCCGGAATTAGTAGTTCTTTGTTACGATCTTTTTCAAAGGTGTGGAGGGTTGGGTGGGGGAGGTATTGCTTGGTCAAGGCCCCCGAATCTCCTGGAAGTGAGATTGAGATACATTTGAGATACATTTTTCACATTTTATTGAGACAAAATTCACAGAAAACACTGTGAAAGTTTACAGTGCATCACGATCTGACCTCCATATATTCTGAAATGATTCCCACAATAAGTTTGTTAACATCCATCATCTCATATAGATACAAAAATAAAGAAAAAAGAAAAATGTTTGTTTCCTTATGATGAGAACTCTTAAGATCTACTCTCTTAACAACTGTCACATACACCATACAGCAGCGTTAGCTGTAGGCAACATAGTGTACGTTCCACCCCCAGTACTTAAAACTGGAAGTTTGTGCCTTTGACCACCTTCTTCTGATTCTCCTGCCCCTTCTGGTAACCACAAGTCTGGTCTCTTTTTCTATGAGTTTGGATTTATTATTTATTATTTTTTATATATATATTTTTTACATTCCACCTATAAGTGAGATCATACTATATTTGTCTTTCTGGCTTATTTAACTTAACATAATCCCCTGGGGTCCATCCATGTTGTCACAAATGGCAGGATATCTTTCCTTTTCTATGGTTGCATAATATTCCATTACATATACATACCAACATTTTTTAGCCCTTCATCTGTTGATGGATGCTTAGGTTGTTGCCATATCTTGGCTCTTGTGAATAATGCTGCTGTGAACATGGGGGTGCAGATTGCTCTTTGACACAGTATTTCATTTCCTTTGAATATATTCCCGAGAATGGAATTGCTTGATCATATGTTCTGTTTTTAATTTTTTGAGTAACCTCTATGTTGAGTTTTCTATGTTGGTTGTACCAGCTTACATTCCCATCAGCAGTACACAGGGTTACCTTTTCTCTGCATCCTCACCAATATTTGTTGTCGCTTACCTTTTTGGAAATAGTCATTCTAATAGGCATGAAGGTGGTATCGCGTTGCAGTTTTTATTTGCATTTCCCTTATGCTTCGTGATGTTGAGCACCTTTTCATATACCTGTGGAGCATTCATATATCTTCTTTGGAAAAATGTCTATTCAGGTCTTTTGCCCATTTTTAAATCATTTTTTCCCTCTTGAGTTGTATGAGATTTTTATATATTTTGGATATGAACTCCTTATCAGATAATCTGATTTGCAGATATTTTCTCCTACTTGGTAGGTTGCCTTTTCTTTTTGTTGATGATTTCCTTTGTCATGCAGAAGCTTTTTAGTTTGCTGTAGTCCTACTTGTTTATTTTTTATTTTGTTGCCTTGTGCTTTAGGTGTCCTATCCAAAACGTCACTGACACGAACCATGTCAAGAAATTTTTATCCTATGTTTTCTATAGGAATTTTATGGTTTTCTATCTGAAATGTTTGGTTTTTTTTTTAAAAAGATGTTTATTTATTTGACAGAAAGAGACAGCGAGAGAGGGAACACAAGCAAGGGGAGTGTGAGAGGGAGAAGCAGGCTTCCCGCTGAGCAGGGAGCCCAATGTGGGGCTCGATCCCAGAACCCTGGGATCATGACCTAAGCCAGAGGCAGACACTTAATGGCTGAGCCACCCAGGTGCCCCTGAAATTTGTTTTTAATAAAATGCCTTATCCATAAGATTGGGATTTATCATTAAAATTATTTCCTTTTTCTTTCAGAAAGATCTGGGATGATAATGCTAATGACAGTAATCATAATTTCCATTCATTGAATATTTACCAGATAATAGGCACCCTGCTAAGTGCTCTTTTTGTATTATCCCTCTTTATTCTCTCAACAAGTTTGTGCTATAGATACTATTACTACCTCTATTTTATTAATTGAAAAACTGAGGATTTGAGAGATTAAGTAATTTGTTCAAGGTTGTGTAGCTACACTGGGCCATAATCAGGATTTGAACTTGTAACTTACTGAAGAAGTGGTTCTAGTTTATAGTTTAACCATTAAAGTATCGTGATCACTTGAATTATCAGGGCCTTATTGTCATCAACTATAAATATTGGGATTAGATAGAACAATGAGTAAACAACATTATATAAACTGGGAATGTGCTTGGTTCACAAATTCTTGTTGAACATGAAAAATATTTTTAAAAAACTTTTGCAGTAGTAACAAATTTTTTAATCAAGAGAGTTTTTACAGAAATCTGAATTCTGAATGTTTCATGAAAACTCAGGATCTGTCATCCCTGGCTTGCATTCTATCACCACAGTGACTGGCTAGAGCTGAGTGTGTCAACCCCTTTAAAGAAGACGGACCCTTTCAGTTCACCATTGTGCCTACTGGGAGCTTCACTCATTCAGGCTGTTTCCCTGATTCCTGTAGGCATTTGAGTTTTGGCTCCAGGATTAGCTGATTCTTAATGTTTATTTGGTTTTCGATTCAGTGATTCTTTATCCATACTACAAGCTTATCCTCCTGGTAAACTAACTTTCCTATTACTGAAACATGGCCTCAGTGTATAATAACTGGAAATCTCTTTGGAAGTTCCCATTATAAATTTATAGAACTAGACATAAAATCCATCCTGAATTCCTTTCTGAGGAAATACAAGAGCTGCAATGTGCCAGTTTCTGCCAAGCATTCTTAAGAACATATCACACAAAAGTTACACAGTATCTTAACGGTCACATTAAATTAAAGTGAAAGCCTTGTAGAAGACAATGAAATACATGTGTGTTTTGTGAGGTAGCTTTTTATTTCTACATGAGCTGTGGATGAATGACATGCTGAATCTAAGTAATGGAATTGGTTATTTGTTTTCTAATTGATGCTTTACTTAAGGTGAGTTTCTCCCCTTGGCTATTAAAAAAAAGCTATTGGCGAAGATGCTTATGGAAAATGTGATAGGATTTGTTTCTTTATAAAATATTTCATAACGTTGTAAAATTTCCAGCATCAATTCAATTGTGGTGTGATTTTTTTAAGCTGGCGAACTAACTTCTGAAGCCATGCCTTCACTGCGCGCGCGTGTGTGTGTGTGTGTGTGTGTGCGCGCGCGCGCGCGCACGCATGCGTTTCCCCCTAACGAGAGATAAACAAAATTAAAATACAAAAGAATTGAATCAGGCCAAAACATGTGACATGATGGTCTTGTTTCCATCACACGTAGAAACAAACAGCTTGTTTTAATAATCAAATACGTTTCCTAAGGGTCTTGTTAAATTGCTGAATGTAAATTGCAATTGGAATTGACTATTAAAGATCTTGGTAGAGTAGGTTAAACATCTGTTCAATTTATTACAATTTTATTTGTACTTCAGCTGTAACTGGGGCAATTAAGCCAATCAGAGCAAGCAAATCAAATCTAATTTACACTCTAATGGACTCAAAATGAATGAATAAACACTGCACTACTAGATCCAAATGATTAAACATGTCTCTAAGGATTTTTTTTTTTCTATTTCAGTATAGAAAATCATGGTGTTCATACTATAATTAACCACCTAAGGGTGATGGAAACAAATCTGAACATCTCTGTATTTTTTCATGTTTTTATAAATTGTTAAGTAAAAATCAAGAACATAATAAATTAGCATCCTTCTTAACTCGGACAACTTTACTAACAAAATCATTCGTTAAATCCAATATCTGAATGCCAGAATTTTTTCTATTGGAGTACAGTTGGCCTACAATATTATATTGCCTTCAGGTGTACAACATAGCAATTCGACATTAATATACATCATGAAATGTCCTCCACAATCATTGTAGCTCTCATCTGTCACCATACAAAGTAATTGCTATATTATTGGCTATATTCCCTGTGCTGTACTTTATATCCCTGTAATTTATTTTTATAACTGCAAGTTAATACTTCTTAATCCCTTTTATTTTACCCATCCCACTATCCCCTGGCAACCACCAGTTTCCTTTATAAGTATTTCTGTTTTGTTTGTTCATTTGTTTTGTTTTGATTCCATGTATAAGTGAAATCATATAATATTTGTCTTTCTTTGACTTGTTTCACTTACCATAATGCCCTCTAGGTCCATCCATATTATAACTGGCAAGATTTCATTTCTTATTATGGTTGAATAATATGCCATTGCATACACATGCCATATCTTCTTTATCCACTCATCTGTTGATAGACATTTAGGTTGCTTCCACATCTTGGCTATTGTAAATGTTGTTGCAATGAACATAGGTTGCATATATATTTTTTAATTAGTGTTTTTTCTTTTCTTTGGGTAAATACTGAGAGGTATAATTGCTGGATAGTATGGAAGCTCTATTTTTAGTTTTCTGAGAAACTTTCATACTGTTGTCCATAGAGGCTGCCCCAACTTACATTCCCACCAACAGCGCTCAACGGTTCCCGTTTCTCCACATCCTCACCAACACTCAGTATTTCTTGTCTTTTGGATACTGGCTATTCTGACAAGTTTGAGGTAACATCTCATTGTGACTTGGATTTGCATTTCCCTGATGATGAGTGACATTGAGCATCTTTTCATGTGTCTGCTGGCCATCTGTATGTCTTCTTCGGAAACACATCTGTTCAGGTTCTCTGCCCATGTGTAATCGAATTGTTTGTGGGGCTTTTTTGGTATTGAATGGAATGAGATCTTTAAATGTTTTGGATATTGGGGTGCTTGGGTGGTGCAGTCGTTAAGCGTCTGCCTTTGGCTCAGGGCGTGATCCCAGAGTTCTGGGATCGAGCCCCACATAAGGCTCTTCTGCTAGGAGCCTGCTTCTTCCTCTCCCACTCCCCCTGCTTGTGTTCCCTCTCTCACTGGCTGTCTCTGTCAGATAAATAAATAAAATCTTTTAAAAAATTAAATAAATAAATAAATGTTTTGGATGTTAACCCCTTATTGATCATTTCAAGTATCTTCTCCATTCAATAAGTTGCCTTTTGGTAGTTTCCTTCCCCGTGCAAAATCTTTTTAGTTTGATGTAGCCATGATTGCTTAGTTTTGCTTTTGCTGCCCTTGCCTGAGACAGGTCCAAAAAAAAAAAAAAAAATACTGCTAAAACTGATGTTCAAGAGTATCTTGTTTCCTTTTAGAATTTTTAGGGTTTCAGGTCTTACGTTTAGGTCTTTAAACCATTTTGTGTTCATTTTTGTGTAAGATGTAAGGAAATGGTCCAGTTTTGTTCTTTTGCATGTAGCTGATATAGAAAATTTTATTTAACGGTATTCATGAATATTCAATATTCATGGCTAAATGCCAGAATTGAAATGGAACATACAGACATGAATTTTGTTATATTTTATATATGTATATATATATATGTGCGTGTATATATATGTGTGTGTATATATATGTGTGTGTATATATATATGTATATATATGTGTGTGCATATACATGTGTGTGTGTGTGTGTGTATATATATATATATATATATTTTTTTNTTTTTTTTTTTTTTTTTTTTTGCCTTAGCCCTGGCCTGTACTAAGGAAAAGTAATAATGGACTTAGTATTGTCAGTTAAAATTTTGTTGATCTTTGTTGGGCTCATACAATTTAGAAATGGCAACTTGACAATAAAGAAATGTGCTATTTAGCACAATGTCTGGACGGAACAAGATAACATCCGTCTTATCAGGAACTTGGGGTCACTAAAGCTTCCAATAATACACAGGAGAGCACATCCCCAACCACAAGTGGAATGTTGCAAAGGGAACACTAGGATTTGGATGGAGCTCTAGGCTTACCTAACAGGAATGTTGGGGCAGGTGCTACTAGGTTCAGCAAATACTAAACAGAATACCGTTATGTAATATGCACCAGATTGAATAAAGATTATCATGAAATAATAACATAGCAGGCAGTGCGTTAGGATCTTTTATAGACAACTGACCCTATTTAGTGAACAAAAATGTCTACATTTGGGGCACATGCGGGAACTGTGCGGGTCAGAGTAGCCAGGCATTCAGAGCAGGGCAGCATCGGGACTGGCCAGGCAGAGCTGGAGGAATGTGGACTGCCTTGCCAGGTTGCATTGCAAAGGCTGGCAGGAACAGCCTGCGGTAAGATACCCGGGAGCTCGATTATTGCAGAAGCCCTGGACCCCAGCAGACGGCAGAGCTGAAACAATCTGGAATGCCTTACCAGTTGGATCGGGCTGGCTAGCTGAGGCAGCTTCCAATTGGAGAGACCTAGGAGCCTTGATGGCTACAGAAAGCTAGGATCCCAGCAAACAAATACATCTGCAAAGGACATTGTGTAAGAATGCCTAAAGCTGGGAGTTAAGATGGCGGAGGAGTAGGGGACCCCTTTCTCAGCCGGTCCCCTGAGTCGAGCTGGATAGGTACCAGACCAGCCTGAACATCCACGGAATCGGCCTGAGACGCAGGAAGATACATCTGGATCTCTACAAACGAACATCTCCAGTGCTGAGTATTGAGGTACGGAGCGGGGGGCCGTGAAACCGCACACAGATATTGGAAGATAAACGGAAGGGGGAGGGAGCTGCTGCATTCGGGTGCTGGGAAGCGGTAGCCACCTGCACGGGGGAGCGGGCGGACTCGCGGACCAGCACCTGCGAGAAAACAGACTGGGACCATGAGCGGGGAGCGCGTGCCACCAGACTGAAACAGAGCTCCGGAACTCTGGTGTGCTCACTGGATCCAGACTGAGACCAGGAGCTCTGGGAGCGCATGGGGTGGCTGCCGGCTGGCGGTGTTAGAAACACAAAGGACAGAGACACGCCAGCCCTGGAAGTGAGGGCTGGGACGCCGGGTGTGGAGCGCACATCCCAGGACACTGCAGNCTGCAGGGTTGAGCAGCACCAACAGAAACAGAGTTAAAGTGGCCAGAACATCAGTGGAGAACGGTCCGCAATCCCTCTGTTTTGAGACAGAGGCTGAGATTCCGCTGCTGCTGCTCTGAATCTCAGAAGAGGCACAGCAAACCGCCAGGGAAAGCCACCAGAGAACAAAAGCCTGGAAATACTGGCTCGCAGCGAGCCCATCCCCATCCCCCCTCGCAGGGGACACGGAGACTCTACCCAAACAGGGTTGCCTGAGTATCGGCGCGGCAGGCCCCTCCTCCAGAAGGCAGGCTGAAAAATCAAGAAGCCCACATCCCGGGGCGCCTGGGTGGCGCAGTTATTGAGCGCCTGTCTTCGGCTTAGGGCGTGATCCCGGCGTTCTGGAAAGGAGTCCCTCATCTGGCTCCTCCGTGGGAGCCTGCTTCTTCCTCTCCCACTCCCCTGCTTGTGTTCCCTCTCTCGCTGGTTGTCTCTCTGCCAAATAAATAAATAAAATCTTTAAAGAAGAAGCCCACATCCCTAAGATCCCTATAAAACAAGGGCGCACGGCCTGGGTCCCGGTCAATAATTTGGGCTCTGGACAACCCTGCAACCACTCCTCATCAGAATGACGAGAAGGAGAAGTCCCCCCCCCCAGCAAAGAAAAGACAATGAGTCTGTGGCCTCTGCCACAGAACTAATGGATATGGATGTAAGCAAATTATCAGAAATGGAATTCAAAGTAACAATGGTCAAGATAATGTGTAGACTTCAAAACAGTATTAACGAAAATGTTAATGAGTATATAGAATCTCTAAGGGCAGAAATGAGATCGAATCTGGCAGAAATTAAAAATTCTATGAGCCAAATGCAGTCAAAACTAGAGGCTCTGACCGCCAGGGTGAATGAAGCACAGGAACGTATCAGCGAATTGGAGGATGGGTTAGTAGAAGAAAAAACGAGAATTGAAGCTGGACTTAAAAAAATCCATGACCATGAATGTCGGCTATGGGAGATTACTGACTCATTGAAACGATCCAATGTCAGAATCATCGGCATCCCTGAGGGGGTGGAGAAAAACAGAAGTCTAGAAGAGATATTTGAATAAATTGTAGCTGAAAAATTTAGCAAAGGAATCTAGCAAAGGAAACAAGCTTTCATGTCCAAGAGGAGAGAGGACCCCTCCCAAGCTCAACCACGAAAAACCTATGCCACGTCACATTATAGTGCAATTTGCAAATATTAAATCCAAGGATACAGCATTGAAAGCGGCCAGGGCAAAGAAATTTCTCACGTACCGAGGCAAAGGTATCAGAATTACGTCAGACCTGTCTACACAAACCTGGAATGAGAGAGAGGGTTGGGGGCCATTTTTAAAGCTCTTTCAGAGACAAACATGCAGCCAAGGATCCTTTATCCAGCAAGGCTGTCATTCAGAATTGATGGAGAAATAAAGACGTTCCAGAATCACCAGTCGTTGACCAATTTCGAAACCACGAAACCAGCCCTACAGGAGATATTAAGGGTGGTTCTTTTTTTTTTTTTTTTTAAAGATTTTATTTATTTATTCGACAGAGATAGAGACAGCCAGTGAGAGAGGGAACACAAGCAGGGGGAGTGGGAGAGGAAGAAGCAGGCTCATAGCAGAGGAGCCTGATGTGGGGCTCGATCCCATAACGCCAGGATTACGCCCTGAGCGGAAGGCAGACGCTTAACCGCTGTGCCACCCAGGCGCCCCTAAGGGTGGTTCTATAAAGGTAAAAAGGTCCCAAGAGTGATACAGAACAGAAAGTCACAACCGATACAAACAAAGACTTTCCTGGCAACATGGCATCATTAAAAGCATATCTCTCAGTATTCAGTCTCAATGTGAATGGCTTAAATGCTCCCATAAAATGCCACAGGGTTGCAGATTGGATAAAAAGAAATGACCCATCCATTTGCTGTCAACAAGAGACTCATTTTGAACCCAAAGATACATTCAGACTGAAAGTAAAGGGATGGAGTACCATCTTTCACGCAAATGGACCTGAAAAGAAAGCTGGGGTAGCAATCCTCGTATCAGATAGATTGGATTTTAAACTAAAGACTATAGTTAGAGACATAGAAGGGCACTATATTATTCTAAAAGGATGTATCCAACAAGTGGATATGACAATTATAAATATATATGCCCCCAACAGGGGAGCAGCAAGATACACAAGCCAACTCTTAACCAGAATAAAGAGACATATAGATAAAAATACATTAATAGTAGGGGACCTCAACACCCCACTATCAGAAATAGACAGAACACCCTGGCAAAAACTAAGCAAAGAATCAAAGGCTTTGAATGCCATACTCGACGAGTTGGACCTCATAGATATATATAGAACACTACACCCCAGAACCAAAGAATACTCATTCTATTCAAATGCCCATGGAACATTCTCAAGAATAGACCATGTTCTGGGACACAAAACAGGTCTCAACCAATACCAAAAGATTGAAATTATCCCCTGCATATTCTCAGACCACAACGCTCTGAAATTGGAACTCAACCACAAGGAAAAACCTGGAAGAAACTCAAACACTTGGAGGCTAAGAACCATCCTGCTCAAGAATGACTCGATAAACCAGGAAATCAAAAAACAAATTAAACAATTTATGGAGACCAACGAGAATGAATACACAACGGTCCAAAACCTATGGGATACTGCAAAGGCAGTCCTAAGGGGGAAATACATAGCCATCCAAGCCTCACTCAAAAGAATAGAAAAATCTAAAATGCAGTTTCTATATTCTCACCTCAAGAAACTGGAACAGCAACAGAGGGACAGGCCTAACCCACTGACAAGGAAGGAGTTGACCAGGATTAGTGCAGAAATCAATGAATTAGAAACCAGAAGTACAGTAGAGCAGATCAACAGGACTAGAAGCTGGTTCTTTGAGAGAATCCATAAAATTGATAGACCACTGGCAAAACTTGTCCAAAAACAAAGAGAAAGGACTGAGATTATTAAAATTATGACTGAAAAGGGAGAGGTCACGACCANCGAGAGGTCACGATCAACACCAATGAAATTGGAAGGATTATTAGAAACGTTTATCAACAGCTATATGCCAATAAATTAAGTAATCTGGAAGAGATGGAGGCCTTCCTGGAAACCTATAAACTACCAAGACTGAAACAGGAAGAAATAGATTTCTTAAATAGGCCAATTAACTATGAAGAAATTGAGTCAGTGATAAACAACCTTCCAAATAATAAAACTCCAGGCCCAGACGGTTTTCCTGGGGAATTCTACCAAACATTCAAAGAAGAAATAATACCTATTCTCCTAAAGCTATTTCAAAAAATAGAAACAGAANTTTAAAACAGGAAGAAATTGATTTCTTAAAGAGGCCAATTAATTATGAAGAGATTGAGTCAGTGATAAATAGCCTTCCAAATAACAAAACTTCAGGCCCGGACATTTTTCCTGGGGAATTCTACCAAACATTCAAAGAAGAAATAATACCTATTCTCCTAAAGCTATTTCAAAAAATAGAAACAGAAGGAAAGCTACCAAACTCATTCTATGAGGCTAATATTACCTTGATCCCCAAACCAGGCAAAGACCCCCTCAAAAAGGAGAATTACAGACCGATTTCTCTAATGAATATGGATGCCAAAATCCTCAACAAGATCCTTGCTAATAGAATCCAACAGTACATTAAAAGGATTATCCATCATGACCAAGTGGGATTCATACCTGGGATGCAAGCATGGTTCAACACTCGCAAATCAATCAATGTGATACATCATATCAACAAGAAAAGACTCAGGAACCATATGAGTCTCTCAATAGATGCAGAAAAGGCATTTGACAAAATACAGCATCCTTTCGTGATTAAAACCCTTCAGAGTGTAGGAATAGAGGGTACATTTCTCAATCTCATAAAAGCCATCTATGAAAAGCCTACTGCAAGCATTATTCTCAATGGGGAAAAGCTGGAAGCCTTTCCCTTAAGATCAGGAACACGACAAGGATGCCCACTCTCGCCACTATTATTCAACATAGTACTAGAAGTCCTTGCAACAGCAATCAGAAGACAAAAAGGGATCAAAGGTATCCAAATCGGCAAAGAAGAAGTCAAACTGTCTCTCTTTGCAGATGACATGATACTCTATATGGAAAACCCAAAGGAATCCACTCCCAAACTATTAGAAGTTATAGAACAATTCAGTAAGGTGGCAGGATACAAAATCAATGCCCAGAAATCAGTTGCATTTCTATACACGAATAACGAGACTGAAGAAAGAGAAATTAGGGAATCCATCCCATTTACAATAANTTTTCTCTTAAGATCAGGAACACGACAAGGATGCCCACTCTCACCATTATTATTCAACATAGTACTAGAAGTCTTGCAACAGCAATCAGAAGACAAAAAGGGATCAAAGGTATCCAAATCATCAAAGAAGAAGTCAAACTGTCCTCTCTTTGCAGATGACATGATACTCTATATGGAAAACCCAAAGGAATCCACTCCCAAACTATTAGAAGTTATAGAACAATTCAGTAAGGTGGCAGGATACAAAATCAATGCCCAGAAATCAGTTGCATTTCTATACACGAATAACGAGACTGAAGAAAGAGAAATTAGGGAATCCATCCCATTTACAATAACACCAAAAACCATGCGTTACCTTGGAATTAACTTAACCAGAGACGTAAAGGACCTATATCCTAGAAACTATAGATCACTTTTGAANGTAGCACCAAACCCATACATTACCTTGGAATTAACTTAACCAGAGATGTAAAGGATCTATATTCTAGAACCTACAAATCACTCTTGAAAGACATTGAAGAAGACATAAAAAGATGGAAAAATATTCCATGCTCATGGATTGGAAGAATTAACATAGTTAAAATGTCCATACTACCCAGAGCAATCTACACTTTCAATGCTATCCCGATCAAAATACCGAGGACATTTTTCAAAGAACTGGAACAAATAGTCCTTAAATTTGTATGGAACCAGAAAAGGCCC